>NW_015174276.1:1058419-1067720 GCF_001447785.1 Gekko japonicus
GTGGTGGTAGAAAGTCCCACCGAGTCTCAGCCAACTTACAGTGACCCCATAGGGTTTTCAAGGGGAGAGACGTGCAGAGGTGGTTGGCCATTGCCTGCCTCTGCATAGCATCCTTGGACATCTTTGGTCCAAGTACTAGCCATGGCCAACCCTGCTTAGTTTCCAAGATCTGAGGAGATTGGGCTAGCCTCAGCCATATAGGCCAGGGCGGCAACGGAAGTTAGCAAGGTAAATGTCTGCCGCGCGTACAGAGGTGCAGTTTATCTAATTGCTAAAGGGGGGTTGGCTCAAGTGGTTAAGATGCTGAACTGCAGGCTGTGGAAGGTGGGTAGTTCAGCAGTTCGACGGCAACGGAAGTTAGCAAGGTGAATGTCTGTCGCGCGTACAGAGGTGCAGTTTAACTAATTGGTAAAGGGGGGTGGCTCAAGTGGTTAAGATGCTGAACTGCAGGCTGTGGAAGGTCACTAGTTCAGCAGTTCGAGACCCGAGTTGCCGCATGACAGAGTGAGCTCCCGTCTCTAGTTCCAGCTCCTGCCAACCTAGCAGTTCGAAAGCAAGAAATTGCAAGTAGATAAATAGGTACCACTTCAGTGGGAAGGTAACAACGTTCCGTGCGCCTTGGTGTTTACTCATGCTGGCCACATGACCACGGAAACATCTTCGGACAGCGCTGGCTCTTCGGCTTTGAAACAGAGATGAACACCGCAACCTTCGAGTCAGACTCGACTGGCTTTCGAGCAAGGGAACCTTTACCTTTGTAAAGGTGGGGGGGGCAAGTGCCATCAGTGAAAGCAATGGCTAGGAAGAGTGACAGCATCAAATTCTGTTCAGACCCATCACGCACAAACTTGTCCCTCTGTTATGGAGAGGTTGCTTGTCTGCAAAGAAACCAGGAAGTGAACCACATGTCTGACTGGAGGGGGACTCTGCCCCCTCCACCACATACCAGACAGGATGCAATAATACAACATAAACACAAAGTGATACGCAAAGGCACCAAGACGTGTCAAAGGCAGCAACAGGGCAGAGCCAGGGATGGGGATCCAGGAACCCAGAGTGAGACTGAGAAGAAGTCGCAGGGTGGATCATAAGAGAAGAAACCGGGTGCACACCAAATCGTCAAGTAGGACCTAAGGTCACATGGAAGTCCCAAGGTCAGTGCTGGAAAAGGAGAAGTCAAGGCTACCACACATTGTTAAACGGGGGCCAACGTCATAAGGAAAGCCAGCAGTCAAAATCAGGAGGCCGACCCTGCTTAGCTTCCGAGATCTGATGAGATCAGGCTAGCCTGGGCTGCCCCGTTCAGGGCACGATGGCTCTTAGCCTGTCACAAAACCTCTGGTGTTCAGAATCTAGTTTTCAGAACACAGTGGAAAATGCCTACGTGCTGATGGAAGATCATCATGCCAAGGCCAGCAGTGAGACTGGCCCAGAAAGGAACCCATGGCCTTCCGAGTGGTTTTTAAAGTGCTTCCTGCTGGGCTGAGCATGTAGCCTGTGCCTCTCCAAGACTCAGGACTTTCCTCTGCAGCACAAGTGACTTCTTGTAAGAGGAAGCAGAGCTCTTGATCTGAGGGTTGCCGGTTGAAACCCAGCAACCCCCAGTAGTTGGGGATCTTCTTTACGACAGTCCTAAAGGTCTAGTGGAACAGCAACTGTAAGAATAATTTTTATAAAAGGAAACTTGAATTAATTATTGAAAAAGAAAACTTGAATGAGTGCCGTTTCTTGAGGTCTGCTTCGCCTAGTCATTTTGGGGGGGGGGGGTTTCATGATGGTTCTTGCCAGGTCATCGGACCCGTGAGGTTTTCAGACAGAAGTTCAGAGGTGGTTTGCGATTACCTGCCTCTGAATAGTTACCCTGGAATTCTTTGTTCCATCCAAATACAAACTAGGGCCGACCCTGCTTAGCTTCCGAGATCTGATGAGATCAGGCTAGCTTTGGCTATCCGGGTCAGGGCACGATGGCTCTTAGCCTGTGACGAAACCTCTGGTGTACAGAATTCACTTTTCAGAATACAGTGGGAAATGCATGGGCACCTTTCCCTTACACATTCAGTGCTTACCATCATATACTGGCATCTGGGATTCACAAGAGAAATACCCGGTCAAAGATGCTGGGCTGTGCGTCGTGTCTTTCCCAAACTGTATATTTAAAAGAATTTAGAAGATCCTCCATCTGCCGCACACCACTTCCTTTCCAATCCGACATGAGCCCATAGCATCACTACGTTATCTCAGTTGGGATCTACTAATCTAACATTTTGAAATAACATGAGTGCCATGTGAGAAAGTCCTCACTTTTAGCTAGAATTGTGTAAAAAAAAAAAAATCACTACAATGTGGTTCACGTTTGGTTCTGTTTTTCTTGTAGACTTCAAATCCGATCGATGTAGCAAGCAGGCCTGGCACAGTACACCACACTCTTCTGCAAAAGACACCGGGGGTAGGTATAGAAGTCATAACTTCTGTCTTATGAATACTGCTGAAGTTTTGGCATTTATAAAATCAGATTTTAAGTCATGGGATCATAGGGTTGGAAGAGGCCGTACAGGCCAGGCCCTCTAGTCCAACCCACCTGCTCAGTGCAGGTTCAGCCTAAATCAGCCAATTCGGTGTAGTATAGTAGTGTGCAGACTCTAATGTGAGAGAACCTGGTTTGATTCCCCACTCCTCCACTTGCAGCTGCTGGATGACCTTGGGCAAGCCACAGTTCTGGTCAGAGCTGTCCTTGAAAGAGCAGTTCTGGAAAGAGCTCTCTCAGCCCCACCTACCACACAGGGTGTCTGTTGTGGGGAGGGGAAGGGAAAGGCGTTTGTAAGCTGCTCTGAGTGAAGGGCGGGGTATAAATCCAATCTCCTCCTCCTCCTCTTCTTCTTCAGCATCCCCAATAAGTGTTCATCCAGCCGCTGCTTGAAGACTGTCCCATGCTTGTAATGAAGTGGCACTTTGGGCTCTGCCTTCAGTTCCCAGTACGCCACTTTTTCAGAAGCCTGAATATTAAGGGTGGGACAATGTAAACACAGTGTTTAGCTATTTTATCAATGTTTTCAAAAGAGACAAACAGTAGATTATCACTTAGTGGCAGTAAAAAGTGCCATCCAGTCTCAGCTGACTTATGGCAACCTCTCTTGGGGTTGTCCAGGCAAGAGACAAACAGAGGTGGTATGCCGTTGACTACCTCCGTGTAGCGACCCTGGACTCCCTTCATGGCCTCCTGTCCAAGTGTACTAACCAGGACCAACCCTGCTTAGCTTCCAAGATGCAACAAGATTGGGCTAGCCTGGGTCAGGGTGGATTATCACTTAATAAACCTGGATTTCAAATAAGTGGGTAGACTGCAATGCGTTGGAAAAGCAGTTGTTTCACTTCTTGAAATTCTGAAGGCTTCGTTTTATTCTCTCGAGTGACAGTCGCTCATAGATGAAACATGGTTGTTTTCACTCTTGTGCAAGAAGTCATACAAAGGCTCATGCTGACCTCTGCATTTGATCGCACAAGACAATAGGCACACGTTCTGCTTCTTCCCCATGACAACTGCATGCTAAGATTGCTTTGTGCCACGGTGTATTTAGAAGATACCTGGTGCAATGATCTTGCTTCAGCTAAGCGAGTCATGAGTCTGATCAGCACCTGAGGATCTTCATAAATGCTTCCTTGAGTTCCAGTATGGAAGAAAAGCAGGGTATAAATATTGCAAAAAAATATATTCAAAGCTGGGCAAAATGGGGAGAGGCAGTGGCTCAGGGGTCGGACATCTGCTTTGCATGCAGAAGGTCCCAGGCTCAATCCCTGGCATCTCCAGTTAAAAGGATCCTGTCCATCTGAGCAGACAATCCTGACTTTGATAGACTAATTCTCTGATTCAGTCTAAAGCTGCTTTGTGTGTCCCAACTGCTTTAGGAAGCTCTCTGTCTTACCAAGTGACTCTCTCCTTGCTGTATTCCATTCAGTGTCATCCCTTCCTTTGAATGACATTCCTTAGTTTTGCTCTGTGTGGTGATTTTGAGAGACGGCTAACCTCCTTTCCTACATTTTCCTTAGGTGTCTGACCCATATCGGCCTCCAGTACGAGTAAGTAAGGTTTGTCAGGGATTTTTTTTTTAATATACTTCTTACAAAACTGTTATTTGTGTGCTCTTGGAAATGTAAATGCATACTAAGTAAGCCTATGTTGGCTCTCTTTCTTTTTAAACTGGATTCAGTTTAAAGTGTATGCAGTACTCTGTTTCACACCACCAAGCCTTTCCTTCCTGCTTCGGCTTTCCATGGTGGCCAAAATTCAGCACCAGGAAAAGCTGAGTTCTGCTGCCTGCGTGAATTATGCCAACTGAGCAGTTCCTTAGTTGAACAAGTTTACACAATTTCTTTTATCCTGCATAATTTATTCTGTGATATTTATGAGGGAAGGGACATGGAGCTATGTATGGCACTGGATCCTTTATTTTCATACATTTAGTTATTGCTTATAATAGTGTTTATAACTTAGAAGTCCCCAACATGATTGGTCACTGGAGATCTGATTGGCGGTGCAGATTTTTTAAAAAGTTGCTTTGGCAGCAGCTGCCACCACAGCACAAGGGTCCTCATTTTGTGACTGAAGGTAAGCTGTGGCAGCCATTTTGTGGCTCGCTCTGCCTCCCAAGGCAGCCGTTTTGTGGCTATGCCCACCACGTCATGTCAGAACTCCAAAGATGCCTGCAGACTCAAAAAGGCTGGGGACCCCCAGTTTAACTGATGTTATTTTCTCCTCACTTTTGTTTTAATAATGGATATGATGAATGTTGTGGGTTATACAACACTTGGTTACAATCGTGAGTAAAATAGGAATCCTGGGAACGAGCAGGGAGCCACGTTGAGTGCAGAAATCATCACCGTTCTAGTCCTCTGGAAACACATGCCATTTCAGCCCTGCCCCCTTTTGTGCAGCCGTGAGAAACACAATCATTTGTTTCTGATGAGGACCACATATTCCATGATTTGTGGCAAAAGATTACCGAACATATCTTCCCTCCTGTATCCTTTTTTTAAAAATCCATATTTCTGAATGGTTAAACACAAATCAACAAGTTTAATTTCCGGCACCCTGAACGGCTGATCCTGTTTATTGAGCTATCTGTTGATGGCGATGTTGAAGATTGCTGGTATTTTAAACTCAAACCTCCCCCCCCCTCCCCTTTTTTAATCCATTCCATTGCAGAAGCCTGGCAAGTGGTGTGCCGTTCACGTCCAGATCGCCTGGCAGATCTACCATCACCAGCAGAAGATAAAGGTAAATGGACACATTTATTCAGAGGCGAGAACCCTCTTCTGGCTTTCGACAGGCTATACTCCCTTTCCCACCACGCTCCTCCCCGCCCCGATTAACAAACAAGCAGCAGCTTCCCACCCCGTTGTTGTCGTTTGTAAGGTGGAATTAATGAAGCCTTTTTCTATCTTTTAACGTCTATCTGTGGAGCTTTAAATGGTTGCTTTCGCCTGGTGGGCAGGGCAGCCTGGTAGAGGGGGAAAAAAAACACAAAACCAAGTGGAAGGTATTAAATATGCAAAGATCCAAAGCCAGGCTGGGGAGGTTTGGGGGGGGGGAGGGCGGGGGCATACGAAGCACGCGTGTTTAATATCATTTCCCTTCTGCACTAGTACCTCCTGTGGAATATGGAGTGTTATCCTGTTCAGAGTGAAATGAGCGGTACGGTGAAGGACATTTTACAAAACATAGAGCAGGCGAGTAGAATGACAGTCATTGTGTCAGAGGTGCTTTGGGGGTTTTCGGCTGCTGTATGGTGTGGCGGGGGGGGGGGGGGGGGGGACTGTGGAACTGGAAAGGTAAGAAATTTAGGAACGGCAGGTCTCCCCCTTGTCGAAAACCCTTTAGAATCCTGAGGATTTCCAGAGGTCTCCGTCCTCGAGCCACTCTGTCCTCGAAGGATCCCAATGACCTTTAGAGCCACCTTTTCCACACCTCTTACTGGAGAAGTGCCACTTTGGAATTCCACAGGGAGAGCCCGAAGCGGGTGCCACTTTAAGTTCCACAAGGAGACCCCAAAGCTCGCAACCTGGAACATAGTTATAGATGTGCATTAGTGCAGTCCTTAGCCACGGTAGTTCAATTTGCCTGTTGTGGGATTTTAGTGAAATGATTATCGGTGGTTGATATATTGGGAACCAAAGGAAAAAAAGGGGAGGTCCATTGGTAGAATAGGTAAGAGGGGTGTTCTCAGCTGGGGATGGAGAACTGAACAACAAACTAGCCATGAAGACTACCTGAGCTTCAGAACTCTTGGTTTCGCAGCACCCACAGATGCAAATACCTGATGCTCTGTGGTCAGCTAATTTCTGAAGAAGTTGTTCAGCTGCTGCTGAGTGAGGCAAAGCCAAGTTGGGTTGCAGAATAGCGGGAGAGTGCTAGGTTCCTTTAATAGATCCTTGTTTTGCAGATAGCATACACAAATTCGGCCGAGCCATAGGGTGTTGTATTTATATGCCTTTTTTTCACCATTAACCCATCAACGCAACCACCGTGTGTTTTTCTCATTAATTCATCGATGAATATCCAAGGGCCGCAACGGAGTTAACTAGGGTCATGCAAAAATCAGAAAGCTACATCAGTCCCCACAGCCCACTGAATGGCAAGGCTCCCTCCGTCTTTTATAGATTGCACTCACAGTCCGGTTTGCTGAGCATATTGCGTTTTTAAGCAGAAATAGCAAAAAGACAGACCCATTGGTAGAAACGAATTCGGTCAGAGACTGCTCAATCTGGCTCTGAAATAACTTTCTGTGCTTCACTGTTGCCTGCAGATGCAGAGCTTTCCAAACTTGTGGGAGGTAGAACTTGTTGAAGGCACACTGGTTTTTACGTCCAGTCTTGACTAAGGGAACGTCGTAGCCATTAGCGCTTCTGGCTCAGTGGATGTAGCCAGTGTTCCCTCTAAGCCGAGTTAGTGCGAGCTAGATCACAGTTTTTTAGCCTCCGGCTCACACATTTTTGCCTTAGCTCAGGAAGGATGGCTCCAGAGCAAAGTAATTTATGCCGTAGCCAAATCGCTCACTCACAACTTTAATGCCAGTAGCTCCCAAAGTAGAATTTTGCTCACAAGACCCCACAGCTTAGAGGGAGCCTTGGAGGTTGTAGCATTTGGTTTGCCAGGTTGAGGCACCAGCTACAGGCTGTCAGGCAGCAGTGCTGGGAAAGACCGTTATCTTGAGACTCTATAGTGGTAGGTATACGGTTCGTTTCACTTTGTGCAAGATGGAACACGATAATCAAACTTTATGGTTTCGTTTGACATTGTGGATGGAACTAGACATTACGGGAGGAGCCTAGCAATTGCCGAAAGCAACCGTCCCCGTGCTCTCCTCTTCCTGGACTCTCTCCCCCCATTTGTTTTCTTTTTTAAGGACATCATGTTGTCATGCAGTTGAGTTTTCCCTCCCAGCCAAGCAGCATCAAATGACGGGGAACAGGGCAGGGAAACCTGTTTTGTGACACCTTCTGGGAGGAAGAGGCCAAGCAGCATCAAATGAAGGGGAACAGGGCAGGAAAACCCAGAGAGCATCCTGTTTTGTGACACCTTCTGGGAGGAAGACACTCAGGGCTACTAATTCTGGAGGCTCCCATAACGGGGTTCTGCCCCCTGTAGTTGTGGAGTATCGCCTGGATTTCCATAGGTCATTTATAGCTGTCGCATATTGTGAAGAAAGTGTGATACTTCTGGATTAACCCACTGAGGGTCTTCCTAACCAGTACCCACGGATGCAGCCAGTGTTCCACCCTGTTTCCCGCCTTTTCCCCCTCACCGGCCAGCAGAGCGGCCCTCTGGCAGCCCCATTGCAGGCTAGTTAACAGCACTTGATGCTCAGAGCATGTTGAAATGAATGGAACGGTGGCCTGTGAGGCACTTTTGAGTGGGGGGGGGGCGGTCCTGTCCTCCTCTTCCTTTTCCACGAGTCTTTCTTTTTGGATCTCCCCCCTCCCCAAAGGGTTTAGCCTCAACAAGCCTCTGTCACTTTCTGTCAGAGAGAGAAAGCAGCCGAGCACGGGACTCTGTCATCCCACTCTTCTTGAGGCCCGGGGTCTGTCTGCAGCTCTTAGCCAAAGGAAATATGTGTGTGTGAGAGAGAGAGACAGAGAGAGAGAGAGGCAAGGTCAGTAAAGGTTCCGAGGGGCACTTCGCCCAGCATAGTTCAGCATATCACGTTGCAGCCTCCCACTGAGTTAACGCCGTAGGGCTAAGAGATCACTTCAGGCCTCGTTCATGTGGAGGAGGCTGGGCAGCTGAGAAGCTGCGGAGTGAAATGGCCTGGCCGAGAGGCGCCTGTCAGAGCGCGGACTTGTTGGGGGCGGCCGCAGGCACTGCCTTCACTCCAGCTTACTCTCCCCGGCAGTGCTAAGGCAGGCGTGGAGCTTGAGCCCTTTGCTAGAAGCACTTCTCCCCTCCTCCCCCCCCCTCAGTAAAGGAAGAGTAAATGTATAATCAGATCGTGTTTTTTTGTGTCCTTTGACAGCAAATGCAGCTGGATCCTCACAAGCTAGAAATCGGAGGGAAACTTGACCTGTTCAGCAGACCTCCTGCCCCGGGGGTGTTTCCGGGGTTTCATTATCCTCAGGATCTTGCCCGGCCTCTGTTTTCCACCACAGGTGAGGAGAAGGATTGTGTGTCTTTAAAATCATGATAATGAGTACAAGCGTGTGTCAAAACTTTCCTCCCCAACTGCACTGCAAAATCTGGCAAGGTGAACATGAGCACGTTGTGGCAGTGTTGTCAGAAAATTTGCTTCCTGCTTAATCTATGGGATATAAAAAGTATTAAGATTCACGCTGACCTGGATTGCCCAGGCAAGCCCGATCTCGTCAGATCTCGGAAGCTAACCGGGGCCCACCCTGGCAAGTAGTTTGGAAGGGAGACCTCCAAGGAATTCCAGGGCTGGGACATAGAGGCAAGCAATAGTAAGCCTCCTCTCTGAAACATCCAAGCCCCGCTAGGGGTCACCAGAAGTCAACCATGATTTCCAGGCATAGCCAGATATACACACACACAAAATAACTAAAAAAAAAAAGTATTAAGATTCTGGGGGCTAAAATGCCTTTTAGGATCTTGTCCTGTGGAGCCAGAGATATGCCATGGCACAAAACTCCTGGGAGGATTAACCAGAGCAGTTTGTGAGACCTTCCCCATCTCTTCATTGAAATGCATAGGGAAATTACTCATGGAGCAGCATGCAGGCTGCAAGCAAAATAGGATAAGGAGAGGATTGTGATGCCTTCTGGTTCTTCTTGCCCCAGCCCTTCACGCTGCCCA
>NW_015174276.1:1067789-1095462 GCF_001447785.1 Gekko japonicus
TTATCTCGCACACCAGGCTAGACTGGAAGACCTTCTCAAACTCCCTTGAGTCTCAGCCCTTCAGCACAGCGGTTTTCAACCTCTTGGGTACGCTGACCCACGAGTCCAAATGTACTTGGCATGGTGACCCACTCAGAGCTTGGCGCCCTAGGCACAAACGATGACTGTGGCAGAACTAGATGGCACCCATCTGGTTCAGCATTCTTTTTTCCACAGTGGCTTAACCAGATGTTTTTGAGAAACCAACAGACATCGCACAAGGGGGCGCAGCTGCCCCCAGGACGAACCCCAAGCAAGTGGCATTCCAAAGGATTTGGAACATTTGCATATAGAGGTTACATTCCAGCCTTTGACCACCTTTCCCTTCTCCATTACTCCCTCTAATCCCCTCTAAGATTCTAAGAAACTCACTCTAGCAGCCAGCAGGACACGTTTTACTTGACCAGCATGTATATGCAGTGAAGAAAAGACACCAGCTAATGTATGACATGGAAGATACTGTTTCCAGGGTCAGATCTTGGTTTTCAAAATACAAAAGAGAGCATTGGAAAGGGCGGGGGGGGGGCTTTAGGGAGGGCTGGCCCGTAACCCACTTTCAGAGGCTTTGTGGCCCACAGGTTGGGAAACACTTTGCAGACAGTTGTGTTATTAAGACAGAGTCTCAGTCGTAATGAGAGCCCAAAGCATGCTTCCCAGAAGGAGAGAAATGAAAAAAGAAAGACTGTAGGGCTCTGGCTACCAGAACTCTATTCTCGTTTTATGTTTTGTGGTTCACTGGGCATCGCGGCCATGCAGTAAACAGATTCCTCTGCCTCTGGGTCTTGTAGAGAATCATGATATCCAGTTTGGGCTTTGCTTTTGAGTACTTTTATGAACACCTCATTCGTTCACATGAATTCATTTGATTTGCTTCAGAAGCGTGAGAATTTTCTGTATTGAAAAACAGATCTGCAAGTGTGATGACGTCCGGCATTGGGATAAGTGAGGTCTTTCCATATGTTTGGGATGGATGGTGACGGTCCTCGTGTGTGTGCATGCATGCATGTGAGACAGATTTATTAAAGGAGGCAAATTAATAGAAGCCTTTCATTTCGGGGGGGGGCAGATAAATAACCCCATCACAACTCATCTGTGAGTATATTAATCACAGGAGTCATTGAACACTAAATCTAAATAAAGTGAGCTATCAGGGAAGAGCAGGGCAAACAAACATTGCAGCTGTTATGTAGAGATGAATAAATCTTTTGCTTTACAGTATTGGAGGCTCTCTCTCCTCACCTTATCGAGCCAAAGTATAGTTGGTGTGAATCATGGGTTCTGCCACATTGCCTTGTTACTGCGAAAGACATAAGTTATCTTAGGCCCACCTGTCCCCGGGATGGATGTTCAGCTCCCCGGCAAACGTTATATTTAATAACTTCCTGACAGCCCACGCTGTTGTCCCTGGCCTTCTACGGAGGATTTCTTCTTTTCATTTCTCGTTTCTTTCTCTTTTTTATTATCAGCCCCACGTAGTCAAGTTTGTAAGCCGTCTCCTTTGAAGAAATCTCCCATCCGTTATACACCTCCTGAAATCCTAAAGGATTAGGGAGATGACAGTCTCCATCCATCTTGAGGCAGCAGAGCAAGTTGCAGTGTTTATAGATAACACCAGGTCCCCCTTAGCTGTGGCGTCTTCTCTCTCTCGAGTTTCCTTAATTCGTTTTCTGGTTGCTTAGACCCGATTCACTCGATCACTTTTCGATCATCCCACAGTGAGGTCTGCCTGGAGGTTCAGCTAGTTCTGTTTTCAGAACACATCTAACATATGAAGGGATTTCTCGGTTGGCAAATTCACGTGGTAAGGGTTCCACCGAACAGGGCCTTGGGAAAGCGCCAGGGTTATCAACTGGGGAGGGAAGCAAAGCATGGTGAGGGCCAAGATCCAGGCCCGCACGGTCACCACCACGATGTGATGGGGAAAATGACCACGTAAGGAAGGAATAGTGGTAGTGCCAGTCTGTGCACAATCTCATTAACCAGCATTTTCTCGTGAAAGTCAAGCCATGGGCAGTGATGTGATTTTTCCCGGAACATTTGAATATTTTCTTATTCAAGTTTAAATAAATATTAGAAATAGTTAAGTAGCGTTAGCAAAAGGAGGCAAATATACCCTGTACAAGCCTGGACCATGTACAAGCAGTGGGGCTTGTCCGTGCTTCAGGTTCCACAGTCCATCTAGCGTGATCGATATGCAGGGCAGCAGCCCTGATAACTATAGATAAATGGACCATATTTATATAGGTGGGGCAGAACATCTTCCATGGAAAAATACCACATGAGAAAATTTTCCACCCCGTCTCACCGGCCATGGTTCATCTCAGTGGCCACTCTGTTGAAAGTATAATCCAACAAGAGGGGAGCCTGCAAGATTTGCAGGGGGGGATCCCATTTCCCTGTCCCATCGCCTAGCCTGGCCATTGCTCTGGGCCCCACCACCCACCTTTGAGCTCGGTGGTTGCAGCAGCGGGGCATAGGAGTTGCTCCTGGTGCCTGGGAGTCTCTCCCAGCATCCTCTGCCATGGTGGCTGGGCCCAGAGCGGCTTCTGGTGTCCGCCATGGTGGCCATGCCCAAAGCCTCTCCCAACATCCTCCACCGCAGTAGCCGGGTCTGGAGCCCCTCCCAGCATTCTCCGCCACAGTGGTCAGACCCAGAGCTTTTTCTTGCATTCACCACCTCAACAGTTGGGTCAGAGTGGCTCCCTGCGGCAACCACCACTAGCTCAAGCACCGGAGTTACCCCGATTCACAGATTTAGGCAGATGAGGACTTGACTGTGCTCTTACAGATATGGATACATAAGGGTAACTTTAGTTTTTGCAGTGACAGACATCTGAATATGCGCATTCAGTTCCGAGTGTACAATGACTTGCGTATGGATTGATGCAGACACCGTGCACATCAGTCTTTAACAAGCCACTTGCTTGCGTGGGAATACTTGGCTGTATAGAACACCCTCCTCAGAAGGACTTTAGAAACCAGGTTAATTCGTAATAAGAGAAGGCTTGTAAATGTGAATGCTCTCTGGTCTGATCCTTCTGACACTCACTTCTCCCCCACCCCTTCTCCGAAACTCCCATTTCCCCCCTCCAAAGTCCTGGAGTAATTCGCTGAACATCGGAACCTCATTTCCATCTTCAGGTTGCACTGGCCTGCAATGAGACCTCTTGCAGAACTTCAGTTTGTTCATCCAGATTACTAGATACATCCTCATGTAGCGCTTTAGCACATAGCTCCATAGTTTGGAAGAGTTCAGCTTTTACAAATTGTCACACCTAACTGCCAATGCTGTTGTGGGGCGGGGGGGGGGGGGGGGTACACACACAAACATCCACACTTCAGATGGCTGTGGCCGAAACAAATGCAAACCAGGAGGGGGCTAGATAAGATTGGGAAAGCTGCAGGGAAATAGATAATGCCCAAGGATAATCTGGATTATCGACCCCAGTGGACCATTTATCATTTATACATCCCATGCTTTTTCACTTGTATATCAGATTCTGCCTATCGCTGATAAAGGACGCTAGTTTGACTAGCCTCAGAGTGAGCTGATAGCCTGCTTTATCCCACAAGGCCAGTGAGCCTGGCCATCCTTTGAGATGAGGAGTCACAGAGAGGCAAACTCAACTCAATTCTTTTTAACCACCTCTATGATTCAAAAAGGGGGATTGGGAAGGAACACGCAGCTGTCTCCTACTTCAGAGCTGTCTTCTGCTTTCCACTAAGGTCTGGGCTGTGACCCTGTTTATTTCATGACCTCACATAGCGTGATAAACTAAGGAGAGCTGTATCCTATACACAACGGCAAACCGGTAGCTTTTTGATGTGAGACTCTGCCCCAAGATCGTTCTCTTGGCCTTTTGTAAAGTGTGTTTGATGAAGGAGCTTTGACTCAGGAAAGCTCATACCCCCAAAATCTAGCAGATCTAGGGCTGAATCCAGACAACATTGGCAGTTTCTAGCGATTTCCCCATCCAACCACAGACCACCCCGCCATATTATTCCTCAGGGTCCCCAGTCCCCGAGGAGCAGCCTTTTGTGGATCGTTGGCGACATTAGGGAGGAAGCAGGAATGTTCTGTTCCACCAATGGAGTTTAGCCTGGATCCACGCTCCACAAACACTAATGCATGCACGCACTAAAAAACGACTGACTTCCAACAATACACACAACACTGATAGAGAAGAGGAAGGTACCTTCCTCGGCATGGCATTCCAAAATGATGGTGTTTCACATGATAAACCCCCCTCCTTTGTGGTCACCTGCACCCACCGTAGTCCTGACAGTGGATTAATGGGACACGCAAAGGAGGACTTCGGATAAAGACCTCGGTGCCCAGGTTGGTCTGTAGGAAATATCAATGTGGTGGTGTTTCCTAAGCCCCAAAACGTTCAGTACTGCTGTAATGTGTGTAAGCGGGGAAAATGAGGGGCAGAATTCTGAACCAGCTCAAAAGAAGTTAGCAGAGCATTTGTCTGTTAAAGCAGACCTGGGAGCAGGGGGACAGTCCATTTTCTATCCACAGCCTACCCAGCCCTGCTGCCACAGTTTTGGAACTAATTCTTCCCCTGACCCTCCAGTGCCTTCCATGTTGAGGCACTTCAGAACTTCAGAGCCAGTTTGGTGTAGTGGTTAAGTGCGCGGACTCTAATCTGGGAGAACCGGGTTTGATTCCCCACTCCTCCACTTGCACCTGCTGGATGACCTCGGGCAAGTCAGTTCTGGCACAGCTGTTCTTGAAAAAGAGCAGTTTCTGTCAGAGCTCTCGCAGCCCCACCTACCTCACAGGGTGTCTGTTGTGGGGAGGGGAAGGGAGAGGAGTTTGTGAGCCGCTCTGAGACTTCCTTGGGTAGTGAAGGGCGGGGTATAAATCCAATATCTTATTCTCTTCTTTCTCAGTATTTTACTTAGGGTTATTTACTTCATTTATGCCTCACTTTTCTCCCCAATGGGGACCCAAAGTGACTTACATCCTTCTCCTCTCCTCCACTGTATCCTCACAACAACCCTGTGAGGTAGATTAGGCTGAGAGTATGTGATTGGCCCAAGGTCACCCAGCAGGCTTCCATGGCAGAGTTAGGGTTTTGAACCTGGAGTCGTAATCTGAACAGATCCTAGTCACCACCGTACCATGCAGTATGGAGGTAAACCAGTTCTCTGCTGATCATGCACACAGGTAAATTCCATAAGTGTGTATATAGTGTGCCAAATTCCTAAACTGCTGCTTGGAGGAGAAGAAATTTCTAATTTTCTTTTGGAGGGCTGGTTTTTTGTTTTAAGAATGTCATAGTCTGGGGCATGGGCAGTTGGGATATGGGAGAATCAAGTGCAATGATGTAGGAAAAGGAGCATGAGAAGCAAATTATGGGGAGTGAAGAAGGCCTACCTAGTGGCAGCTCATTGGTGTCTAAGGATGCATATTTCACGTGGCACAGTGCAAGTTACCAGACCCTAATACTTGCAGTCAGGGTGGTTAAAGAGAGTAATGAAATATGGATTTTTCTCCCCTTTCAGAAAATCCTTATGGGTGAAGTGGGGATTGTTACAGGCCCCAGGGTTCTGTGGTTGCTCCCAGTTTGTTTAAAACAAACCATCAAACAGAAGGGCTTTTTGTTAGCAGAAACTTCAAACATTCCCCCCCCCTCAAGAGGCTTAGCAGCTAGCTAAAAATGCAAATAAGGATCTTAGCAAGCGACTGTCACCGATGTAGCAGAGCAGCTAAGAGTGTTATTGGGAGCCAGAAAGTTCCTGGTTCAAATCTCATTTCCGCTTCAAACTGACCGGGTGGTCTCAGGCAAGCCATTATCCTCCTAACCTCAAGACACACAGACACACACATTCCGCCGTAGGCCGTATTTATTATTTGTTTATTATTAATTTAGACTTTTAGACCACCCTTCCCTGCAGGCAGGGCTCAGGGCGGTATAGAAAAAGGGAGTCCTGGGTTCCCATCCCAGAGAGGTGTCATAAGAAGGACGTTGTGCTGACGTACGGTGAAAACACTTTGAAAGTGCTATATCAATGCTCAGTATTAACCCACCAAGACAGGTCACATTTCGTGGCCTCAGACTTTGTCCTTCCGCATTTCTGCACTCATTGCGGTGTGTCTTGCGTGGGAGGATCACGAGCAGACATCAGGGACAGGCCAGTTCGTGACTATGGGTTGGATCCCGTCCGCTTTTCCACTGCATGTCACTTCCTTTACGACAGCCCCACATCCCACACGACTTTTATCCATGCAGGTCCCATGATCCCCAGCATAGCCTTTTTGGTGGTCAGAGGAAATCCCATCTTCTCCCTGTTTCACCAGCCAAACATCTGGTCGCATACAACCCTTCACCTCCTAAAAGTAAAGGGTAAAGGTTCCCTTGCTCGAAAGCCAATCGAGTCCGACTCTAGGGTTGCGGTGCTCATCTCCGTTTCAAAGCCGAAGAGCCAGCGCTGTCCGAAGATGTTTCCGTGGTCATGTGGCCGGCATGACTAAACACCAAGGCGCACGGAACGCTGTAACCTTCCCACCGAAGTGGTACCTATTCATCTACTTGCAATTTCTTGCTTTCGAACTGCTAGGTTGGCAGGAGCTGGAACTAGTGACGGGAGCTCACTCCGTCATGCGGCCCACTTGGGTCTCGAACTGCTGAACTACCGACCTTCCACAGCCTGCAGTTCAGCGTCTTAACCACTTGAGCCACCGCAGCTACACAGCGGATAAATATTTTCCAGGGGTTGTTTTTTGCAAGTGTATTGAAAGTATGACATATTCTGTCCCCAGGTTCCGCCCATCCCGCCACCACGCCCTTTGGACCATCGCCTCACCATAGCAGTTTCCTGCCTACTAGCCACCTGGCAGGTAGGTGTAAGTAAACCCTACCTTTCACATTTATCAATACGTTTAATATGTTGGATGTTTTGGTTTCCAGTGGATCAACAATGCTCAAAAACCCTAAAACGTTTGAGGATTGCGCAGGGGCTTCACCTCGGCTAGTAATTGCTAAGCAACCGTCCCTAGTCTCGTCAGAAAACCGTTCATAGATGCCTCCCTGTGCAAGATAACCTGATCAGACAAAAACGGTCCTCTCTAATTGCCATAGTTCTAAGGCCGTCTACTTCCAAAGCAAGTGGGGGCGTCTTTTGTATTGGAGCACTTATTAGTTGCCTTTGGAAAGTCTGCCAGTCTTCCTGAGAATCCCACAATGATGACTTCTATCCTCCAAAACAGAAATAGAGTGCCCATTTGGATTGCAGAATCCTCTCTAATCCTCCCGTATGTCGTGCCAGACAGCCTCAGCGGTGCTCACATTTAAGGGACAGGAAGAAAGAGGCATTGTTCTATCTGTGCAGAGGTGGTGCCGGAGTGACGTTTCTCTAGCTATGTGCCCATTTCTAAGCTTGAGTGTTGGCTTCCACTAGGCTGGAGGCAAACAAACAAAAAAAGGGCAGTTAAAATTACCCCAAACAAGTGCACAAATTCTCATAAGTTGCTCTCCAGATAATGCTCTAAGGAGGCTTATCATCCATCAGGGTGGGCAACAGGTGGTTCCCCCCACCCCGTGTTTCCGTACAGCCTCTGAACAAAGGGGGAGAGGCTGTGGCTCAGTGGTAGAGTACTAGTTTGGCATGCAGAAGGTCCCAGGTTCAATCCCCAGTGTGTCCCGTTCAAAGGATCAGATAGCAGATGATGTGCAAGACCTCTTCCTGGGACCGTGGAGAGCCACTGCCAGTCTGAGTAGACAACACTGACCTTGATGGACCCAGGGTCTGATTCAGCATAAGGCCGCTTCATGTGTTCACGTGTGTGTTAAAATGTAAGCATTTGTCTTACCACATCAGACCAAAGGTTCAGACACAGACAAGACAGCTCATTTATTTAGGTATTTGTAGGCCACACTTCTTGCCAGTGGGAACCCAAACAGCATTCTCCTGTCCTCCATTTTCTCTTCACAATAATAAATCTGTGAAACAGGTTAGGCTGGGAGAAGGTGACTGGCCCAAGGTCTCCCAGGGAGGATCCATGGCGGAACGGGGATTCGAACCTGGGTTTCCCAGATTCTATTTAGGGTATTCCTGTGCTGCCTCTTCAGAGTCCTGCTCGAAGCGGCTCACAGTTAAAAGTACATCATGATATTAAAAACAAGGCCCCATACTGCCTTTGCAAGCTCCTAATCTCTGGGCCTGGTAACTATCTCCTGTCGTGTATCTCTAACATCTAGTCACTGGAGGTGAACTGCCTCTGAATGGGGAAATTCCCAGTCTCTTGCCGTCCTTGTTCAAAGCCAGTTCGTAGGAGCAGAAATAGTTCTGAACGCCAGTGAACAATGCTTTGTGCATGTGTTGATCATTGTTTTAATGACGAAGAAATGGCAATTTGAACGTAGGGCGGCCAAAGTTTCCTAGCAGTGCCAAACTTGTCCCTGTTGCAGACGCTCAGACTTTTCCCAGCCATTTAGGGTGGTTGGTTTGGTCTAATTTGTGCATGCGCCACAGTGCAGCATTGCAAAGGCCTGGCGATTTCTGGGGCTCCCTCTCTCCAGTGTCATCTTACTTGTACAGGAGTCCTTTGTTATCCTATACTGCAGTTTCTCAGCTGTGTCAAATTCTTGCTTCATAGTTGGGCCTATATAGTGTGACTTAACACACACAATCCCAAAGAGAAAGAGAGGATCAGTATATCAAAGGGCATTTAATGCCCCCCTGAGGTTTCTGCAAAGGCCGTAGCTTCTCCTGCCTACCTACCACACAAGGGGGGGGGAATCATGTCAGAAATCAGTTTACAGCTTTCCCTTCTGCCCTTGCGATTCCAGGTGGATCTGGTTTCAGCTCAGTAGCTGTGCCTGTCATTTCGGCTCTTGGGCTGTTAACTTCCAGCTTTCCCTCTCCCTTTGGCACGCCTGGAGCTTAGCTCCAGCACCTGTTTTATGGAGTAAGCGCTCAAAATCCCTTCCCCATTTTTAACATGCTGGGAATTTTCTGTGTAAAGAACCTTGCAATGAGAAGGATCAGCTTAAAGTCCGGCCTAATCCTACTTGGATTCAGACTATTTATAAAAAAGAAAAGAGGGGGGGGGGAAGGAGAGAGAGAAGGGGGAGGGGAGGAGGGGGCGCGTTTCGTTTCTCCAGCATTCTTGGCTCAATGCCGGCTAAAACCCTGTTTGCCTTTCCAGATCCATTTAGCAGGTCAAGCACCTTCAGCGGCCTTGGGAACTTAGGCAGCAATGCCTTTGGAGGATTAGGCAGTCATACTCTGAGTAAGTACTGGCTGGGTTACTGCAGACAAACCTCCTCTCTAGAGAAACCACATGCTCACATTGAAAGCAGCTGCCGGTGGTTTTATTTAAACTTTAAAAAAAAAAAAAAAAACCTCTTTAATTCCTAACCTCCATCCTCCTTTTTGGGGAAAAACAAAACACTGCACCTAAGTGTTCCAGGTCTCTGTGGTGGGAGCTTTTCCACAAGTTACCCTTCATCCTTCCTCCACTGTGGGGTGGGCCGTGGCTCAGTGACAGAGCATCTGCTTGGCATGCAGAAGGTCCCAGGCTCTATCCCCAGCACCTCCAGTTGAAAGGACCAGGTAGTAGGTAGGTGATGAGAAAGACCTCTACCCGAGACCCTGGGGAGCTGCTGCCAGTCCGAGTAGGCAATACTGATATCGATGGTCCAAGGGTCTGATTCAGTATAAGGCAGTTCCATGTGTCCACCCAGCTACTGTGCTTCCCCTCCCTTTGCTCTCATCTTGGAGAAAGGCGCCCAGTTAACATCTTCATTTTCTTCCCGTCCCTTCGGTCCGCTCATTGGAACTGATTCTGAAAGGTGTGGGGTTGTGCTCTATGAAACCAGCCAAACTTCCTAAAACCATAATATTGGAACTATAAATTGTTTGTCTCAGCTAGAAGCCTTGGTAATGTCCAGAAATCCTCCTGGATTTTCACACTAAGCCAGTCCTCTCGTTTGGGGGCTTAATTCAAGCATTAATGACCCCCAGTTCCACAGAAGAAACACTAATGGGTGCTGCAGCACTGAAAATCTCAATCCAGGAGTCAGGGCTGCACCTAAGGGTTCCCAGTCTGGTTGTCCTGAGTAATATCAATTCACTTGAATCATAGAATCATAGAGTTGGAAGAGACCTCCAGGGTCATCTCATCCAACCCCCCCCCTGCACAATGCAAGAAATTCACAAATACCTCTCCCACACACACACACACACCCCAAGGACCCGTGCCCAGAAGATGACAAAAAAGCCTCCAGGATCCCCAGCCAAACTGGCCTGGAGAACAATTGCTTCCCGACTCCCAAAGTGGCCATCAGCATTTCCCTGGGTGTGTAAGAAAGGGCCACGAGGACTAAGCACTGATTGAACCCTTCCTGCCCTCCCTTCTCGTGATCTGCCTAAGTTCACAGAATCAGCATTGCTGTGAGATGGCCATCTAGCCTCTGTTTGAAGGCCTCCCAAGAAGGAGAGCCCACCACCTCCCTGTTTTGCATTAGAGGCAATGGCTGGCACTCTTAAGAGTGCACCCATGTGGACGTGTCACGTGTGCTATTGTGTCACAGTGGCTTTACCCGTGGCACCGTTACTCAAAGCAAACCTAGATGCGGGATATTGCAGCTTTAAGGTCTTCACGGTGTAAGCCAGCCCATTCAAAGATACTGTATGCAGTCATAAGAGGCAACCGTAGAAATCCCCACAAACACTGATCGCATCAAGGTCAGCCGAAAGTTATTTGAGCTCCTGTGTTCCATATTTATGGATCCCTGACCACAGCCGTGCCTCATGAGAGCGCCTTTCAAAAAGTAAATTGAAGGAGTCAAGCCATGAGAGTTGCAAAGAGAGTTGAAAGGATACAATTGGGCCAGTCTTTCTGGGAGAAGAGCCCGCTGGGTTGGGACTCGTTATGTTTGAACGAGGCTTCAAAAATACAACTTGCTGACTCTTCATAAAGGAAGTTGGTGTGATAAAAGGAACCGTCGTCACATGCGTTGTCTCTGGGACGGTAGAGCTGTACAAACTGTCGCCAGGGAATGTTGCTTTGCATCCTGTCAGATGGTTGCCAAAAGGGCTGTTGGATTCTGTTTTACCTGGCAGGCCTAGAAAGGAGCCCCTTTCCCAGAGCCAGCCCCCTCCCAGAGCCCAGCCATTTACCCCTCCATTCATCCTAGAGGTTATTTTGAGTATTGAAAAGAGTCCCCCAGTAGGTCGTGCTCTCCTGAAAAGAATGCTATATGGAGGACAGCTGGATTTGCCGATAGGAGCTTCTTCTTCTTCTTTTTTTTTTTTAAGGGAAGGAGCGTTAGCTGGCTGGAGAGGGAACCAAAGTGACTGATCTGTACCAGTGAGCCAGGGACAGAGAGAGCGAATCGCTATGTTTGGGCTTAGTCTGTTCACCCCAAAATCAAAGATCTTAATCACCGCTTCCCACTGCAGGTGGCTGATCGTTTTTAACTAGCTGCATTCTCTTTGTTAATGTCAGTGGCGGGGAGCGATAACAGTGCCAGTTTAGCCACAGATATCACAGTAGGGGAACTGGGTGATTTGGGAGTTGCCTCTTATCTTCAGAGCGAACAGCCTCATTACTTCCACAAAGTTACTCAGATCTGGAGTTAGCCTTTTTTTTTCTGCAGAGACTTGAAACGGCTGCTGTTTCATTCCCCGGTTATCAGAGCTCTCCTGCTATTACCATTTTTTAAGTGTCTTTTTCCCCCCCCTCCAGCCTTGAAAGGAAAAACTGTGCTGGTAATTGGCACTTTTTTGCTGAACTGATGTGGGACAAGACCTCTTTTGTTCAAAGGGGAAGGCAGTGAGTTAACCAGGTCTTTCCCCTTTGTTCCCAATTCCAGGTCACAACAGCATTTTTGCCCACAAAGAAGGGCCAAACCTCCAGAGCTTTAACAATCCACACGAGCCATGGAACAGACTCCACCGGACACCACCGTCGTTTCCGACCCCCCCTCAGTGGCCCAAACCCGGTGACTCCGAGCGGAGCTCCTCAGTGACGAATCATGACAGAGACCGGGAGTCAGAGAAGAGGGAACTTTCCACAAGCAAAGAGGACAGAGACAAGGAGAGGTGAATGGGAAAAGTTATATGCTGTGGAGAATGACCTCAGTTTTGTTTCGTTTTTTATTATTTATGTATGGGAAAGTCGTATGTTGCATTTAGAGTGTGTCAAGTAAATATCCCATAAGGGGTCTCGTTTGCATAATTTAAAGTCAACTTGGGAGTGGAGCATTTGTATCCAGTTTGCGTATCAAAGGTTGGAAGCTAAGCAGGCTGGCCATGGTCAGTCCCTGGACCGGGGACCAGGCCACGTGGCAGAAGGCGAGATGACCCACCATCTCTGCTCGTCCCCTACCTTGAAAACCCATGGTCCAGGGGTCACCCTGTGAGGGTTGCAACTTGATGGCACTTAATTAAATACATTAAGGAGTCTCATTTTGAATCATTTAAATTCTAGCTTTGGAATGGAACATTGGCATCCAGTTTGCATGTTGCAGTCACTACAAATTGCTACATACAACTTCTGTGGCCACAGGGGGAACCGTTCCCACATAGCCGCTCGCCTTGCGAACTGTTCTTCCGATAAATGTCGTACACATTTAAACAGAACAGTTTGGGGGGGGGGGGAGATAGTGAAAATTGCCCTGTTTAAGCACTGAGCTGAATCTTATCTATTGCTTGGTTCTTGAACATGTGATTTAAAATGGCCTCCACGTGCAAAGCTGTAACATGTAAAATGGCCCTTCAAGGGGATGGAGATGATTAGCTGTAGGGCCCCCCAAAAAGGGAGGAGAACAAATAAATGTGCTGCTGAGGAATTTTGTATGATTTCTAAGCCTCATTTGGCATCCGCTCTCTAATTTTGCTTGTGAGGACGACGATTCAATCAAATGTCCTAGAACTTTGCGCAGAAATGCTTACTTCTGCAGCGGGAGTCAGCTGGACCAAACTTGGTATCGCTGCTCAGTTTCTTCTTTTTTTAAACTGGAGGATTTCTGTTTTTTCCTCAAGAGGTTGGCAGGAAAAGTCTTCAGATGCACAGCCAAATGTCAGGGTGGCAGCCAAATTGTTTCTGTAGTTCCAAAGGCAAATGAGACCGAAGGATTGCAAGTCAAACTATACCCTTATAAGATTGTGTATAACTTGCTACTGTTCTTTACTCCTTGCCAAAGGGAATCATGGGAAACGGTCCCCCCCAAAAAAGATGCTATGTTATGCAGATTCGGTAGTTGCTCATTGGGTATGATTTTTATTATTCAGTCTGATCATAGCCATTGAGTTTCCTTAATAATTTGTCTCTCACACACAACACAACCCTGACAGGCCAACATACATTTTTGCTTGTTTTGGCTTGAGTGCCCCATCCTGCTTAAGTCTAGAGCACAGAGAGTGTTTATAAATCATCAGTATGATTCTCTTATTGCAAGCATTACTTGGTTCAGCTATTTTACAAAGATTTCAAGGTCAGAAACTTTCAGGCCCAGGCAACTAAAGTTTAAATTCAGCCAAGTGTCCTATTTCAGGCGTAGTTTTCTTGTTTCACATTACGCTCTTTTCAGGCATTTGGTATTCATTGTTCTTATAGTCATTCCAACTGGGTTCCAAAGATGTTAGCTTTTCTGTGGCTGCTGGAAAAGAACCAGCAATTTCCTTCCTTTACAATGAGGATATTACTGACAACATATAACTAGACCTGTCATAACTTGGCAGCACGCTAACCATATGATATATCTTCCTCCAGGGATCTTTTGGACAAAAACAGACATTCAAACAGATCCTCACCAGCTTCAGCTCCAGTGACTCACCAGATCAGCAACCTCATCCGTAGCAACAGCCTGACCTCCAACGAACCCACCAGACAAGTAGGACTCAGTGACAGAGAAAGGTCTAAAGAACCAGAGAGAGACATTCCCGACCGGCTGAGGGACCCTCCTCCAATCGTGGAGCACAAGATCAAAGAAAGCCGCTCTCCAGTGAAGGAACCACCAAGCCATGACAAGAGATCCTCAGAGGACAACACAAAGCCAGTAATTCAGTCTGTATCTCCCTACAGCAAACCTGCACTGAGCGAGAGCTTGAAACTCAGCAATTTAATGAACAAGGACATTGAAAGAAAGCCCGAGCTTCCAACTGACCTTCAGAAAATAAAAAACGACATCAAGGTCAAAGAGGAGCGCAAGGAGGATGGGGACGTTTTGGTTGTGAGCTCAGAACCTTCACAGCATTCCAGAACTGTTGAGCACCCACCGCCACCTTCCTTGCATGGATTACCACTGCCCCATACAATGGCAGCCACGATGCCTCTCTCCATGAGCAGCGTCCATCAGATGAACAACATGAATGTCCTGGACCGAAGCAGAATGATGACCCCATTAATGGGCATGAATCCCTTGTCGGGCAGGGAGAGGCTGCCCCATCCTGGGTTTTCTTGGGACCCAGTGAGGGACCCATTACGAGATGCCTATCGGAGCTTAGACCTGCACCGTCGAATGGACTTCCAGCTCCGAGCAGAACCCATCCACAGGTTCCCCACCACTTCTGGATTCTACGACCATGAGCGTTCTTACCGAGACAGAGAGCCCCACGACTATAACCACGAGAACCTGCTCGAAGCACGGCGTGAGCAGGAGAGGCTTCGACAAGTGGAGGAGAGGGAGCGGTTGCACTTACGGGAAGAACTGGAGCGTGCCAGGATGCAGCACTTGCACCCATCCCCTATCGAAAGTCACTTGGCACACGTGCCATCCTTCATGCCTCATCTTGGTGGGATGCATTACCCCAGACTCAGCCCCTCCGCAGCCATGCACAACGGAATCCTAAATAGGAACCCCCCGCCCACAGCCGCTTTGAGTGCCCCGCCCCCTTTGGTACCAGCCAATAGTACAAGACCTTCCTCTCCCCGCCGGACTACTCCACTCACAAACTCAGAATCAAGAGACTATTCTCCTTCTAGGAACCCCAAAGAAGTTGAGGCGCGATAATCCCTAACACGCAGGATGAATTTAAAACTCGCCTGTAAATATAGGAGGAGGGGAGAAAAAAATACCTTTTAAAAATGCACTGCTGTAAACTTTTTTTTTTAAAGACTGTAAAATTTGTAGAAATTAAGCACAGTTCCATAAATAATTTGGGGGTGGGACGGGGGAAGGGTCATAGGCTACAAACCTGCCAACCAGACGGTTGTTGAAAATGGAAATTTAATATATAGGTCTTTGATTTTTTTTTGTTCTGTTCTTGTTGGGTTTTTCTTTCTTTCTTTCTATCCTTTTTTTTTTTTTGCTTCTGTACTGAGTTAAATTACCAAGTTTGTACATTTTTTCCCAAATGTGAGAAACATTTTTAATGAATTTGTATTTTTTTTAATTTTCTGCTCTTTATTCACTTAAAAAAAAAAAGCATTTGTTTTGAGTTTGAATTTAGTGGCCTCAGATCCTTAAGTAAAACAAAAGCCACCCAGGGTTTCTTAAAGTATTATTTATGGAAATACTGCAGTTTCTTACAGTCCACTGTGAGGTTCCCGAATTGAGGCCACTCACTTCTCTTGGTACTTTGGAACTGAAGTTACAGATATATATTAAAATAATAATAATAATAATGTACAAAACCTATGTTTGTTTTTTGCCTTATATTATGAAGAAATGAGAATTTTTTTGACTTCTTGTTTTAAATGACAACAAAAAAAAGAAAACGATATGTAAATATTCTGTTAATATAAATGTACACCAATATTGAATTCTTAACATAGGTAGACTTTATAAAAAATGGTTTCTAGAACCACTCTTCTGGTTATTTGTTAATATTATTCCGATACGTCCTTGTCACTTCTTGGGGGGGGGAAATCTATATATATTAAAAAAACCCGCTCAAATAGCGGATTGTGGCATACGGCTTTCAACTATGCAAACACATTCTGGTGGGTGGGACGGGAAGGAAAACAGATATAGCCCCCTGCAAAAAAAATATATGCAAAACTGAACAAACATGTCTTTGGAAAGAAAATGGCACTAATTTGGGTGAAGGAAGCGAAGGGACCTCATGTCTGATTAAGCAAGGAAACCTGACAGGGCTAGTTTCTTTCCGTTTGGTTTCTTCGTACAGTCCAAAGAGGAGGAGGGCAGGACCCCAATGACCTGCCCGGACACAAGCTTCTGCAGTCCAGATGGAACTGATGTGACAGATCCCCTCATCGGTTCCCTCCCCCCCCAGCTCCTCTCTGCTCTCCCCCCCCAGCCCCCCGGCCTGTCATTGGTGTGGGCAGGCAGAGTCTGTTCATCTCCCAGTCTTCTTATTAAAAACCATCTACAAGAATAATAGGAGTGCGGGGTGTGTGTGTGTCAAATGGCTAATTAAACAAAATACACATTCCCCCATCATTTTCAATGCTCATTCTCCCTCCAGTGTATGTTTCAGTGAAAACCCTGCCTTGAACTGGGATTATTATTTTTTTTGGGCCATTGTTTTAAATCTGATTTCCAGTTTTCCTTTTCATATGTAAATTTTGCGGCTGCCACAGTGCCATCCAATAGCACGCAGAACCCATTTTAAGAAATTAAACACACACACCCATTGGCTATTCTGCAGCCGCTGCCACCACCCCAACAGCAAATTGGTAGAACAGACAGAGGAACCATGCATGTAGAATCTGGTGGTCCCGTGGCAACCGCATTCATGTACGGAGATATGCTCAGCAGCCTCCTTTCATCTGTGTATCGTACCCAGCTCGAGAGGTATCCATGTATTGACATTCTGTACCATCCTTCCTCCCCCGACCCCCCAAGTATTCATGTTTTTACATTATTCTGGGTTTCTGCTCTCCAGTTAACTTAAACATCTGCTAACATTTTCTTTCTTTGGATTTCTGTATTTCCTTCCCTTCTACCCCCGCCCCCATTCCCTGTAATTTTAAACATTCAGTTTCTTTGTAGATCATTGGAGATAAATACAACATTGATTTTGGATGAAAAAGGTATTTAAGTGTTTGTGTGTCAGATCTAGTCACAGCCACTGCCGGGAGGGAGAGGGAGAGTAAATGGTTTATTGATAAACGTGCTCGGCCTGTTAACGGTGATAAAATCTTTGGCAAATTCAGAGGGTCCGTACACCAATAAATAGCTGTGTGGCTCAACCAGGAGGTGACCCTTTGCTTTAAGCCACTTGCTTAGTTCAAGCCTGCTGTTCAACCATGGGCGTACAGAAGTTGTGAACAGGACTCAGAGTAGCACTGAAGATGCCAGAAAGCCATGATATCCACACGATAATGGATAAAGCAGGCCTATACATCAAACTCCAGAGATTTGTGATTCAGTGGGGGGGGCGGGAAGTATTCAGTATGCAGAACAATGCCCTGACCAGGATGGCTCAGGCTAACCCAGTCTCAGCAGATCTTGGAAGCTAAGCAGGGTCCACTCTAGTTAGTACCTGGGTGGGAGACCACCAAGGAAGTCCAGGGTTGCTACGCAGAGGCAGGCTATGGCAAACCACCTCCTTTTGTCCCTTACCTTGGAAACCCTATGGGTCACCATAAGTCGGCTGACAGCTCTTTCCATCACCATAGGGAACAAAGATACTAAAATAAAAATGGGAAACGAGATACATTTGAATACCATATACGGCGTATGTTGTGGACTGGGGGAGGGGGGCATAGCGCCCGTACAGAAAGGATAATGTTTTTATCTTGATAGCTAGAATCTCATTCGAGGGGTCCATTAAAAAACGATAACCAATTATATCATTGTAAATTTCAGATACATAAATTCTCTTTATGACCCCCACTCACTTCAGAGCATGCATCATTCGAGTCTGAGGCAGCTAATGTAGTACCAAAAGAAGGCTGCATCACTAGTGAAAACCACAGGTCTCCACTTTGAAATCCTGTTGCTGTACATACCGGACTAGTTCACTCGGCTTATAACCACCCCCAGTGGCCATTGTTTGGGGGGGGGGGGGTTCTGTGCCTGCAACTCACTTTATGCAGGTGGGGTCTGCCACACATCATCACCCTTACAGGCAGTCCATTTCTTTCATTGGTATGCAAACTAAAGTCAGGATAGAACTCAGCAACGTGTGCTCTTGTCATGCTGGACCCAGCAACTAATGGGACCAGACGGTGCAGCAGATTTATCCATGCCTCTAATGGAAAAAGGCAATTACAGAGTGTGTCCACCCTCCATGCTGGAACTATTGCCAGTTTGGTGTCGTGGTTAAGTGCACGGACTCTAATCTGGGAGAACCGGGTTTGATTCCCCACTCCTCCACTTGCACCTGGCTGGATGACCTTGGGCAAGCCATAGTTCTGATAAGAGCTGTCCTTGAAAAAGAGCAGTTTCTGTCAAGGGCTCTCTCAGCCCCACCTGCCTCACAGGGTGTCTGTTGTGGGGAGGGGGAGGGAAAGGTGTTTGTAAGCCACTCTGAGACACTTTTGGGTAGTGAAGGGCAGGGTATAAATCCAATCTCTTATGATTTTGAAATTCTAACCAAGATTCCTCTAACACCCAGCAAAAAAAAGTCAACTGGGTTGCAGAGAAGTCAACATAAGAGAGAATAACTTAGCCAGGCTCCAGGGAGCACAGGATATGCTTGGGTTTTGATATAGGCTGAGCGGCAAGGTCTTCTAAGCATCCCTGAAAACTCCACGTCATGAGTGACACCATAAAACCTTGTGATGGGCTCCCCTCGTGTGAACAGAAAACTGAAGAAGTCAAATGGGACAGGGCTGTGGCTCGGTCCTTACTTTGCAGGCAGAAGGTCCCAGACTGAATCCCCAGGATCCCCAGTTAAAATGATCAGATAGTATGTGATGTTGGAAGACTTCTACCTGAGCCCCTGGAAAGCTGCTGTCAGAGTAAACAGTTTTGACCACCTCTATAGACTAACAGAGGAGCTGCGGTGGCTCAAGATGCTGAACTGCAGGCTGTGGAAGGCCGGTAGTTCAGCAGTTCGAGACCCGAGTGTGCTGCATGACGGAGCTCCCGTCTCTAGTTCCAGCTCCTGCCAACCTAGCAGTTCGAAAGCAAGAAATTGCAAGTAGATAAATAGGTACCACTTCAGTGGGAAGGTAACAGTGTTCCGTGCGCCTTGGTGTTTAGTCATGCTGGCCACATGACCACGGAAACGTCTTCGGACAGCGCTGGCTCTTCGGCTTTGAAACGGAGATGAGCACCGCAACCGTAGAGTCGGACTCGACTGGCTTTCGAGCAAGGGAACCTTTACCTTTATAGACTAACAGACGCAATATAAGTCAATTTCATGTGTGTCTGATTAAGTCACTCCCTTCTCATTTTTGCCAGTAGACTTCCCTCCATGTAGCTAAATCATTCCTACAGAAATAAGAATGAGAAACGTTACTCTTCTACTAAATTATGACATAGAGGTTTTAGTGCAATTTGGGACAGTTTTCCTAAAGCACACAGACGCAGAAGCCAGTTCACCTCACGATTATTTGGAAACGTACTGAAAAATGAGTCTGTAAAAATGCATACTTCAATAGACATGATTTGCCTTTAAGGGGAGACTTTCAGGAGGGGTTATAGCCTCTTAAATTCGCACTGGTCGTACAAAGGCCAAGGAATCTGATCGGCTTAGCTTGAAAGGCTGTGCAGACTGCAGGCTGTTTCATTATTCCCTAGGGCTGCAGGCATTCATTCCTTTCCATCTTTCCTCCTCAACCCAAACCCAAACCCAAGCTGCTTCCTGAAGACTGGTGAGAGGGTTGTGGGTGGGGATATGCGGGGGGGGGGGTGCAACACCAACTGTGGTGCCACACCAGTTCTGGTTAAAAAATGGAAATAACATAGGGTACATCTAGGAATCACTGGAAACACTATGGTAAAACTACAGAATTTCTGGTAATTCCTAGAGCTACCCTATATTACTTCTACCAGAAGTGACAGCAACACTACATTGGAAAAAAATATTCTCATGCCACTATCTGGAGCAGTGGTGGACGGGGAGCAGGAAGCAGGGAATTCCCTCTCCCCCCCCCCCCCGGGGAAAGGAACTTTTTTCAGCAACTGAAAGAGCCACCTTGAGGCAAATGCGTTTGTGATGGTCCAAGGCTCCCTTACCCCCCCCCCATCTGCAAAAACAAATTCCATCCCTAAGAACCACCACATCCCTCTAGGCCAGGGTCGCCAAACTTTTAAGCCTGCAGGCACATTTGAAATTCTGACACAGGAAGAGAAATCAACCACAAAATGGTTGCAGCAGGAAGCAGAGCCAACCATAAAATGTTAGGGAGCAAGTTTACACACAATTATACCAGTAACTGTTCAACATTTCAGGCAAAAACTCTGTTTAATAGGATGCCTTCTAAACTGCACAGACGTTCATATCCAGTGGTTGCATTGAGAAGCTCAATTATTTAAGCACCGCTCCGAGGTCCAGACATAACAGCTCTTCAGCTCTTGGAACTCCACCTCTCAAAAAGATGCCAGAATATGTGAAAAATCTAACTGTTCCAAAAAGAGAACTTTTACCCTCAGACGTCAATGTATACTACCCTCAGCGGTTACCAGCGGGCACTACGTAAAGCAAGCATGCTCAGGTTATATCCACGTGGCAGTGGGGAAATAACAGCTATAAATCATATCCTACTTGATTGCGGTATCCATTCAGAGTATAGAAATCAGTTGATTATCCCTCTCGAAGGTCTGGCCTCTGTGTCACCCCCTGCTAGGGTGACATGAATACTGAGAGACAGACAAAAAAAGTCACTCAGGCCGTAGGCTGATGGAACAGTGATTTTATCATTGTATCCAGTGGTCAATCCAAAGCCCTTCAGGACAAAAGCTTCACTTGTCCGTGACACTTTCTAAAAACACTCAGTGGGCACCAGGAAAGGGGGCAACGGGAGCCATGGTCCCCACAGGCATCACGTTGGGGACGTCTATTCTAGGTGGGTGTGGCCTCTTACAGTGGAATCCTAAGTAGAGCTACACCCGCTATACTCACTGACGTCGGTGGGCTCAGAAGGGTCTTATTCTGCATAGGGCTGTGCTGCTAGTTTGCAACTGGGAGGCCAGGTGAGCTTCCTTTGTGGGGCCACATATGGCGCAGGAACTTCCAGTTGCTGACTATGGAGCTGTTTCGAAGGAGCCGATCTCTTCAGAGGGGAGGGTGGAAATATATGGATCCAGGGCTTTTTTTGTAGAAGAAGTCCAGCAGGAACTCATTAACATAATAGGCCACACCCAACAGCAAAAACGTATTAGCATATTAGGCCACACCCCTGACAGAGCAGCTCATTAGCATATTAGGACACACACCCCACGTTACCAGAAGTTTGGTCATCCAGCCACACCCACCTTTTGCTTCTTAACCTTGTTTGTTGTCAAAACCTAGGGCTTTTTTTGTAGCAGGAACTCCTTTGCATGTTAGGCCACACACCTCTAATGTAGCCAATCCTAATGAGTTTCTGCTGTTGGGTGTGGCCTATTATGCTAATGAGTTCTTGCTGGGTGTGGCCAACTCGGGAGCCAGCCGGAACTCCGTTCCTGTGCGTTCCTGCCCAAAAATAGCCCTGCATGGATCTCTTTCTTGCACAAAATGTGTCTCGTTTTTGTGAAGCAGCTGTCTTGGGAGGGGTGAAGTAAAGGGGATCGACGAGTAGTAAATATTCTCATCTGGGATTGGTTTGTCAGGGGGGGTGGCAGCTCTTAGGCGAGGCATATACTTTGCTTCTGCATTACCCTCTCCCTGTATAGAAGGAAACCAATGCACCGTGCAGGGTTCTCTCCAGAGAGGATTTTTTGCAGGCCAAGCAGTTCTCCACCTGGCACCAGCACCAGTTTTGCCTGAGCAATCCTGAAGGAAATCAGAGAACTTCAAAGGCCACTGCCCCTACTGACGTCGCAAGCCCGTAAAGCTGCCACGATCAATATTTTATCAGGAATACGCCGTTTCTAGTAACACTCTGTATTACAGGGGAAAGAGGCGGGGGGGGGGGGACAAGATGAAATTACAGACTTCCATTTCAGAACATAATGGAAAATCCAAACAGTGGTTGGAGGCCTTAACTGATGGGAGGGAGGGGGCAGAGAGGGACAGCGTCCGCAGAAACCCATCAGTGCTGCACGGAGCTTATGAAGAAGGGGTTTCCTTCTGCTCCTTCTGGCCCCTGCTGCTGAAAGTGCACGGAGAAGCCATCTGTGCAGATGTGGTATGATGACAGAGGCATCGCAGGTGCTTGCAAAGCCGAGCGCCGTGTCCTCCTGCCAGACTCATCTGTCCCATCAGGCTCCTCAAAAAATTATAGCCCCAGCCTTTTCTTTCTTGTGCTTTAAGTAGAAGGTCTCACACCAGAGCTACGGATGGCCCAGGCCTGTTAACCATTTGCCTTCCAGGAAGTTGGTTTTCTCAGGAGTAGGGTTGCCGGCCCCACACCTCCAAATCCTGGAAGTTTTAGTGGTGCAGAGCCTGAAGAGAAGGGAGCATCATGAGCACTGTGAGGTCACTTCCGGGGGATCACCCAGAAGTGGTGTCACAGACCCCGCAGCACTCTAGAAATGACCAAATCTCTATGGTGACGACTGTAAAGGTTAAGAAAACCTAGAATGCTCCAGATGTCATTTAACCTCCCCCCGCCCCGTTTTTCTCCCACTGCTCAACTGATCAAGAAGGGACAATTGAAAGCATGAGTGGGAGCTCACCCACTGTATGTGGCCACCTGGTAAGGCTACACAGCAGCCATTTTGGCAGAAGGGCCAGGGCAAATGCTCCCAAAACCAATGTGCAGGGCTTAAAGAAATGGGTTTTCCTAGCCACAGATAAGCCCAAGCACCCATGACTGTCCTTGCTAATTTTTGTAGGCAGAAGAAAAAAAAATGGGGGAAATGGCATCAATGATGACGCTCTAAGAATTTCCCCTTAGTTCCCAGAGTGTCATCCAGAAGTAACATAATAGCCAGTGAGAGATCTCTCACCCACCCAGAAGTGATGTCACTTCAGGGTGACACTCTAGGAATTCACCCAGTTTCTATAGTCAAGACCACAGAGACTGGGAGAATAGTGCATGAAGAAAGTGATGATTTGCCTCACTTTCACCCTGCACGTCTGTTGGGTTTTCTTTTTCATTCGGCATTGTTTTTCCTCCTTTCAGTGCTCAGTTTGCTTTCCATTCACTGTTTCCCTGGGTTTTCTGAGAGTGCTTTAGTGCCAGTTTTTCCCTTGCTTCGTTTCCAAGACAAAAGTAATTCAAAAGCATACAGATTCTCTCAGATGTCCCCCCCACACCCTTTTCCCACCCCTCGAAGGTCACTCCACCACCCACAGTGAGGCTGCTCCACCCACTCTGCACCTTCCGGCAACTTCCCCCATTCATCACAGAAGAAGAAGAGGAGGGGGGATCGAAGAGGAGGCAAATGGGAGTGTCCCTAGTGACCCCCCCGAAAAAGGATTTAAGTGCTGCATACAAACAACATGAAAGGGGGTCGTCAGCATAATTGACATGAGACGGAAAGAGAGAGACACACTGGGATGGGAAGCCTAAAGTTTTGAAAAAATACGCCCCCAATTTTTTTTTAGTTTTGATCCAGCTCCCCCTGCGCTCTTCCACACACACACACCTCCACAAGGCTGTGGTTCTTCTAGGGATCTCTGCTTCTCTTCTCTTCCCTCCCCCTCCCCCTCCCTCTTCCCTCCCTCTCTGCCTCTTCTGTTTGCATCCCAGTCTGCCAAGCATCTTTCCCCTACACTTTCCCAAGCCGAGAAGCCAAAGTCAGAGGGAAGGGGAAGGCAAGGAACAGAGAGGCGCTGACTCAGCTCAGCCAGCACCCCCTCCCCAGTCAGTCCATAGAGCCATTGCTGCTGACTCGAGCGGGCTGCAACCCCCTCCTTCTGGGACTGCCCGGCTTGCAGTGCTTGGGGAGCTCTGCTAGGGTTCTTCTCCCCCCTTGGCCGCCCCAGATTGCAGCCTCCAGGCAGGCGGAGCTCCCCACCCCCCAAGCTCTGTCTCAGGTGACCAGAGAGTGAAGGGAACAGATGTTGGAGGGGCTGGCCCTACCACGAGAAGCTGGGGCCCTACGGCAACCAAGCAGGTGTGGGGCAGTGACTGCACAGGTGCACCCATGCACACACACACATTGCCAACCATCACAGCTTGCAGTGCCAGTGGGTTCTATCATGCATTCTGTACACTCTGTGTTCCTCCATATTATGACATTGACTCATTTTTCACAGTGGCCATTAACAGAGCAGAGAATTCCCTAGTGCTCCACTATATGGAAAACTGGGCTTTACAGCTGCCTGTCAATTTCAAAGGCAGTCTGGTCAGTTTCAACAGTGGGGTTTCCCCCTTTGCCTGGGTTCCTTTCTGTTCCTTTTCATTCAACAAACTAACACTAAAATGCATGTTCAAAACCTGAACCACCAGGATTTAAATGGAAGGTGCTTGCTGGATGCTACTATGCATCTGTGATAGGACAACTGTGTAATTTTTTTTTAAAAAAAGCAAGCACCTTCCACCACGCCCTACATGTCACAAATAATGCTCCACCCCTATTTAGAAAAGGGTTTTTTAAAATTGTCGCTGCAGAATAAATACACCGGAGGGAAAAGAATGGTGCGTATGCCAGGCACAGAATCTGAAGTCAAGCTTAAAGGCTTACTGCTTGGAAAATCTGCAGGAAGTCGTGCGTGCATAATAGGCCTGAGTTTCTCTCTTCTCCTCTTCCTCCCCCTTTCTCAGGCATAAACCATTAAAGGGCAGATGATTTTGTTGTCGTCGTGTTGCCATCGTCATCCTCACTTCACAGGCTGAAACACTTGATCCTTTGGAGCACTTGCAGGAGATGACAGAGACGACTTGGCTTTTCCCCAGCAGTCCCCAGGAACTCTGTTACCGTGGTGGCGAGCAACCAGCTTCCTGACAAGTGTCACAAGGATTAGGAGTCAAGCAAGACTCAGCTGGAGCAGCGGCTCCTCGAGAACACGCTCCCAGCTCTGCTGTCAACACCCTGCCTTTATATATATAATTCTCTCTTCCTTTTTTTTTTTAAGCCAAGACAAGGAACAGTTACTAGAGGCAACAGCCAATAAAAATCCCATAGTGCTTGCTGCATGGAGAGAGAGGAAAAACATAATGAAAAGAGGCATGCTTTGGGGAGGGAGTTGCGTGCCAAACCGTATTTCAGGCCAGTGCATTCCATCTGAGGCCTTGTTAACTAGATATTGACGGGTGGAGTGGAATGGGAGAGCTGCATTTTACAGTTAGCCATGAGAAATCACGGGAAGGGGAAAAGACAATTGGGGAAATTGCCCCTTCCTCCCCGATCCGCGTTTTCCCATCTTCCTCTCACATTCGTTCATGACACTGCCGCCATTTTAAGGCTGAATGGGGCACTTTTAAAAGTGCTGCAAAGGCCTGATCCTGATTGGGCCTGCAGCATGACAACATGAGGTTCTCTTGCTTGTCTCCCTTGCCCGGTGTTCCTTTACAAGTGCTGAAATTACTCTGCCCCTCCCCCGACAGTCGTTAAACCATAGAGTTTTTGTAATGTAACCAGTCCAGACCGCGTGGCCTACTCGGGCTCCACGTGGTCAGACACAAACGTCGAGCTTCGCTCCAAGAGACAATGGACTATGCAGATCCTAGCCCGCTCCAATCAGGGGGCTAGGTTCCCGGCCGAGAGCCTATGGGTGGCGGTTTCTCAGGGGTTATAAGCCGGCCTGCGAGCCGGCCAAAGTCGTCTTATTCCTGATCAAATAAAGTACGCTTTGCTGAAATCACTCTCCGTCTGCGTACTTTTCACTGGTGACAAAGGTGGGATTCATCTCCGGAACAGAGACCAGGTCCCGGACATCACCGTGAGCTGCCGCGCCAAAATCGCCACCGGCATTGAGCATCTTCGCCGCTCACTGCGCCGATCCCGAGCTCGAGCATCACACCGCTGACCCCGAGAGCAGCACCGCACCGCTCCGTCTCTCCGCAACGACAAACATCGCCCTGCTGACCCCGAGAGCAACAGCGCTCCCCGCTTCGCTCCAACCGCCGCTGCCGCCATTCCCAAGCTACTCACACCACATGGCCGCAGTTCGATGGCGATCTCCCAGGAAAGCATCGCCGCTTTCGACATCTCCCAACCCGCACAGTGGGAGACCTGACTCGAGATCCTGGAGAGCTACTTCGACTGCCACGACATCGTAGACCCGGGTAAGAAGAAGGCCCATCTCCTCCGGTCCTGTGGCATATACACCATCTTGCTGCTAAAGGACTTCATCGCGCCGAAGCAGACCAAGGACGAGTCCTATGAGGAGCTGGTGAAAGTGCTGACCAACCACCTTTCACCAAAGCCCACCAAGTTTGCTGAGCGCATGGACTTTTTTGTGCGAGTCCAGGGGCCAGAAGAGCCGGCCTCTGAGTCCTTGGCTGGGCTCCAGGGAGCGGCCACCCGGTGTTCCTTCCCCCACCTGGAGGACACCTTGCTGAACCAGTTCCTGTTGGGCCTACGGGAACCCAAACTCCGAAGGAGACTGGTTAGCCAGGACGACCTGACCCTGGAAAAGGCGCTCCGGGAGTCTATGCAGATCCTATGAGAAGGCACACCAAGACCACCGTGGGTGGGCAGTCCATTGCACACAAGTAACGCTCGAGTTGGACGACTCCAAGAACAGGGACGGGGTGCACCAGGTCCGTCGTAGGTCGTCTCAGCCGGTCACCAAAGAGGGCAAAGCTCCTTCAACAGCCCCTGCCTCATGCGGCAGCTGCAGAGAGGACCACGAGCGCCGGTCGTGCCGCTTCCGAAACGCGGTCTGCTGGACCTGCAACAAATCAGGGCACATTTCCCGGGTTTGCCGCTCCAAGGAACAACGCCAGAAACCATCCGCCCACCAGACCACACCAGAGCCACCCACTGGAGCAACACCCTCTCGGCCCACTTCCCGCTGCACCAGGTCTGTAATTTGCCCACTGATGGCCCCAACAAGATGCATGTCACGGTTCTTATAGAGGATCCCCCTGCAGCATGGAGATCGACACAGGGTCGACCTACTCCATTATCTCAGCGGACATGCTCTGCCTGCTGTGTCCGAAGGGAGACCCGCCACTTCAGATGTTGTGGGGTTTCCGGTTAAGGGACTTCAATAAGAACCCTGTGGCGGTGCTGGGCTGGGGCAAGTTCCGGGTACAGTTCCAAGACTTTAACAGCACCCTTGACCTGTTGGTGGTGGATAGGCCTCTCTCCAGCCTGCTGGGACTCTCTTGGTTCGAGGCCCTGGGACTCTCTCTGAATGGAATCCACTGGGTTGGGTCATGGGATTTTGGCGCAGTGTGCGCAGAATTTCCCTGCATTTTTGATGGCACCCTGGGACGCTTCTCTGGGCCCCCCATCTCCCTGGATCTCGACCCAGTGGTGCGGCCCATCCGCGTCAAGGCCAGGCTGCTGCCACTAGCAATGAAGCTGAAAATCAAGGCCGAGCTAGATCGCTTAGTGGAACAAGAGGTTCTGGAACCAGTCGTGTCGGCATGGTGGGAGACCCCCATAGTCACCCCGGTGAAGTCCAACGGGGACGCGCACATTTGTGCGGATTACAAATGCACGCTAAACAAGGTTCTGTAGGCACACCCTTATCCGGTGCCGGTGGTGAACCACGTGTTGGCGACTTTGGCAGGGGCCCGGGTCTTTGGCAACTTGGACTTGGCACAGGCATA
>NW_015174276.1:1095919-1111097 GCF_001447785.1 Gekko japonicus
GAGGCTCCAGAGACCTCACCCCAGACCCAACACATGGCGGCCGACCCCCGACCACTATCTGTAGTAGAACCCGAGGCACCTCTTCTGGAGGCGCTGGGGACGCCGGCACCACCACTCCCAGCGCCTCTCTCAGCCAGCTCGCCTCCAAGGGCTTCAGGGGTGGAAGCCGCAGCAGTCCCTGAACCTTGCCGCTCTACCCGCACCAGGAAGTTACCAGCCCACTTGAAGGACTTCATCTGTGGGTGCATTGCAGACCAAGGGGGGAGGGGTGTAATGTATCCAGTCCAGACCACATGGCCTGCTCGGGCTCCACGCAGTCAGACACAAATGTCGAGCTTCGCTCCAAGAGAAAATGGACTATGCAGATCCTAGCCCACTCCAATCAGGGGGTTAGGTTCCCGGCCAAGAGCCTATGGGACTCTCGGCCACTGTAAATAACCTATTAGGTAGTAGGGGTGTGTTTTGGGGTGGCAGTTTCTCGGGGGATATAAGCCGGCCTGCGAGCCGGCCAAAGTCGTCTTGTTCCTGATCGAATAAAGTACGCTTTGCTGAAATCACTCTCCGTCTGCGTACTTTTCAGTTTTGGTGAATCCTAGAGTGTTGTGCTGACACAATGCCATCATTTCCACTGACACTGTAGTCCTGGCATGTGACCAATCAGGGACCTGTTGTCACTGCTGCCACCCTGTCCACAATCTCTCACTGGTAGGGTTGTCAGGTCCCCCTGGCCACCAGTGGCAGGGGATGGGGGGTAGGGTTGCCAGATCCAGGTTGGGAAACTCCTGGAGATTTGGGGATGCAGCCTAGGGAAGACAGAGACTTCTGTGGGGTACAATGCCATAGGGTCTACCCTCCAAAGCATCCATTTTCTTTAAGGGAACTGATTTCTGTCATCTGGAGATGCGTTGTAATTCCGGGGGGTCCCCAGGTCCTACCTGGAGGCTGGCATCCCTATTCACTGGGTGCTAGCGCTGAGCTGACAATCCTATAGCCAGGACCACCGCTGTCCCTGTTTCACTGTCTTTGTTACAGGACTCAGTTATAACTCATGTGGTTTGGAATTTTAGGCTTAAGCCATTTCAGACTGCAGGTGCTTATGAAGATTAAAAATAAGGGCCTGGTGTTTGTTGAGCAAGCCAGGGACCTTTTTGCTTGTTGGTAGGCTGGAGCAACTGAATAACACACCCATACTTTCCCTTATACCTGCACTACTAGAAGGGCTGCAGCCTTCCTTTTTGAAAATATGAATGCTGAAAATTCAGGGAGGAGGCCTGGCATATCCTACACAGACCCTGGGGAGAAGGATCACTCCAGAACCCTCCACCCTCGTGCGTTGGCCTCCCATGGGTTTAGAAATGCTGATACAGCGAAACAATCGAAATATTCCAGCTGTTTGGAATGGGACAAGCCCAGGAACTCTGGCCCACAGGATTTATCTGCACATGTGGATCAGCAACTCTTGGTCCGTGGCCAAGGAGACAATTTGAATCCAGACATCTTGGATCCACATCCACCCTTCTTCCCCGAACCACACAAGCCCTGAGCAGATGCTGCCACCACGAACGCACATACAGTCTCTGAACAGCGTGCACACACTATTGTTTACCTATACATACATCAGGAAATTCTCATTGTTTGATGTACACACGTTCAGTTCATCTGTCTGTTTATTTGGATTTCCCCCCCCATCAAGTCACAGCTGACTTAGGTGACCCCCCCTCCCGGTGGGGTTTTCAATGCAAGAGACATTCAGAGGTGATTTGCCATGGCCTCCCTCTGCATCATGACCTTTGATTTCCTTGGCGGTCTCCCTTCCAAAGACAAACGAGAGCCAACCGCGCTTAGCTTCCGAGCTGAACAATTATGTTTGGCACATTTTGCAAAATGATAGCAATGTTGGCACCTTCCTCAGAGCCACAGGAAGACCATGCCATGATGTAGGAACATCCCCAGGGAATGGGCATGAATGGGCATTTCCCCAGTTTTACCTGTTTGCAAGGTAGCACCTTTAGAAGGCTTGGTTCTGATGAGCAAAGCTGTCACACAGGAACATAGCAGGCAAGAAAGCCCTGCGGGTCCGCTGGTCCGCTGCCATTTGTAGGTGGTAGTTAGGACCTTAAATTGAGCCCAATAACCGATCGGTAATCAATGACATGTCTGCCGGATGGGAGAGATATGCAGATTCCGCCTCGCAGCTGGTTGAATCTGGGCAGCAGCATTCTTTTACCAACTGGAGCTTCCAAGTCGTCTGTCAGGGCAGACCCAAGTAGAGTGCATTACAGTAATCTAGCCCTAGGGTAGGCAGGTCCTCCCTGGCCACCAGCCAGGGATTGGGGGTAAGGTTCCCAGATTGAGATTGGGGAACTCCTGGAGATTCGAGGATGGATGGAGCTTGGGAAGGGCAGGAACTTTAGTGGGGTCCAATGCCACAGAGTCCACCCTCCAAAGCATCCATTCTCTCCAGGGGAGCTCGTCTCTGTGGTCTAGAGATGAGCTGTAATTCCAGGGGATCTCCAGGTCTCATCTGGAGGCTGGCATCCCCGTCTAGCCCTGAGGTAACTATTGCATAGATCCAGGTAGCCAGGTCAGCGGAGTCAAGGCAGGGGCCATCTTCTGAACTGCGCTAGCTTGCTTTTCCAGCAATAATCCTGGATCTGTGTGTACGATGTAGCGACTGCACAGCAACCGCCTTCGGGCATACCATATCTGATACATGCAAAAAAGCAGACCAAGGTGGATAGCCGTGTTGGTCTGAAGCAACGGAACAAAGTTAGAGTCCAATGGCACCTGTAAGCAGGGGTCATTTCGTAGAAAAAGAGGTGCAGGAGCTCATTAGCATAACTTATTTGCATATGCCATACTCCCTGACATCACCAGAGGTGTGTCAGAAGGCAACACTCACCGCTCAGGCTCCACTGGACTGTTTTGGATGGCTAGCTATTTGGGGGGGATGTGCAGATCTGCCCTCGCAGGGGAGGGAGAGCTTGTACCTGAAGGCGGGCCGGGGGGGGGGCTCTGCAACTTACCTGGCTGCTTCTTGCTCCTCGTGGCCCAACTGAGGGCTGCTGGGTGCAGGGGGCGGGGCTTGTTGCATCTGCCCGCCCCCTGGGCTGCTTACTGTCGGAGCTCCACTCCTGTGCGCTCCCCCAGGAAATGACCCCTGCCTGTAAGACCAACAAAGTTTTATTCAAGGTGTGAGCTTTCGTGTGCACGCACACTTTGTCTGACGATGAAATGGAATCACAGATCATAGTTGATATGTACATACGTAGATATCATATGCAATTCCATTTCATCGTCTGACGAAGTGTACATGCAAAAAAGGAGACACTGTCACCTGTGCTTGTCCGATAGAAAAATCCAAGATTGTGTTCTGGGTTTTTACACACACACACACAAAAGGCCTGGGAGCCAACACCCACCTCTCCCACCACCAGGCGGACAAGCTGCCATTTGTTTCCACAACCTTTAATGCGTAGCCCCCCTCCCCCGAAAAAAGAGGGGCCCCACCTCTGCACTCTCACTAATGAATGGGTTTAATTGCCTGCCAAACAGGAGGGCGGCCAAAACCAACAAATTAAAGTTTATGGTCCTGTGGTCTTCATTGACAATGGGATAATAGAGAAAGCGTTTATTTTGCAAGATAGTTCGGCTAAGGCGGAGGGAGGGAGAGTTATGGTCATCCTATAAAACAGAATAAGCAAATTTAGTCCTAATGGAGGGCACCTTGCCCCATTAACTCCTTCTGTTGTCTCAGTCTCCCCAGCTGTCCACTCCAAAGGGGGCGCCTCCTCCTCCTCCTCCCCGTCCAAAGGCTGCCTGTGAGGAAGGGAGCTCCGGCTCCTGGAAGTTCATGCTGCAAAAAATGTCGCGAATCTTTAAGGTGCCACTGGATATCTGCTTCATTCTGCAGATGCAACCGTTTCAGGTACTGAGATTCAAAAATAGCGGAGTCAGATTAAAGCAGCCAGACACGTGTATTTGGATGGCTTCAAGAGGGAATTGTATAAATAACAAGGTGTTAGGTATTGAGATTCAAAAATAGCGGGGTCAGATTAAAGCAGCCAGACACATGAGTATTTGGACGGCTTCAAGAGGGAATTGGATAAATATATGGAGCAGAGGTCCATCAGTGGCTATGAGCCACAAGGTATAGATATGAACTCTCGGTCTGGGGCAAGGGATGCTCTGTATTCTTGGTGCTGGGGGGGGCAACAGTGGGAGAGCTTCTAGTGTCCTGGCCCCACTGATGGGACCTCCTGATGGCACCTGGTATTTTTGGCCACTGTGTGACACACGAGTGTTGGAGTGGATGGGTCACTGGCCTGATCCAACATTGGCTTCTCTTATGTTCTTATGTCTAGAAATAGAAACTTTACTAAAGATTAGGTAAAGGGTACTTGGAGAACAAAAGGGGTGGGCTGGCTATTTAACTTGCAGAGGTGGACTGGCTATTTAACTGGAGGGCCCAGGCACTGATGGCTTTCAGAGAGGATTAGATTCATGGAGGAGAGGTCCATCAGTGGCTACTAGCCATGATGACTGAAGGGAACTTCCCTCTTCAGGGGCAGTCAGCCTCTGAAGACCAGTACCAGGAGGCAACAGCAAGGGATGGCCTTGGCCCCTGTGCCGTTGTTGTCCCTCCGAGTTAAGTGGTTGGCCATTGTATGAGACAGGATGCTGGACTAGATGGACCCCTGGTCTGATCCTGCAAGGCTTTTCTTACATTCTTATGCCCTAGAGGGCCACAGGCATATACAACTTTAAAAGGAGATTAGCTAGGTTCATGGAGAACAGGTCTATCAGTGGCTTCTACCCTTGGGTGACTAAAGTGAACATCCACATTCAGAGGCACTAAACCTCTGAATCCCAATGCCAGGAAGCAACTTCAGGGGAAGGTCTCGGCCTTTATGCCCTACTGTTGACCGCCCAGAATGACTGGTTGGCCACTGTTGTGAGACAGGATGCTAGACTAGATGGACCACTGGTCTGATCCAGCAGCGCTCTTCTTAGGTTTGTATGGAGGACAGGTCTATCAGTGGCTATCAGTGGCTATTAGCCATGGTGACTGAGGGGAAGCTCTACATTCAGAGGCACTAATCCCCTGGATCCCAGAGCCAGGAGGCAACATCAGGGGAAGGCCTTGGCCTCTATGTCCTGTTGCTGGCCCTCCAGAGGAACCAGTTGGCCACTGTGTGAGACGGGATGCTGGACTGGATGGACCCCTGGTCTGATCCAGGAGGGCTCTTCTTAGGTTCTTATGTCCTGTCCATTAGGCAGAGTCCAGCTCCAGCAGTCTAATCCCTTCGCTCAAACCCTTCCATAACATCACCCACCGGTGCTGGCTCACCAGCTGCCTCTTCCTGCACTGCTGACAGTTTGTGGGAGCAAGCAACAGGTCAGGCCATGCCCATCGTTGGCACTGCCAAGGGGCGGGTCAGCTCTGTTTGCTAACTTAAGAACATAAGAGAACATAAGAGACGCCAATGTTGGATCAGGCCAAAGGCCCATCCAGTCCAACACTCTGTGTCACACAGTGGCCAGAAATACCAGTGCCATCAGGAGGTCCAGCAGTGGGGCCAGGACATTAGAAGCCCTCCCACTACGTAAAAGTTGTGTGAGATGCTCCAATGCTAAGTGGACAGTGACTTGCATGCTCCCGCTCTTGCATGTTTCATTTTCGAACCTTCCACTGGAGGCATGCTACAGAGCCGAATGCATGAGTTTGGCATGCCATTTCCACCCTTCCCCCCTCCTCCTGCCAAGAGACAGCTTTATCTGGTCTGTCTCCCTTCTTTGGAGCATTGTTGGGAGGTTTCTGCCGGCTGGCGCAGAGTCAACCGCTGTCTGAAGTCCCTCATCAGATGCTTCCCCTCATCCCTGTGTTTTGTTTTGCTTTTAAACCATAAGGTTATCACACTTTAAACAAATGAAAACATCTCAGCGGCAAGTGTGCTGGAGGACGTTCCAGGAGGTCATATCCCAGAGTGGTCAACTCATTAGTCATGTCTGCTTGCCGTCTCCCTCCTCTTTCGCCCCCCTGCTTTCCCCCTAATTAAAATTAAAGTATTTCCTAGCCAAAAAGTCAGCCCAATGTTCATTCATCTCCATTCTTCTCTGTTTGGATAAGCCGTGCTCCAGTATGCGGAAGGTGTTATGTACACAAACTATAAACTCTTGCGCTGTTATGACTAGTTGAGCCAGCTCTAAAAAGTGCCTTTCTGGCACTGCAGCTGGACTCGAAGCAGAGCTGTCCTTCAGAGGCGATTAGGCGTTTAGAAGCACTTGATGGAGGATACAGCAAAAAAGCACCCTGCGAGGGAAGGGGGGAGGGTTGCCCACTCTGGGATGGGAACTACTTGGTCATTGCAAGGAGGGGAGGGGCCTCATCAGAGTATAATGCCGTAGAGCAGGGGTGTCAAACATAAGGCCCGGGGGCCAGAACTGGCCCGTCCAGGGCTCTTATGTGGCCTGCAAGCAACTAGTGCAAGGGAGGGAACAGGAGACTGCTGGGCGGGGAGAGTGGGCGGAACCGCTCCGATTGTGGCTTCAGCATGGCGGAACAACCTCGCCTGCAGCCGTCAAGCACCGTGGGAGCATCTGCCCAGTGCTGCGCCGCTGGCTCTCCAGTCTGCCCATGTGGGTTTCCTTTGCACACCCACCCAGCCCATGAGGCCTGGCAGTAAGGATACCCCAACTCGGAGCTTACCAGCGGCTGTCCTTTACACAGTTTAGATCTCTGGTACCTGGCATTACGTTTTATGGCACACGTGGCCTGGCCTGACAAAGTGACATTTATGTCAGATCTGGCCCTCGTAGCAAATGAGTTCGACACTCCTGTCATAGAGCCCATCCTCCAAAGGTGCTGCTTCTCCAGGGGAATTGATCTCCGTAGTCTGGAGACCAGTTGCTATGCTGGGAGATCTCCAGGCTCCACCTGGAGGATGGCAACGCTAGGGGAGGGTCTAAAACACTCAGGATTCACCCATCTGCTTCTGGGTAGTGCCTTATCAGCGGGGCAAACACAGTCTGAGATCTTTCTCCCCAAGTGCATGGGAAAGCAATGTGTCTACCATGGACCCAGATTCCAATGTTTCTTGCTCAATGCATTCCTTAATGCTTTGTGGGGGTTTGGTGAGTCTAACAGCCTCACCTGCCATGGGACTTTTTATTTAATTAATAACAATAACTGTGTGCTATCCCGTCACAACCGACTCGTGGCAACCCCGGGACCGTGGGGTATTCACGGCAAGAGACGTTCAGAGGTGGTTTGCCATTGCCTGCTTCTGCATAGTGACCCTGGACTTCCTTGGAGGTCTCCCATCCAAATACTAGCCAGGGCTGACACCTGCTTAGCTTCCGAGATCTGCTGAGATCAGGTTACTTAACACTTTTTTTAAAATCCTGCTCGCCCTGACCTGGATAGCCCAGGCAAGCCTGATCTCATCAGATCTCGGTAGCTAAGCAGGGTCGACTCGGCAAGTACTTGGATGGCAGGGAGACCTCCTTGGAATACCAGAGATGGGAGGCGGGGGCAGGATCTCTCAGCCCCACCTACCTCACAGCTGTCTGTCGTGGGGAGGGGAAGGGAAAGGGGTTGTAAGTCGCTCTGAGACTCCTTCAGGTAGCGGAGGGTGGGGTAGAAAAAAACCCCAATCTCCTCCTCCTCTTCTAAACGAAGAAATAAATAAATGGAAATGAGGTTTCAGCTCTGAGATGGTTTGTTGTTGTTCAGTCGCACAGTCGAGTCCGACTCTTTGCGACCCCATGGACCAGCTCCCGCCAGGCCCTCCTGTCTTCCGTTGTGCTCCAAAGTTTGCTTAATTCCATGTTCGTTGCATCGATGACACTGTCTAACCATCTCATCCTTTGCCGTCCCCGTCTTCTTTGACCTTCAATCTTTCCCAGCATCAGGGTCTTCTCCAGTGAGTGCTCCCTTCTCATTGGGTGGCCAAAGTATTTGAGCTTCAGTTTCATTACCTGGCCTTCCAGGGAACAGTCAGGGTTGATTTCTTTTAGGATTGACTGATTTGATATTCTTGCAGTCCAAGGGACTCTCAAGATGGTTTACGAAAAGCTATTTTTGCATACACTCTATATCAAACATTGGTGGCTGGGGCTCCCCCAAAAGCCATGCCCCCTAGAAGAGCCGAGCCTGCCAGGAGGTAAAGCCAGTCAGACTCCACACCAAAAACGCCACTCATCTCTAACTGTAGGTGCTCGCAGCTCTTTCCTGGCTAGCCCCGGCTAGCCCAGTCTCATCAGATCTAGGATGCCAAGCAGGGGTCGGGCGGCCCTGGCTGGTATTGGGATGGGAGAGCAGCGTAGGCGTCCACACAGAGGCAGGCGAAGGCAAACCACCTTGCTACATTTATTAATCCATTTCAGTGTTTATACCACTTCTCTTCAGCTAAGAGCTCAAAGGGGTTTACAGAAATATAGGATTACATCAATTAAAATACATATAAAAATATCGTAGTAAATATCCAATAAAATCCTGTATCGTCATGTCAATAATGCAAAATACATAAAACAATCTAATCCCAACCCTAAAACCATAGGAACCTTACAAGTGACAATAGTTTTTAAATCCTTTGCTTTACATCATTTGCCTGGAAACCTTACAGGGGTCGCCTTGTGTAGTGACTGCGAATGAATGGCCAAAAAACCCCCAAGACATTTGCAAGCAATATCATCCATATTATATGGTTGTCAGCCCCAGATTGGGAAACACCTGGAGATTTGGGGGTGAAGCCTGAGGAGGGCGGGGTGTGGGGTGGGGAGAGACTTCAGTGCCATCGGCCCTTCCAAAGCAGCCATTTTCTCCAGGGGAACTGGTCTCCATCACCTGAAGACCAGTTGTAATCCCAGGTAGGCTTGCCAAGTCCCCCCGGGGGGCGGGGAAACCCCCACCCCAGAGGCCCGTTCCCCACCGCCGGCGGATCAGGCCCCGGGGGAACTCCACCCCCAAAGCACGGGACGTGCCCAGCATCAGCACGGCACCCGGAAGTGATGCAGCCACGTCGGGCACACCGGGGGCGGGGCCACAGTCATCCGAGGGAATACTCTATGTTCTCCCCTTGGATGACCGCGGCCCCAGCGCGCCCTACGCTGCCGCGTCACTTCTGGGTGACGTGCTCGTGGCACACGCGCTCTCTCTCCCGGAGCAAGCCGGGACTCCCCCGCTGCGGCTTCAAGTACGACTTGGCAACCCTAATCCCAGGAGACCTCCAGCCACCACCTGGAGGCTGGCAGCCCTAGCCACCTATGATATCGACCCACTGCTGTCAATCAGAATCAGGAGCACGAGTACACCTGAATAAAAGCAGGGGAAAGCCTTTGATAACCTGTGAAAGTGAGCCAAGCCAAGTGCCACATTATGTGTTATAAGACCAAAGACTCAGCCATGCACAAGACTCTCAACACAGGCACTGGCTCCAGCCCAGAGCAATGTCTCAAAAGGAGCTAGCATTGTGGGTGCATTTTAATCTGAAGGGGGCCGTTGTCCTCCTCCAGAACAGGGAGTGTCAGGTGTTCCCTCCAAGCTGAGTTAAGTGTGAGCTAGCTCACAGTTTTTTTTAGCCTCCGGCTCACACATTTTTGCCTTAGCTCAGGAAGGGGATGGCTCCAGAGCAAACTAATCTATGCAGGAGCCAAATCGCTCGCTCACAACTTTAATGCCAGTAGCTCACAAAGTAGAATTTTTGCTCACAAGAATCCACAGCTTAGAGGGAACATTAGCGCACCGTGTAACCAAAATGATAAGCCTGATGTACTGAGATGGGTGTATGCAAAAAACGCACACATTTTCTTACGTTACAAAAGCAGTTTGCTCTGTCGATTTCTGGTCTGGGGCCATGATCCGTGCTGAGACTAGCTTATTGAAGTCGCTACTTAGGCACAACTGAGATGCATTAATTATTGGCTAAAAATATAAAGCCTATCTACCAAACAGAGGGGCCAAAAATGTGCTTATTTTACAAAAAACCGATCCATATTTTCGGAGTGCCTGATCAAAATCAAACTTTAATTGGATGCAAATGGCCTTGGAGAGCTCGTGGAATGCAATCGGAACCCTATTCAGAGGCAAAATGCCAGAAATAAATCAAATGTGAGCATGTAGTAATTGGGTCTTGTGCTACCACCTTTTCTAAAATCTTTATGTGTTATTTTTTCGATGGAATATTGTTTTGACTCTTTTAAATTTTAGATTGGGAGAGATAATTGCACTCTTAGATTTTTAGTCTTATTTCTGTTTTGTAATTCTGCAGAATGATAAAAGTCTGGGAGCCATCCTGACCTCCCTCAGGTAGGCCATTCCACAAAATGGGAGCCCCAACAGGCAATGCACACGAAGGCACAAGTTGCTGATCCTACCCATTTGCAAGGTGGCACCTTCAAAAGGCTTTTCTCAGATGGAGCAGAGGTCGGTCAGTGGCTATTAGCCACAAGGTACAGATGGAACACTCTGTCTGGGGCAGTGATGCTCTGTATTCTTGGTGCTTGGGGGGGCAACAGTGGGAGGGCTTCTGGAGTTCTGGCCCCACTGGTGGACCTCCTGATGGCACCTGGTATTTCTGGCCACTGTGTGACACAGGAGTGTTGGACTGGATGGCCCGTTGGCCTGATCCAACATGGCTTCCCTTATGTTCTCATGTTCTTAGTCTGTAGTTTTGCCCCTATCAATGAATGGTTGCCGACGCCATTTCACCCACTGAAAAAACAAAACATTGCAGTGAAAGCATCCTCTTCCTTCTGTCTGACACTTGGCCTGCACTGACAGCAAATGTCACATTTTAATCACTTACTGTGTAAAGAAGTATTTCCTGTTGTTCATCCTGAATCTACTGCCCATCAGCTTCAAGAGGGAACTGAGTAAACATATGGAGCAGAGGTCCATCAGTGACTATTAGCCACAAGGCATAGATGGAACACTCTGTCTGGGGCAGTGATGCTCTGTATTCTTGGGGAAGCAACAGTGGGAGGGCTTCTGGAGTTCTGGCCCCGCTGGAGGACCTCCTGGTGGCAGCTGGGTTTTGGCCACTGTGTGACACAGAGTGTTGGACTGGACGGGCCATTGGCCTGTTCCAACATTGGCTTCTCTTATGTTCTTATGAGCGAATCTGTCACAGTGGAGCACAGTGAGAGAGGTAGTCCTGCAGGTAGATGGGTACAGGCTATCAAACGCTTTGGTATTTATTTATTTATTTATTCAATTTATGCCATGCCTTCTCTGCAGAGGCAGGCTCAGGGCGGTGTACATAAAATGCATATATACATACAATTAAAATCCATCAAAAAACAAGCAAAAACCATAAACAAATCAATTATCCTAAAGCACTGGAACAATATTCAGGTAAAGTGCGAAAGCAGAAATTTCATGATTAAACGAATACTCCATAGGTGACAATCAATGATGTCCCACAGCAGCTCCATTGATCTACTTATTTATATGGTAAGGTGGTAAAGCCAGGGCATAGGGTCACTCCTCAGATCTTTTACGTGGCTCCTCATTGAAGGCCTGGTGGAAGAGCTCCGTCTTGCAGGCCCTGCAAACTGTAAAAGGTCCCACAGGGTCCTGATCTCTTCTGGGAGCTCATTCCACCAATATGAAGCTGCCACTGAGAAGGTCCTGGCCCTGGAAGGGCCAACCAGTTTTGGGCCCCTAAATGCAGTGCTCTCTGGGGAACATATGGGGAAAGGCAGTCCCTTAGGTATGCCGGACCCTGACCATAGAGGGCTTTAAAGGACGAAAACAGCACCTTGAAATGAATCCGGTATGCTATCGGTGGCCAGTGCAGTGCTTTCAACACAGGCTGGATGTGTTCCCGTGTGGAAAGACCCATCAACAGCCTGGCCACAGCATTTTGCACTAGCTGCAGCTTCCGGATTTGAGACAAGGGCAGCCCCATGTAGAGAGCATTACAGTAGTCCAGTTTCGAGGTGACCATCGCGTGGATCACTGTTGCCAAATCGTTGCGTTCGAGGAAGGGAACCAGCTGCCTGATCAGCCTAAGATGATAAAAGGCTGACTTGGCAGGGGCTGCTACCTGGGCCTCCATTGTTATAGAGGCATCTAGGAGCACCAAGGAAGTCCAAGGACGCTATGCAGAGGCAGGTAATTGCAGGCAGTGGCAAACCACCTCTGAGCGCCTCTGATCTCCATGTCAGCTACAACTTCACAGTACTTTCCACCGCAACGTTTCCAAATAACTCTGTACAGCCACGACAGCTCATGACTCACACTTAAAAACACACATTCAGAATGAAAGTTGAAATTCTCAGGGATGCCAGAGTTCTGCCAGAGCCCTGTTTGCATGAGAGGCTGCAAACCACAGCGTGCAAAACCTGTGTCTTTGAACCCCACCTCTGCCCGCAACAAGAGCAGATGCTTAAAAAGACTGGAGGCTGGAAGATCTCTCTCCGGGCCTCTCTGCAACGCCATAATGTGCAATGCTTATCCTGAAATCCATCAGGGGGGTTGGACTGAGAAGATCTCCAGGATTAATGCTGTTATAATAAAGAGGAGAGAGAGAGAGCGCTTATGCGCCCCCCCCGTTTGGAACTGAAAACCTTGTTTACAATCCGGCCCATTGCACTCCCAGCCACAAGCTATTGCCACTCCCTCACTAAGCCTGTCTGGAGGTTCCCAGGGAAAAAAAAAAAGGCAGAAACTTTGAAGCCTGCTTTGAACACATAAAAACAGCTTATCTTATCTGGAATAGCCTGGACAGGATAAGCTGGTCTTATCTTATCGCTGCCTATATTGATGTCAAGGTCTAAAAGAGCTCGGGGCGGCTAGGCTACACCGGGCAGAACTCCCACTCTGATAAACACTGATAAAGAGGCCCTGCTCCACTCTAAACAGCATCTTCCCTTCTGCTCGAGACTGACACCACAGGAGAAGTCAGGAGTATTTATCCGGGCACAGTGAAAGTCTACCAGATTTTAATGTGGGTTTGTTTGGGTTTTCTGTCCACTTTAGGATCATACTTATCTAGCTAAATAGCAAATGTTGCAGAATTTAGCCAGGCTGCAGCTTTCCCAGGGTACAAAGTTTGCAGAGTTAATGTTGTGGGGTTAGAGTGGGCATCTCCAACATGGTGCCCGTGGGCACCACAGCACCTACCACATTCCTTGGTGCCCAACGAGTGTTTCTAACAAGTGGGTAGAGCCAAGTGGGGGCTTTTTGAGTTTCTGATTTTATGGGCTAGACAGTGGCTTTATGTAAAGTATTTTACCTGGGCAAATACCAGAGTGATAAGAGTGTCCAGGTAAGTGTCCAGTGTGGCTGGAGAGGCTAGACATCCTTGTTCTGCCCTGAAGCGTCCTGGGCGAGCATAGGCTAGACTCTCTCAGCCTAACCTATTTCACACGGTGGTTGTGTGGGAATAAAATGGAGGAGGGGCGGGTTTTTTAAAAAACAGTAAGAGAGACCCACTCGATATTCATGTGGCATAGAGTCTATACAGTGGGCTGCTGAACTCGGCATAAATGGGATTATCAAAATTCTGCACCAGGGCAAACCTGCAATCTGGATTTAGGAAATCTGCTGCATTGCTAGATAAATCTGATCCTAAACAGGGAAAGGTCCCCCAAAGCAACAGAATTTCAACATGCCATGGCCCATGAGCAACACTTCTGACTCCTTTGTTCTATCTGTTTTGGTCCCATTTGGGGGATGATGTCACATTTGGGGGGGAGGGGGGAGGAGGAGGAGATTGGATTTATATCCTGCCCTTAACATTACAATCTCCTTTCCCTTCCCCTCCCCACAACAGACACCCTGTGAGGTAGGTGGGGCTCAGAGAGCTCTTTCGAGGACTGCCCTTGAGAGAGCAGTTCTGAAACAACTTGTAAGGGACCCAAGGTCACCCCAGCAGCTGCATGTGGAGGAGTGGGGAATCAAACCCGGTTCTCCCAGATTAGAGTCCGCACTCCTAACCACTACACCAAACTGACTCTTCCCCAAGCAGCAAAAACACAGAGAAGCTGTAGCAAGAGAGGAGTGGGCTGCTTTCTGCAGATGGGAACATCATCAATAAAAAATCCCCTTAATACTACTTTCTCCTCTGTTTTACAGTACATACCATGTCATAATCTCTTTCTGGCCAGGATCCACGTTTCAGCTTGTTCACCCTCCTCCAGCCCTCTCTCCAGGACTGCTCTGGAGAGAACAGCTCTGAAAGAACTTGTAATTGACCCAAGGTCACCCCAGCAGCTACATGTGGAGGAGTGGGGAATCAAACCTGGTTCTCCCAGATTAGAGTCCGCACTCCTAACCACTTCACCAAACTGGCTCTCTTGCCACTTGCCCCCTTCCACCAGGAGGGGTGAATGCCATGTCGGCATGTGCACAAGGAATGCCTACAAGATGACAGCTAGTCTAAAAGATTAAACTCATCTAAGTGACAGCTCAGAGTCATATGATGGACTGATTGCATCAGACTGCTGGATATGTCACAGTGAGCTCTAGTAATCCCAGGATCTCTACAGTAAAAACCATTGTGATCTGTGGGATTTCTAGAGTGTCACCACAGCATGGTGTTGCTACTTCTGGGTTTTTTGACCAGAAATTGTTGGGAGTCACAAGTTAAAACACTGTTCAGTATTTACTGGGTTAATACTGTTTACTAAATCACATGTTTGTTTGTATCCAATCTGTTTAGAGAGCTGGAAAGCCCGGTAACTCCAGATCTAGTTTGTTGTTCTGATTGGAGAACAGAGTGGCTAGTATTAGCATTTTATGGCTCTTTGTCCTGAGCAAGAAGAAGTTTGTCTCCATTAGATCTTCTGCCATGTTTTGTCTAGCTGTAAGGATGTAGAAATATAGCTCTTTGTTATTTTTCATCCCGTATACCTTTTCCCATGCTAAGTTGTAGTAAACTTTTATATTTTAAACACACCATGGACTCTGACTCTTTAATACTCTGCTGAATGCTGATTACTCTGCTGATTTACTTTAGAAATTAAGAACTAGAAATATAGCTCTTTGTTATTTTTCATCCCGTATACCTTTTCCCATGCTAAGTTGTAGTAAACTTTTATATTTTAAACACACCATGGACTCTGACTCTTTAATACTCTGCTGAATGCTGATTACTCTGCTGATTTACTTTAGAAATTAAGAACTCAAACCCAACAGAAATGCTATGCAGTATTGCATGACTCCATTTCT
>NW_015174276.1:1112485-1135061 GCF_001447785.1 Gekko japonicus
AGTTCTGCTTGCACAAACTGCAAGCCCGTTCGACTCCCATAATTACCTGCACAATGTCTTGTGCAAGCAGGAGGGCAGGTTGGGATATAATAAGGTAGCACAAGCTGCCAGCACTAATGCTCCCTCTAAGCTGTGGAGTCTTGTGAGCAAAATTCTATTTTGTGAGCTACTGGGCATTACAGTTGTGAACAAGCAATTTGGCTACTGTATAAATTAGTTTGCTCTGGAGCCCTCCTTCCTGAGATAAGACAAAAAAGGGTGAGCCGGAGGCTAGAAAACTGTGAGCTAGCTCACACTGACTCAGCTTAGAGGGAACACTGCTCGGTACATTTCCACTTGCTCGTGGGCTCTAGAGCACACAGAGATCTTCCAGTGGATCCAGCTCCATGTGCATTCCATGCCTCTTTGCATGTGCATGTCGGTCTCAAGATTGGCATCTGAATAAATTAAGCAAATTCACATATATTTGAATTCTTTCTTGCCACAGATGAGGCATACAGAAGCCTGGCTAAGCAGTGGGACCACGTGGTCCAGAAACAACTGTGCTAAGTAGGAGCAACAACTGCTTTCTTACCAGAGACTTCCACTAGGGGCTACATGTGGTGTTGACCCGTAATCCCCACGTGATGGTTAACAGTGGCAGAAGCCCTCTGCCGCTGTCGGAAGAACAAGACAGTATGCTGTGTGCCCATCTGCAGTAGACCCTGTCATACAGAAGACCTGTGTAGGGCAGAGAGGGAAGAAACTGTTGGGTACTGAGACTGAAAAACAGAGTTAGATAAAAGCAGCCGGACACAGGTGTATTTGTCTAGAAAGATAACTTTAATAAATATTAGGTAAAGGGTACCTCGAGAACAAAAGTAAAGTAAATCATCCCTACTGGCTCTAAGCTACATGTTGCTTCTCTAAGAACTTAACCTGTGACTCAGAGGAAACTTTCAAGGAGTAGAACAAAGAGCAATAAACTGAAACCCTGTGGCTCTCTCCCTCTTGGCTCATCCCCAAACTATCGATTATCCAATTGGAGAATCCCAACACTAGCTAATTATGCAATCTATCACCTTGCTCTAATGAGAAAAAAATATAAACAATTCTGTTGGATCGCTAACAACAAAGCATGCATGACAAACAGAAAGAGAAATCGAAAATATCCAAACAGAAACAGCTTTTCTGCTGAATGTAATGGAGCACAAACAGCTGGTTAGAAAAGATGTACCCGAACCCTAAACTAACCCTAACCCCAACCCAACCCTAACCCCAACCCTAACCCCAACACTAACCATAACCATAACCCTAACTCTAACCCAACACTAACACTAACCTCAACAGCCCTTACCCTAAACTAACCCTAACCCCAACCTATGCTAGCCTTAACCATAACCCTAACCCTAAGGTAACCCTAACTGTAATCTTAAACCTTACCCTAAGGCTAACCCTAACCTAACCCTAACGCTATCCCCAACCCCAATCCTAACCTAACCCCAACCCTTACCTAACCCTAGCCCTAACCTAACCCTAACCTAGGTATGTCAAACATGTGGCCCACAAGATGGATCAGGCCTGTGGAGGGCTTCTATCAGGCCCACAGTGGAACTGGCTGTCTCCTGCTTCTTCCTCCAGTTCTGCTGTTGATGCATCATATCTTGCTTTGCCAGAGTCTCTCAATCACTCAGGAGAGATAGATAGCAAGTTTCTGTTCCCTGCTCTGTATGAGGCTCCTCCCCCACCCAGGGGTAGGGAGGAAAGGAGCCAGAGCTTGCTTCCTGGCCAGACTGCCTCAATTGCACAGGAAAGAAAAGCAAATCTTTATTCCCCTCTATTGGCTGAGGCTCCTCCCTGAAGGGAGGGAGGGAAGGAGGGAGAGTTTGCTTTGCTTGGCTGCCTCAATTGCATGGGAGAAATACAAAGCACCTTTAAGACCAACAAAGTTTTATCCAGGGTATGAACTTTTGTGTGCCTTGTGTGTGTGTTTTGTTGGGCTTGTTATGCTGTGGCTCTCCTGGGTGCAACTGGGTTCCTACTCCTTTTCACTGTATTCATATCCTCACGATCCAGTCTTTCTCAGTAGGAAAGCCATGTGAACTATTTAGATGAGGAATAACAACAAGCCAGTGAGGTAGATTAGGCTGAGAGTATGTGTCCAGACCAAGTTCACCCAACACATTTCCTTCAGGGATTTTGAACTTAGACTTCCCAGATAGTAGGTTGATACTGACCACTGAAGAAGACTAGTTTTGTAGACAAACACATAGCCCTCAGTCTGTGTCATGGTGGCTTTTCATGTTCCTGACCAGCACACAAAGCAATGTATGTACAAAAGCTCGCAATGCCCAGCCATTAAATGTTTTCCCCAGGTCCTAGGCTTAGAGCTCTGAGCATGAGATTTCTGTAGTGAATGTTAATAAATCAAAAGTAGGTTTGCAGCTTACAGATACAGACTTGAACAGCATACTCAAGATTGCAACAGCACAGGTATTTTGATGCAATAATTCAGAGCAAGAGGTGTCAGTTATCAGACACTGTTAATTTTAATTATTTTATTTATTTATTATTTGTATTTATACCCCGCCTTGCCTGACAGGCAGGTTAAATAAACAAAATATTGCAAGAGTGCTAATGTTTTAAGCATGTTTTTATTTTAAGTAAAAAAATATTTAATTCTGTTTGTGTCCTTTATAAAATTTATATCTCCGCTACCTGGCATTACATTTTATGACACACATGGCCTGGCCCAACAAAGTCTCATTTACGTCAGATCCGGCCCTCATAACAAATGAGTTCGACACCTCTGTCCTAACCCTAACCTACAACTCATGCACATTTCCATCCTTCTGCTTTTCCACATGTCACACAGGATGCAAATTCTACCTTAAAGGAAGGTGGGTCAAGTTTAGAGAGTGGGTACATCCCTCTGCTTTGATGGATACTATAAAAATGAAGTGACTCTGAGCCAGGCAGCTCTGATGAACCTGTGCTTTTAAAAGATTCTAATTGCCAACTTTCATCTTTTACCAGCATAAATAATAGATGTGCTGTGTACCCCCCCCCACACACACACACACGCATTCTCCTTTCACTGCCACATTATTAAGGCAATAAAGCAATTTCAAAGGTGTGGTTATCAGGAGCTAATAGCACCTCCAGGGGATTCCTCATGGCCCAGGAGTCTCCTTAATCTTGCTTTGTTTTTTTTTAAAAAAAGCCCTTCCTTCCTGTGTCATCTCCCATTAGTTAATTTCAGAAAGCGCATGCATGCGGCTTGCCATGGCCATGTGTTCTTTGGCGCACCAGGGAGAGCTAAAGCATTACAAACTGTAGACATAATTAAATCAGAAAATGCTTCCTGGTGGATGTTTTCTCCTTTCTTTTTCTGCCTCCCCCCCCCAAAAAAAACCCCCAGGTTGGCTAATGCCTTGAAAAGGCCGAGAATGTCTCCACTGCTTTTCTAGCTACCTTTAAACCGGAACTTCCTAGTGAGAGACCACAGACGGGAAAGCTAGAAACTGGGATGGGTAGCATTCCTTGTTATCACAGTGGAGGGGACCCAGTGCCCCAAGTAATTCTTTGCCCCTCTGCATAGTAAAGGTAAATGTTTCCCTTGCTTGAAAGCCAGTCAAATCTGACTCTAGGGATGCGGTGCTCATCTCCGTTTCCAAGCCGAAGAGCCAGCGCTGTCCGAAGACATTTCCGTGGTCATGTGGCCGGCATGACTAGACACCGAGGGACACGGAACACTGTTACCTTCCCACCGAAGCGGTACCTATTTATCTACTTGCAATTTCTTGCTTTCGAACTGCTAGGTTGGCAGGAGCTGGAACTAGAGACGGGAGCTCACTTTGTTGTGCAGCACTTGGGTCTCAAACTGCTGAAGTACTGACCTTCCAGTCTGCAGTTCCTTATGCTCATCTAGAGAATCCCATTCAGTGACTGGTAGTGTCGACAGGTCCCCCTGGCTGCTGGCAGAGGGATGGGAGTAGGGTTGCCCTCTCCAGGTTGGGGGATTCCTGGAGATTTGGGGGAGGACCACAGCCGGGTTCCATGCCATACAGTCAACCCTCCAAAGCATCCATTTTCTCCAGAGGAACTGATCTCTGTAATCTGGAGATAAGATGTAATTCTGGGGGGGGGGTCCCCACTTGGAGGCTGGCATTCCTACTGACTGGCCTGCTTCAGGCTGTGAGGGACTGAGTTTTTGCAAAAAAACCCCTCCAATTTAGCATTCCACTTTTGCAGAAAGCAAAATTAATATCAGTGACAAGCCTGGGGCAAGGCTGCCAAGCTCCCAGGTGAAGCAGGGAATTCCCACTCCCCCTGGCAGCGGTATCATGTCATTACCGGTAAATCTCTATGGTAAAACCACAGAGTTTCCAGCAATTCCTAGAGCTACTTATAGTACTTCCTTTCTCTTACAGGAAGTGGCATGACACCACAGCTGGCATCACCCCTCCCCCATATTCCCATCCACAGCCCTCCCACTGGTTGCCAGGCACTCGACAGGAGGACACTGGGAAGACAATGGTGTGTGGATGCTCTGAAATCCCCCCACTCCAGTTTGAGAGCCAGGGCAGAGCAAATTCACCATGTGTAAGTAGGATTGCCGACCTCCAGGTGGGGCCTGGAGATCACCCAGAATTATAACTGACCCCCAGACAATAGAGCTCTGTTCCCCTGGGAAAACTGCCTGCTTTGGCGGGTGGGCTCAAAAGAACATAAGAGAAGCCAATGTTGGATCAGGCCAATGGCCCATCCAGTCCAACACTCCATCACACAGTGGCCAAAAATACCAGGTGCTATCGAGGAGGTCCAGCAGTGGGGTCTAGAACCCCCCCCCCTGTTCCCCCCCCCCCCAAGCACCAAGAATACAGAGCATCCCTTGCCCCAGAGTTCCTATCTATATCTTGTGGCTAATAGCCACTGATGGACCCCTGCTCCATATGTTTATCCAATTCCCTCTATGGCATTATACTCCACTGAGGTCCCTCCTCTCCCCAAACCATGCACACCCAAGGCTTCCCATCCTGGTGATGGCTACCCTATGCAGAAGCAACCTTTCTTTTTCTTTTTTTGGTATTTTTCATATGTTCGTGTGCGTGTGCACCTGGAAGTTATGGCAACCTCTGCTGACTGACCCCTACTGGGGGCCTGGAGGATATTCAGAGAGGTGGCTGAATAAAGCCTGCCCTGCCTCCCAACCGCTGGTATTCCAAGGAAGGTCTCCCATCCAAGTACTTGCCAGAGTCGACCCTGCTTAGCTTCTGAGATCTGACAAGATCGGGCTTGCCTGTGCTATCCAGGTCATGGCTGCAAAAGCACCGAGTGAGTCAAAACAATATGATCTAGCAGTCAGGAGGCAGGGCACACATCCTTTTAGGTCTTTTAGTCCCACAGACGCTTCAGAAGGCAGCAGAAATGTGAGCCGGCCAAGAATCGGCGTAACTTGCTGCTTGTGCGATGGGTTAGATCCATCCGGCTTCTCCTCTGATGAAAAAGAGGAGGAGGAGGAGACCTTTCTGAGCACTAAAAATGCATTGCTGTGGCTCACGGGACTTGTGTCAACAAGTCCCATGGGTCAGGAATTGCCATCAGGAGGGGAGTCAGGTGAGACTGAGCGAAAAGGGGGGGGTCCGACCCAAGGTGACCACCTGAGTGAGAACTACAGGACCAGACGGGAACGCAAGCGAGAGAGGTGGCAGCCGCGTGCCTGGCGGCCCCTTCTCCCGTCTCCTAGTAAGTGGCAGAGAGACAGGCGCATCACTTACGGGGAGCGGGAGGAAGGTGACTTTGAGAGAGTCGTCCGCTTGCCTGGGAGCATCACTGGATGAGATTTTTAAATTTGTGTTGACAGGGAAAGCAGGCTGGGAAGACGGGGCTCTGTGCCTGCCGTGGTGAAAAACAGGAGAGCGTGGGCTTCCCTTTGCCCCCTTCCCCGCCCCCGCCTGACAATCTCTATCATCCTGGCACGGCATCGTCAGGAATTACATTTGCAGTAGCACCCACTGGAGTGTTAACATGGAAGCTGTTTAGCACACAAACCAAACAGCACACACACACACACAAGACACTCACGCAACAGGGTACTCCGACAGGCCTTCACTGAAGCTAATTATGTGCCAGGGAGCGTCTCCCTTATCTCCCGCTCCTGGCTGGGTTTTGTAACAGAGAGGCCTCCCGGATCCCTCAGACCATCCCTTCCTGCCTCTTATCAAAGCAGTGATGGATGGGGGAGGGTTTTGCGAGACACTCCGGGTTGTCCTGGTGGTGCAATCCATGCAGCAGGTGCAGAATGTAAAGGGGGAAGGAGACAGAGACATCGGAGCACGTTTTGAGCAGCACAGCACCTGCATATGGGATGCGCCGCTTCAGGGGGCGGGCAGGGCTCATCTGTCTGAATGTTCCTCTGTGCAAAAAGAGGAAGGAAATAACCCCCTCTATGTAGAAAGCTAGCATGTCAGGGGAACGATCGCCGCTCAGCCTTCGCCGCTTTCTAAGTGCAGGGATTTTTATTCAGGGGGGAGAACTGCATGGTGTGATAAATGCTCCCGCTCTGAAGCCATGAAACTAGGCTTCCCACCTTAGCTTGAGCAAAGCAAATGAAGGATCCGTGACAAATGCTCCCACTTTGAAGCTATGAAACCAGGTTTCCCGCCTTAGCTTGAGCAAAGCAAATGAAGGATCATCCAGGGAATGCCAAATTCGGATCTGGTGACATGTTAAAAGACTAAGAAAACTTTCCAGGACAGAAGTGTCTGTGGCTTTGCCCTGAATGACTCAGTCCAGTTCGATTTCATCAGACCTTGGAAGCTAAGCAGGTCAACTCCGGTTGGTCCTTGGATGGGAGACTGCCAGGAAAGTCCAGGAGACAGGCCATGACAAACCACCCCTTTTCATCTCTTGCCTTGAAAGCCCCACTAGGTCTCCGCAAGCCATCTGCAACTTCACGGCACTCTCCATCATCATACGCTTTTGAGAGTCTGCCCTGACCTGGATAGCCCAGGCAAGCCCGATCCCATCAGATCTCAGAAGCTAAGCAGGAGCTGGCCCTGGCAAGTACTTGGATGGGAGGCCACCAAGGAATACCAGGGCCAAGATGCAGAGACAGGCACTGGCAAACCACCTCTGAAATGTCTCTTGCCTTAAAAAGAAGTCTAGCTCGCCATCTGGTGGTGCATAATGCTTAAGAGCTAGAACTTCTAGCTGCCAGACAATCTTAGGCTCTCCTGGCTATACTACACACACTGCCATATGATTATGATTATGATTTGAGAGTCCACGCTCACTTTGCCAGATAGTGATTTAAGGACAAACGCAGTTCAAAAATGTTGGGATTCTTTTTAAGTAAGTCAGCAGAGTTGGTGTGTTTAAAATATAAAAGTTTACTATAAACCTAACATGGGAAAAAGGTACACAGGATATAAAATAACAAAGAGTTAATATGTCTACATCCTTGCAGCTAAAAGGTAAAACGGGAAGAGCAGAATGGCGAACAAAGAACGGGAGCAGAAACCAATATGCTAAATACTTGACACCTTGGTTTCCATTTAGACTAGCAAATTAACCCTGTAAATACTGAAGTGTTTTGACTTGTAACACCCAACAAAAAACCACTACTGGGATGCTGCCCAGAGGTGAAAGTAACTCACGTTTCTTGCTGGTACTGTGTTTCTCAGGAGGGCTTGAAGCAGAACAGGAATCATCACCCCGGCCACTTTCTTAACACTGTGCCATATCAGCTCATACCAGCTTGATTTCACCTCGGTGGTGCTACTGTATATGTGGTCTTTGGGCAACGCCAATTGCTCTCAACATGCCCTCTCCCACACCACCTCCCAGTGGATGCTGATGGGCAAATTGCTGCAGCCCTTTTAAAAGATGGTCACCCGCCCTGACCTGGATAGCCCAGGCAAGCCCGATCTCGTCAGATCTCAGAAGCTAAGCAGGGCTGACCTTAGCTAGTATTTGGAAGGGAGACCTCCAAGGAATACCAGGGCTGGGACGCAGAGGCAGGCGATATTAATCCACCTCTCTGAAACATCCAAGCCTCACTAGAGGTCACCAGAAGTCACCATGACTTCCAGACACACACACACACACACACACACACACATGAGGTCACCCCATGACCTGTTGCCTCTTCACCCCAGGGGTCTTTGCTGAGTATATCCTCACTGTTGCTTGGCCTGCAGAGCTCTTGCGGGCTGCCAGAACTGAGCCGCAAAACATGGTTGCAAGCCGACTCCAAGCCGGACTCCAGAAATTGATGCTAGGCTCTCTGCTGTAATACGGCCCTGGGATGATGCCTTATGATACTGCCTCCAGCCTCAGTCCAGCCTCAAAGACAGGTCTGCCAACCTAAGAACATAAGAGACACCAATGTTGGACCAGGCCAATGGCCCATCCAGTCCAACACTCTGTTACACAGTACCCAAAAATACCAGGCGCCATCAGGAGGTGCACCAGTGGGGCCAGGACACTAGAAGCCCTCCCCCTGTTGCCACACACACCATAGTGGCTAATAGCCACTGATGGACTTCTGCTCCATATGCAACCTCAAGGTGGGAAGCCAAGAATGAGAGATCACGGGAGGAGATGGAAATCCAAACACAAAATCAGTGACAAAAATAATGAAGAGTCAATAAAGTTATGTATGCAAAATCATTTAGTAATTCTGTAGAAAATTCTCTTCTATTATTGCCCATCAACTGTAGTAATTCTGTAGAAAATTCTCATCTATTATTGCTCATACGCAACGGATACCAAGCAATATAAACAAGTCCATTTCACAAGAATTGCTTCGCGATTGTAAAGACCTTGAGGGGTTCTGTTATTAGAGAGTCAACATGGGATGTTTCCTTCAAGAGTTGATAAGTAGAAATTGATAAGAACTGTGATTGCTACTCACTCAGATACAGCAATTCTTGTGAAACGGATTTGTTCATATTGCACAGTATTCATTGCGTGTGAGCGATAATAGAAGAGAACAAGAAGCGGGGACCTGCGATACTCGCAGGGGGGAGAAGGAGCTCCACGTGGAGGAGGAAGCAGCCGCAGATGAGCCTTCTCCCCCGCCCCCCCCCACAGATGGAGCCTTCTTCCGCTCCCCCCGAGCACCAGTGGTGAGGCCTGAGTGGCTCCCAGCTGCTGGACCTGCCGAGCCCCCCCCCAACGGCCAGAGCGTTCTCTGCGCATGTGCAGGGAACGCTTTTACTTTGGGGGGGATTTAAATATCCCCCATATATTTTTTCAACTTTTCAGATTTTTCTGCACACCTGGGGACTGCTCCAAGTGTGCAGGAAAATCTCTCTGCCCTCCAATTGCCCCCGATGTGCGGATTTAGATATCCGCACGAAGGGGGCAACTTGGCTATTAGATATATAGATTTTCTACAGAATTACTACAGTAAATGATTTTGCACAAATATCTTTACTGACTCTTTGTTATTTTTGTCATGGATGTTGTATTTGGATTTCCAACCTCCAGGTGGGGCCTGGAGATCTCCTGGAGACTGAGGGGAGGGTGGGATATAAATTGCATAATTAATAAATAAATAAATAACAGATATCCAGATGACAGAGATCAGTTCTCCCGGAGGAAATGATTGCTTCAGAGGGTGGGCTCTATGGGATCACATCCCTGCGGACTTCCCCCCTTTCCCCAGACTCTGCCCTCCTCAGGTTCTGCCCCCAAATCTTCAGGAATCCCACCGCCCAGGGCTGGCAACCAAGGCTCCCTCTAAGCTGTGGAGCCTTGTGAGCAAGAATTCCACTCGGTGAGCTACTGACATTAAAGTTGTGAGGGAGTGATTTGGCTGCTCCATAAATCAGTTTGCTCTGGAGCCATCCTTCCTGAGCCAAGACAAAAATGTGGGAGCCGGGGGCTAAAAAACTGTGAGCTAGCCCACACTGAGGGAACAGTGCTGACAACCCTCCTCAAACAGCGTAACTCCACCATGGAATACAAACGCATAAGTAAAGCCTCCATCACTGCTCCCTCTTCCCACTGAGCCCTGGCAGTGGAGACTTCCCAGACGCACCCCGCGCCCCATGCAGACACTGAAGTAGACATGAGCGCTGTTGTCACATGGGGAAAACTACACTTTTCTCCCTTTTCTTTTATTAATGCTCTTTCAGTAGGGGGGAAATGCAATTTGAGAAGGGGTCTGCCACTGTCCTCCTGCCAACCTAGCAGTTCGAAAGCGAGAAATTGCAAGTAGATAAATAGGTACCACTTCGGTGGGAAGGTAACAGCATTCCGTGCGCCTTGGTGTTTAGTCATGCCGGCCACATGACCACGGAAACGACTTTGGACGGCGCTGGCTCTTCGGCTTTGAAACGGAGATGAGCACCGCAACCCTAGAGTCGGACTCGACTGGCTTTCGAGCAAGGGAACCTTTACCTTTACCTTACCTGCCACTGCCAGGAGCACTAGATGGCACCAGAGGGCACATACCTGGCTCTGGGTTCTAAACCCACACAGCATAACTCTGTCTCATCCCCAGCTGCTTGTGTGCTTTTTGCCCCGTCCCTTTAAGCAGCTCTTGCATGGCCAGTTGGCTGTTAAACCAATATCGCTTAAGTGAGTTTTACATTTTTAAGCAGCTGTTGCATCACGGGTCTGCGTCTTCTGAGTTCCCCAAGCCCCCCCCCCCCAGGGTGGATACCAGGATAACCAGCAATTCTGTCATTCACTTATCCCTGTGCTTCTGCAAGCTTCGGGCGATCTGCTTTGGGAACAGGGACAAGAACTTGCCAGCCCTTCCTTCCAGCAGCAAGGAGCGCCTTTTGGCTCTCTACGAGCATCTGAGTGCTGCCAGGGAGCCTCTGGTGCCTCCTTATGCTAGGGTTGCCAATCTTCAGGTGGTGTCTGGAGATCTCCCACTATTACAACTGATCTCCAGGCGACAGAATCAGTTCACCTTAGGATAGCCAGGTCCTATCTGGCTGCCAGCGGGCAGCTCCAGGGTCCATCTGAAGATCATCTGGCAGGCATGCAAAGCTTGTGCACCACGATGATGTCACCCGGAAGTGACGTCATCACATTGCTGACATCAGGGTGGCACTCTAGTTTTTGGGGCAAAATGCTATGGTTCGAGCCCAATTTTGCCACAGAGTCCAGGTGACGTCATTACATCGTGTTCGGGGGCATTTGCGAGTGGGGTTTCCCCCACTGGCCAGCTGGCTGGCGGCGGGAAGGGGCCCGCAAAAGCGGGAGAACCCCGCCCAGATTGGGGGCCTGGCAACCCTAATTCACCTTGAGAAAATGGCGGTTTTGGAATACAGACCCTATGGGATTATACCCTACTAAGGTCCCTCCCCGCCCCATACCGTGCCCTCCTCAGGATCCACCCCCAGAATCTCAAGGTACTTTCAACCCAGAGCTGGCAACCCTAACTTGTGCACTGCAGAAATGAGTCCCTTCCTGTTCAGGCAAATCCACTTCCTGTTGGGTCTGAGTAGCTTCCATTTGGCCCAGGGGTTGCCAAGTGATGCTTTGCCACAGGGCTGTGAAATCCAGGGTGGGGTGGGGGGGGGATACAGGGCAAATGTTCAATGGTGGCGTACACCAGACTCGGAAGCACGATGCAGAAGCCCAGGCCTTTCTCAAGTGTTATTTTCAAGCCACGTTTCAGCACTAGGGGGTAGAGCCAGGAGGCTGATGAAATCTGCAGATTATACTAAATTGGGAGATGATGAACACACCGGAGAAAGAACACCTTGGAGGCCGAGGGAGCTATACATTAGAGCAGGAACAGAATTAGATTCAAGTTGGAGGGGAATAAAATTGCAAGCTACTTCATCGGAGGGGAGGGAAGAGTAATTCACAATCCAGATGTTCAATGAGTAGATGAAATCTGGAGCTCAGGAATGTTAAAAGAAGGGAGGCGGGAGGTGCAAGCGGCACATATGTTTGCCAGGTAACAAGCAGAAAAATATCTCTAGATTAGCAGAGAGAAGGGGAACGCACAATCAGGCTGCAAGGTCCTTGCATTCAGACCTGGGGAGAAGGGCCCTGGCTTCTCCGGGGTCCGTCCTTTGTGCTACTGTGCAAAACAGAGAGCACTGAAAGGTGCCATGTGCAATCACCCTGTCACGCAGCAAAAGTGCATTATTTTCAGGGCTCTTTTTGTAGAAAAAGCCCAGCTGGAACTTATTAGCATAATAGGCCACACCCAACAGCAGAAACTCATTAGCATATTAGGCCACACTCCTGACAGCACAGCTCGTTAGCACATTAGGCCGCACCCCCATGTTACCAGAAGTGTGGTCATCCAGCCACACCCACCTTTTGCTTGTTATTCTGTTTACCTTGCTTGTTGTCAAAACCCAGGGCCTTTTTTTGTAGCAGGAACTCCTTTGCATGTTAGGCCACACACCCCTAATGTAGCCAATCCTAATGAGTTTCTGCTGTTGGGTGTGGCCTATTATGCTAATGAGTTCCTGCTGGGCGTGGCCAACTTGGGAGCCAGCCGGAACTCCATTCCTGTGCGTTCCTGCCCAAAAATAGCCCTGATTTAGGTGGGGGGCACCAGCCCTTCGGGCAAAAACAAAAAGGAGAGGAAATATTGGTGGTGGTGGAAAATGCCGTCAAGTTGCAGTTGACTTACAGAGACTCCATAGGGATTTCAAAGCAAGAGACAAACAGAAGTGGTTTGGCACTCTGTGTAGCAACCCTGGACTTCCTTGTTGGTCTCCCATCCAAGTACTAACCAGGGTCAACCCTCCTTAGCTTCCCAGACTGGACAACATCAGGCTAGCCCGGGCAATCAAAGTCAAGCAAGAAGACACATTAAGGATATTATTTTAAATGCCTGAGGAAAACAACAGATTTCAAGAAATAAAAAAATTTCACTGCAGATATCAGCACTGATGGTTCACACAGTGGAACGGCACATCACGAGCTGTTTTGCATGTGGAATCCATGAGGAAGAAGAATCGGAGAGCCAGCATGGTGTAGTGCTTAAGAGCGGCAGACTCTTATCTGGAGAACCGGGTTCGATTCCCCACTCCTCCAGATGAGGCCAGCAGGGTGACCTTGGGCCACTCACAGCCCTACCTACCTCACAAGGTGCCTGTGGTGGGGAGAGGAAGGGAAGGCGATTGTAAGCCACTTCGAGGCTCCTTAGGGCAGAGAAAAGCAGGGTACGAAAACCAGCCTCCTGAGTTTAAGGCGTATCCAGGATTCCCTTGCAGAACCGTTACACAAGCTCTTCCTGCACTGCCTGTTGGTCTTAGACGGCGGATTCATGTTCTCCAAACACCAATAGACAAATTGCCAGTCTATTTGTTTTTATCCCAACCCTTACTCCAAGGAGCTTGAGGTGGCATCCATGATTCTTACCTCCGGCTTCAGAGGATGGATTCTATGACATCACATTCCCCGACCTCCTGCCCAGCCCCGAATCTTCAGGAATTTCCCTACCCAGCTCACGGGGGAGGGATTGGAGGTGGGGGTATGGGGGGCGTAATGTCAGCTACACTGTTACTCCGCTTCCAAGATAAACCTGGAAGTGATGTAGGGGGGCTCTAGGAGTTGCTGGAAATTCAATGGTATAAAACCATAGAATTTCAAGCGATTCCTAGAGCTACCCTATGTCACTGGGGAGGGATTGGAGGTGGGGGTATGGGGGGCGTAATGTCAGCTACACTGTTACTCCGCTTCCAAGATAAACCTGGAAGTGATGTAGGGGGGCTCTAGGAGTTGCTGGAAATTCAATGGTATAAAACCAGAGAATTTCAAGTGATTCCTAGAGCTACCCTATGTCACTTCCGTTTTTCCCCCATAGGTGAGGTAGTGGCGCAGACAACGTCCCCATTTTTTTTTTAACACCCTGGCAGCCCTACTCACAAGGCAGCCTTGCCTGGAAAGAAAAAGTCCTTCGGTTTCTGGTTGCAGTCTAGACACAGGGCCACCCTGGGCAGCTACCACTGGCTCCTGGATGGTGAGGCTCTCTCTGTCAATTCCAAAAACTCTGCAGTTTCACTCCGGCCAGTTGCTCGCATCCTGGGCAGGCCTTCTCTGCAGCCTTTTATGCTCAATTCAAACACGCAGGACTGCATGTTGCACTGCGTCATTAGCGCACATTCCGTCCGGTTGTCAGTCCGGAGGCTGCAGCTTTATTTCGCAGACAATTGGGTAAAATCCAATTTGAAAAGAAAGGCAAAAATCTGTAGTTGTTAGAAAGGTGTGATAATGAAAGCCACTGGAGAGAGCGGGACACAGTTTTTTTCCTTTTTTCCTCTCCCTCCCCCCCCCTTTCACATTTTATCTGTAAAACAGCCTGAGGGCTTTACAAAGAGTTTACAAGAGCACGGTGGGGAAGATTGGGAGAAGAGGGGGAGGCTGGAGATAACAGCAGCGAACACAAAGCACTGAACTGAAATCGCCAAGTTATCTGTCCCTGCCAAACCTTTAGCAAGGGGGGGGGGAAACCACCTTTTTCAAAGATCAACAGTGCCATCTGGTGGTAAATTGATATAAGGTAAAAGGTAAAGGTTCCCTTGCTCGAAAGCCAGCTGAATCTGACTCTAGGGTTGCGGTGCTTAACTCCGTTTCAAAGCCGAAGAGCCAACCCTGTCCGAAGACGTTTCTGTGGTCATGTGGCCGACATGACTAAACACCAAGGCGCACAGAACGCTGTTACCTTCCCACTGAAGTGGTACCTATTTATCTACTTGCAATTTCTTGCTTTCGAACTGCTAGGTTAGCAGGAGCTGGAACTAGAGACGGGAGCTCACTCCGTCATGCGGCACATTCGGGTCTCGAACCGCTGAACTACCGACCTTCCACAGCCTGCAGTTCACCGTGTTAACCACTTGAGCCACCGCAGCTCCTGAATTGATATAAAGCAGCAGATAACTACTTGTCTTGCAACAACTTGATTTTTCCCACCACCACCCTGCAGTCGGAAGTTGTACATCTTGTTCATGAGTGTTCTCTGTGCATTCAGAAGTCTCTTCCAATGTTGGATCAGCACCACAAAAGGAGATATTCTTGCACGTAACACCTAATGGACTCGTGGAACTCACAACGGGATGCAGAACTAGTCAGAACCAGTGTGATACAGTGGTTATAGTGGTTAAAGTATCAGACTAGGAACTGGGAGACACAAGCTGGCATCCCCCATTCTGCCATGGAAGCTTGCCGGGTGAGCTTGGGCCAGTCACACACTCTCAGCCTAACCTACCTCACAAGACTGTGGTGAGAGTAAAACGGATAGGGTTGCCAAGTCTTACCTCGGCTTTAGCAGGGGGGGGAGTCAAGGACCCTGCCGGGAGTATTCTGGCACACGCACTTTGCACGAGCTGCGATGACGCCACCCGGAAGTGACATCATCGCGTCGGGCATATTGGGGCAGGGCCACAATCATTCGAGGGAAAAACATACGCTTTTCCCTCGAATGATCGAGCGTCCCCCCGCAACGTGCCCGACGCGATGATGTCACCTCCGGTTGGCATCATCGTGCCGGGCACATCTGACACTTTGGGGGCAGGGTCCCCCCCGGCAGCTCAATCCTGGCCGGTGGGGAACGGGCTTCTCGAGCGGGGTTTTCCCCGCCCCCCGGGGGGACTTGGCAGCCCTAAAAACGGAGGAGAGGAGAACAGTGTGAGCTACTTTAGGCACCCATTGGGAAGGGGGTGGGGTAGACAAATTCACAGAGGAGAAGTCTACCAATGGCTAAAAGCCATCATGACTGAATTAGAACCTCCAGGTTCAGGGGCAGTGTACCTAGGAATACCTTTGTGAGCCAAACAGAAAATAGCCTTCCCCCTTCGTTCCTTTCCCCCATCCCAAGAACCTTCCCCTGGGAACCATAATAACAAGGCTAATACTGAAAACGTTCAGACACCTGAGATCTGGGAACCCCATTCAAGGGCCGTCAGCTCACAGAGGAACGCAAGCTTTACCCTTCCGCTCTCCAGATCAGTTGTCCCTCCTCTTCCTCCTTTGCCCATGAAGTAGCGGAACAGGGAGTGATTTCAGTCCATGCCAAACCTTTAGCAAGGGGGGGTAACTTTATTTATTGGAGCTTCGGTGGCTCAAGTGGTTAAGACGCTGAACTACAGGCTGTGGAAGGTCAGCAGTTCAGCAGTTCGAGACCCGTGTGTGCCGCATGACAGAGTGAGCTCCCGTCTCTAGTTCCAGCTCCTGCCGACCTAGCAGTTTGAAAGCAAGAAATTGCAAGTAGATAAATAGGTACCTCTTCGGTGGGAAGGTAACAGCATTCCGCGCGCCTTGGTGTTTAGTCATGCCGGCCACATGACCACGGAAACGTCTTCGGACAGCGCTGGCTCTTCGGCTTTGAAACGGAGATGAGCACCGCAACCCTAGAGTCGGAGTCGACTGGCTTTCGAGCAAGGAAACCTTTACCTTTACTGTTGTATTTTAATTGTAGGGTTTTTGTGTTTTTATTTACTGTTGCACATCACCCAGAGCCCTGCAGAGGCAGGGATGGATAATAATGATAAATGATAACGATAACGACAACAACAATAATCAGAGGCTTGCCATCTCTAAGTAGACACAGACCAAAGCCTCCTTTTGGCACAAAAGCCCTATCCCCATTTTGCAGTACCAAAATCACCCTGAAACAAAGCAAGCACAGATGTAGATGTAGCATTTAACAAGGGCTGGTTGTCTTTAACCATGGTTAAGCGTTCCAAATACTCTGTGGTTACAGCAGTCCTCCCGCTTCTCTGTTTTGCAAGTTAACAAGCAGGGCCTCACTGCTATCTCCCCCTGCATGTGACCTCCAGAGCTCAGCGAGTTAAGCCATTATTCCACTGCAACCATGGACACCAGGCCGTGGCTCGCACAGACCATGGCTGTATCTGCTCCAGGCCATGATTGGATCATAGCACAGGAGCCTAAAGAAGAGAATCAGCATCAGCCTTATACAGATAGATTGTTTAGGCACTCTGAAACAGCTGCAATAGAGGCAGAAAGTGCCATCAAGTTGCGACCAACTTAGGGTGACCCCAGCAAGGGGCTTTCAAGGCAAGGGAGAAGCAGAGGTGGTTTGCCATTGCTTTCCTCTGCAGAGCCTTCCTTGGAGGTCTCCCACTGAAGTACCAACCCCGCTTAGCTTCTGAGATGTGAGGAGATCGGGCTATAGCCTCCCACCGTCCCTCCATCCTTGAAGTAAAGTGCCATCAATTCACAGCTGAGTTATGGTGACCCCAGCAAGGGGCTATCAAGGCAAGTGAGAAGCAGGGTAGGTTTTCCGCTGCCTTCCCCTGCTGAGCCTTCCTTGGTGGTCTCCCATCCAAGTCTGGGCTGTACCATGGCCCCTTCCCTCCTGCAGGAAGCTACAACTGGATACTTTTTCTCAGCAAGGAGATGCAATCCTGGAAGGAAAGCTTCGGCCTACGGCGTGCAGCTTGCTGTGGGGCTGTTAAAGCCACAGAGAAAACAGCCACGAACAAAACAGCAGCAATCTTGAGATGTGACATGAGTCAAAAGAAACCGGCCAGATCGGGAACACCTGCTGGATCAGCAGCCTATAAACTGGTATGAGGAGAAGCCTGAGACGCCCAAAGAGCTACTTTCAGGATCCGCCTATCCCACAAGGTCCAAAGGTGATGCAAGGTACACTGATGTTGTCAGTCTGCAAACAGCTTGTCAGAGCTTTAATATTACACACCTTACAACAGTTAGGAATCTGGATCCAAAAGGCATAATCCACTGGTGCTTGTCTCATAACTGCTTGTGTAAGGGCACCCTGTGTTTACATGGCATCTTTCGAGCTCTGGGAAACGAACGATATTATGACACCCATTTCATATATCTGTGGCTCGAAGCCTTTTCCTTTGTGCCAAGACAGGGTAAGTGATTGAGCAAATACTTGGCTCAAGAAGCTATTATAGAGTGGCTTGTGCAGGGTGTTAAATCATCCTTGAAAGATCGCTAGGTAAGAATCAGGGTGGTAACCTTTGTGTCTTGGACTGTTTCCAGTGTTACAAGCTAAGCCTGTGCCAAAATTTTCACTGGCTTGTGGGGTGCAGGTTGGGGGGAGAAATAAGACACAGCTTTAGGGCTGTTTCTCCAAGCATAGCATTTGGAGCTATTCCCATGAGAACTTACACATGGGGGGGAAATATGTACTATGTTGGGACTTGTTTTCCAGGTGGATTTTCCTAAGACAGTCTTAGGAGCAGCACCCACCAATTCTTTTTTGAAAGAAATCCATGGAAGTTATGAAACTGACATACGGGCTCTGTTTGGATGAACCTCCATTGCCACAGATTCACACATGCCCGCCTCCTATTCACAGTTTCCTCCAAATCAGAACCAGAACCCCAATTCAAACCACACTTTCCGTTGTGGCACGGAGGATGAGAACCAACAGAGCGGGGATCCCCAACCTTTTAAAGCCTGTAAACGGCTTTGGAATTCTGACACAGAATTTTGACCACAAAATGGCTGCCTGAGGAGGGAGAGCCAACAACAAAATGGCTGCCACAACAGACAGAGCCAAGCAAACAAGGTCAAGGAGCAAGGTCATGCATAACTCTTAACAGTAACTCGTCAACATTTCTGACAGAAACTCTGCTTGACAGGATGCCTTTTTAAATGAACATATCGTTTTTAAATGGTTTTTTGCATTTATATACCTTCTTTTTAGTCATGCAGTGAAGATCCTTGTACTGTGGGGGCAGCTGATGCGGAAGCAACGTAAAAAATCTGCACAGCCAATCAGATCTCTGATGGCCAATCAGAAGCCCTGACTGGCAACAGCCCCGCCTTCCCCTCCACTTCCTAAGAAAAACACTTGGCAGGCACCAGGAAAGGTGTTGGCAGGAGTCACAGTGCCCACAGACACCACGTTGGGAACCCTGCAGTCAAGCAAAATTTGCCAGTTTGGGTGTCTGTTTTTCTGAGCAAAGAAAACGTTCAATTCTGCAGCTGGTGTAAATCATGCATAGCTGCGTTACAGAACTCACTTTGCTTTTGCTCCTCATAGGGAGGAACAAGAAACTACGGAGGACACGGAATGACAGGTCAATCTATACACAAAAGAATAAAATTACCCAAATTTGACATCAGAAGTAGCAACCTTCAGAAACTTGTGGGGATAGGGATGTCAGACCCCCCCCCCCTCCGTGGGGTTGGGGGTCTCCCACTGCCAGGCCCCGCCTCTCTGCCGCCAGCCAACTGGCCGGTGGGGGGAAATAAACCCCAAAAAGGAAGGAACGCCCAGCATTTCTGCAACATGCCTATGTGACCCAGAAGTGACACAGGCAAGTTGAGGGTGTTGCTCTTGTTTTTGTGCAAGAACTCTATGATAGAAGCTAATTCTACCATAGAGTTTTGCCCAAAAACTGGAGTGTCACCCCCTGATGTCCCCAACGTGCCTACATCACTTCTAGGTTACGTAGGCATGTCACAGAATGTCAGGCGTTCCTCCCTGCTCCTGGTAAGTGCACCCCCCTTCCCCCACTGGCTGCTCGGAGAGACCTGGCAACTCTATGCAGGGAACGTTTTAATCTACCAAGATGCTGTTCATCTAAAGGTCACCAGCAAAAGAATTTCAGAGCAAGAGAGCACCGTGTGAAATTGTTGAATTGGAACTTATTGATAAGGTCGATGGTAATAACCAGAGCTTCAATAAAGAGGAAGCATTTTTCACTTACTACAGGAGTTAAATTAGCTTAACAAAATTAAGAAAGACATGCTGTTGCCAGTTACAGCTGATGTCACTGTGCTGATTTAGTGCTTTTGAGTTTTACCCAGAAATGTCACAAACGAGTCTATAGGGAGGTAAACAGTGCAGAGGGTTGGACACCTTCCAGGCACTGACTTCTTGATATCTTTTATTGGGGGGGGGGTTCCACCATCAAGTCACAGCTGATTTATGGCGACCTGTAGGGTTTTCAAGGCAAGAGACAACAGAGGTGAGTTGCCATTGCATGCCTCTGCACAGCAACCCTGGACTTCCTTGGTGGTCTCCCATCCAAATACTAGCCATGGCCAGGGGTCATTTCGTAGAAAAAGAGCTAGGGGGACTCATTAGCATAACTCATTAGCATATGCCACACCCCCTGACATCAGGGGCCCGGCGGTGGACCTGCAAGGCCAGCGGGAGTGCGAGGAAGCCCTGCCAAGGCCCTCCCTGGCCCCAGGCAGGCAGGGGTGGGGAGAGGCGGGGAGGAAGAATGACTAAACACCAAGGCGCACGGAACGCTGTTACCTTCCCACCGAAGTGGTACCTATTTATCTACTTGCAATTTCTTGCTTTCGAACTGCTAGGTTGGCAGGAGCTAGAACTAGAGATGAGAGCTCACGCCATCATGCGGCACCCGGGTCTTGAACTGCTGAACTACTGACCTTCCACAGCCTGCAGTTCATCGTGTTAACCACTTGAGCCACCGCAGCTCCTTTTTTTTGGAGTTGCCAAGCATTAAAACAAGGACTTCCCGCCAGAAAAGCAGGCGCTCTGTCCCTAAACCACAATCCCTCCCTATTGATATAACTTTTCAGCATTAAGAGCTTAGCTTGAGAAGAAATAGGATACCAACCTCGAGGTGAGGCCTGAAGTTCTCCTGGAATTGCAGCTGATCTCCAGACTAGACATCAGTTCTTCCCTGGAGGAAATGGGAGCTTTGGAGGGTGGACTCTATAGTATACCATAGAGTCTAGGGGAAAGAGAAGCCCTAGAGTGCATCACATTTCTGCTGAGCTCCCTCCCCGAACTCTGCCCTTCCTAGGCCCCACCCCCAAATCTCTAACATGCCCCCAAGCTGGAGTTGGCAATGGCAGACCTAAGAAGATCACTTGAAGAGCCCTTGCCTAGGCATCTGGTTTTGTTCTAAATATCAGACCCCTGTTTTATAAGCATGTTAACAAATGGGCCTGGCTGCCATAGCATTACTTCTGAACGATAATTAGCAAGTTGGAACTATGGTTGCCACCCTCCACGCAAGGCCTGGAGAACTCCCAGAATTACAACTGATCTCCAAGCTATGGAGATCAGTTCCCCTGGAGGAAATGATAGATATGGAGGGCAGACACTGGGGCGTCATACCCCCATGGAATTCCTTCACTTCATTGGATTGCCAACCTCCAGGAGGGGCCTGGATATCTCCCAGTTTTACCGCTGATCTCCAGATATCAGTTCCCCTGAAGAAAATGGCTGCTTTGGAGGATGGACTCCATGGCACTGTACCATGCAGAGGTCCCTCCCCTCCCCAAACCCCACCCTCTCCAGGCTCCAACCCCCAAATCGCCAGGTTTTTCCATACCAGAGCTGGCAACCATAATCCCCTCTCCAAACGCTGGTGTCTCCAGGCAACCAGCCCAAAATCTCCAGGAATTTCGCAACCAGGAGTTGGCAACCCTAGTTGGGACTGCTTGCTCAGCAGCACAACTGCAAGTTTTGCAAGGCCCATCAAACTCCTTGGTCCTGAAATACATCTGACGGTACTGTTAGGCATGCCAAAGAATCATGGGAGTTGTAGTGTCAAGGAACACCTACCAATGCAGTGCTGTCCCATCACCTGTCACAGTTGAGAACTACCAGCCTCAGTGACCTATACTGTATCTTGTGTCCTGTCACTGACCAGCTTTCATTCAAGAAACTGAGCAGAAGTAATAAAACACTAGCTAATTGTAGAGTAGCGTTAAAGATGTCAGTTAAGAACCTACAAATAGCCTTGCTGGATCAGACTGGGGTCCATCTAGTCCTGCATCCTGTCTCACACAGTGGCCAACCAGTTATTATGGAGGTCCAACAACACGGCATAAAAGCCAAGGCCTTCCATAGCTGTTGCTTCCTGGTTCTGGGATTCAGAAGTTGATTGCCTCTTTATGTGGAGCAGGGTTGCCAGGTCTGGGTTGGAAAATACCTGGAGACTTTGGGGGTGGATCCAGGAGAGGGCTGGGTTTGGGGAGGGGCCCCTCCTCAGCATGGTACAATGCCACAGAGTCCACCTTTCAAGGCAGCCATTTTCTCCAAGGAAGCTGATTTCTGTCAGCTGGAGATCAGTTGTAAAAGCGGGAGATCCCCAGGCCCCACCTAGAGGCTGGCAACCCTAACATGGAGGTTCCTTTTAGTGGCCATAGCTAGTAGCCACTGATAGTTCGGTCTTCCATGAGTCTATCTAATCCCCTTTTTAAAGTTGTCAATGCCTGTGGCCATCACTACATCCTCCAGCAGTGAATTGGACACAATTGGACAGAAGTTCCCCCCCACTTGTCCCTTTTTTCTTCGTTTCCAGATAACCAAAGTAAAAACACAGTGCCCCTCCAACACACACACAGCTTAATATTTATTCTCTACAGCAAATCCCGGGTTACTAACAAGCCCGAGCAAGTCTGGGCATTGCCTCGACAGACGCCTAGAACCTGATTATTTCCTGAACAGAAGCATCTCTAGGTCGGTCTCTTCTGTATCTATCCATGCCCCTCCTCGCCATAAACAAAGACCGTCCTAAACATGATCTGATCCCTGTGGACTGGACTCTATCTGTTCTGGCCGCCACTTGGCAAGTGCGGAAAGAGAATGAGACGCCCAAGAAAACCCAGGTTAGATTCCTGGGAGGAGGAAGGGAGAAGGATAAATCAGTTGTTAAGCGAACCTGAC
>NW_015174276.1:1135118-1141383 GCF_001447785.1 Gekko japonicus
CGGAGGTCCAAATCCAATTTGAAATCAAATGGAAAAGACCAGCCGGGGAAGGACAAGGATGAATTGGTTCTGCCACGAGAAAAATTAGCACCGAAACAAGTTTATCTCCAACCAATCTCTTAAAATAACTGCCTTGAGGTTTTAATACGGGGGTCATCCTGATCCGATTGTGAAGCTTAGCAGGGGATTCAAAGGCTGACTTGCAGAAGGCCACACATCCCACCCACAAGACCAGTTGCCGGCAAAGTGCTTCTTCCTAAGCGCCAGGCAGTATTTAGAAGGGAGACAGGCCTATTCCTCGACGCTCCGGCCTCGCCTTCTCCCGGACAGCTGCAGCTCTGATTAACGCAGCACTGCTTACAAGAAGGCGCCTTCCCCCCTCCCTTCCTCATTGGTCAGAAACTGCAGGCATCAACTGCGCTCCTGTTCACCCAGATTCAAAATGATAAGCGTCCCATACCTCTGCCATTAGAAAAAATAAAAATAGAAACTAAAGCCTCTGTTCCAAGGGGGTGGTTTAAACCAGAGAACACACATTTAAAGGCATCGTCTGGGTCTGCTGTTGTTGTTTTTTTCCCCTTAGTAAGAGCCTATCTGATTGCAGAGCTAAGTAAAGCCACATTTATTAGCAGTAACAAGAGCTAGGCAATGCAATTGGCTGCTGTTCAGTTAACTGCAATGAAGCTGAATCCGGCGTAGAAAGACTGCCAGTTCCTTGTTGTTGTTGTTCAGTCACACAGTCGAGTCCGACTCTTCGCGACCCCATGGACCAGATCTCGCCAGGCCTTCCTGTCTTCCGCCATCCTCTGAAGTTGGCTCAATTTCATGTTCGTTGCATCTATGACACTGTCTAACCATCTCATCCTTTGCCGTCCCCGTCTTCTTTGACCTTCAATCTTTCCCAGCATCAGGGTCTTCTCCAGTTCCTTAACCGATGCTAAAAAGTGTTTTTAAGCCCCATGTCAAGCATTGTGCCTGAGAAGTTGTTAGACCACAAATTAAGCGTTAACTGTGTTCTAGGAACACATCATTGGAGAGGATCGACAACCATGCAACGGCAGTGTCCAGAGATATGTGCCCAGGAAGGAAGGGCCACACCACAAAAGGTGAAGAGGTAGCACTGAGAAATGGGGGGGGTTTTTTTGAGTACTGGCAGGGTTGGATGAGGGTTGACGGGAGGCGGGAGCAGAAAACAGGAAAGGCTTGATCCAGAGGCAGACTCAAATGCAAGCTGGGGTGTGAGCCAAGAAGTCCATGCAAAGGTAGATTAGAATGAAGATGCAGGCAGGCAAGCAGATAGGGAAGCACGCAGGCCGGCACAGTGGCTAAGACAATAAGCTATGATCTGGGAGGCCCCCAGTTCAAATCTCGCCTCTGCCACAAGCTGGCAACTCTCCATCAGTCTCCTACCGGCAATAATCCTGGCCCACAGTTACAAGAGTACCCGGACACCTAGAGCAAACCTAAGGAGGCCAGACCCTGACCAGAAGCAGGGTTGCCAACAGGCCTGGAGAAAACATCCTGATTCTTGACCTTGTAATATCAGTTTGATCAGCAATCACCAGGTGACATTATTAACTCCCATGCCACAAAAAGCCTTTGACTGCCCATTTTCATGATTTAAGCCTTTACTGAAAGGACAATTTTCTGAAGGCCTGTTGGCCACTCGACCTGGAAGCTAGCCAGCCCTGACCTGGATAGCCCCGGCAAGCCCAATCTCGCCAGATCTCAGAAGCTGAGCAAGGCCGACCCTGGCAAGTCCTTGGATTGGAGACCTCCAAGGAATACTAGGACCGGGATGCAGAGGCAGGCAAATGCAAGCCACCTCTCTGAAACATCCAAGTCCCACTAGGGGTCACCAAAAGTCAACCAATGACATCCAGGCATGTACACAAATACCTACCCGGAAGCCAGATTGGGAGGAACAAACGGATAATGCGAACTGTATTGCAACTTTTTTTTTTTTTAATTTGTGCATCTGAACTGACGTGTTTCACTCAACCTATTTTGGTTAAATTTGCTATGGTGGTTCCATATCACATCACCCAAAACCAACACATCCAAACGATTAGGCTATATACTTTTGACGATATCTCTTTATGTGATTCAACACATCCAAATGATTAGGCTATTTCAACGTATACTTTTGACGATATCTCTTTATGTGATAAATTAAGAAGCAACACAGACTAAATTTTTTTGGAATATGGTGTAGTGGTTAGAGTAATGCACCAGGATCCGGGAGACCCAGGTTCATAAGAACATAAGAGAAGTCATTTTGGATCAGGCCAATGGCCCGTCGAGTCCAACACTCTTTGTCTCATAGTGGCCAAAACCCAGGTCCACCAGCAGGGGCAGAACTCCAAAAGCCCTCCCACTGTTGCCCCCCCCCCAAGCATCAAGAATACCGAGCATCACTGCACCACACATAAGAACATAAGAGAGGCCATGTTGGATCAGGCCAAGGGCCCATCCAGTCCAACACTCTGTGTCACACGGTGGCCAAAAATACCAGGTGCCATCAGGAGGTCCACCAGCAGGGCCAGAACTCCAGAAGCCCTCCCACTGTTGCCCCCCCAAGCCCCACGAAGACAGAGCATCACTGCCCCAGACATAGTGTTCCATCTATAAAAACATAGGAGAAGCCATGTTGGATCAGGCCAGTGGCCCATCCAGTCCAACACGCTGTGTCACACAGTGGCCAAAACCCAGGTGCCATCAGGAGGTCCACCAGTGGGGCCAGAAATCCCTACTCTGCCATGGAAGCTTCCTGGGTGACCTTGGCTCAGTCACACATTCTCAGCCTAACCTACCTCACAGGGGCGTTCTGATGACAGAATGGAGAAGAACAATGTAGCTGCTTGGGGTACCCACTGAGGAGAAAGTTGGCGTATAAATAAATCACAAAAGAATGCTACCGCTTCAGTCTTTAAGGTCCAAGCAACTTGGAATCCTGTGGCTTGTTTGGGCAAAAGGCCCTTGAGATCTGAGATCCAAGTTTCAATAAAACCTCATGCTACAGATGGCCTTGTGCTTACGGCTCTCATTTCCTCCCACCTCCAGGTCGCATCTTCCTTTCTACGCTGATTTTTTTTTTTGCCTAGCACAGCAAACTAAGGGCAACCCGAGACACGAGGTCAACCACTCTGCTTTCACAGAAAATGTGGGCTTCTCCCCCTAACTGGCTTGCTCTGGGTCCTTCCATCAAAAGGGACTGCCAGCAACCCAGAAACAAACGAGGATCCTGCAGATTGCCACGTCAGTCCTTCAGCCCCCTCCAATCCAAAATCTGCAATAGTGTTTTTTATCAGATTCAACAAGGTCTGGGGACAGATCCCAAGGCCTGTAGCTACAGTGGGGCGTTTCGGGGGCCTGCCCCCTTAATTAGAAGCCCTGCCCCACAAATAGCTATGCCAGAAATCTTATTTGTGCATGTTTCCCAAAGGCTCATGAGAACGCTTTTGAAAGATTCACCATGACCTAGGTGGTATACAGCAGGACCGGGCTAGCAGAAAGGGGGATTGCTGATGTACTGAAGGTGCCACTCTTCAGTGCCCTTCCAAGCTTTCTTGCCCTAAGGGAACTTAAGGGGCATCTAAATGCCTTCTGAAGGCAATTAAATGTTCTCTGAGCTGTTTTCCTTTAAGAACTGATGCGCTTGCAGCCCTGTCCCTTGAAAGGAAGGACTAGAAACAGGCTTGGAGCCTCCCCTTTTAAAGACAGACATTCAGATGAATTTAATTAACTGTAAGTTAACTGCCCCCTTAAAAATTCAATTGCCCCCCGAAAAAAGAAAGCCTGCCTATGGGTTTGCAAGCACTGTGGGATGGGGAGGCATTTCCTGCTTCTCTGTCCCAGCAGCTGCTGGGCTGCTTGAAATCCCCATGGCAGGGATTTTCCCTTTCCGATGCTCAGGCTCTTGAACTGCGTTCTTTCTGAACAAAGTTTGAGTCCAGGGGCACCTTTAAGACAAACAAGGTTTAATTCAAGGCATAAGCTTTTGTGTGCACATGAAACCTTATACCTTGAATAACATATTGTTGGTCTTAAAGGTGCCACTGGGCTCAAACTTTGTTCTGCTGCTTCAGACCAGCATGGCTACCCGCCAGAATCTCTGCTCTTTCTGGAAAGTTCGTACCAAACCAGATGTCATAGTCTTGCTGTACACTGCATTGGTCAGGCTGCACCTGGAGTATTGTGTGCAGTTCTTGAGGCCTGACTTCAAAAAGGATGTGGACAGAATGGAGAGCGTGCTGAGGACAGTGACGAGGATGATCGGGGGCCTGGAGACCAAGCCCTACAAGGAAAGGCTGAGGGACTTGGGAATGTTCAGTCTGTAGAAGAGGAGGTTGAAGGGGGACATGATTGCTCTCTTGAAGTATCTGAAGGGTTGTCACTTAGAGGAGGGCAGGGAGCTGTTCCTGTGGGCAGCAGAGGACAGGACTCGCAATCATGGGTTTAAATTAAGGGCGGGAAGGTACCAGCTGGGTAGTCAGAAAAACTTTTTTACAGTAAGAGTCATTCAACAGTGGAATCAGCTGCCTAAGGAGGTGGTGAGCTCCCCCTCAGTGGCAGTCTTGAAGCAGCAGCTGGACAGACACTCGTCAGGGATGCTCTCTGGGCTGATCCTGCATTGAGGAGGCGGTTGGACTAGATGGCCTGTATGGCCCCTCCCAATTCTGTGATGCTATGATTCTAGGGGGCAGGAAAAACCATCCCTGCTGTGCTAGCAATGAGCAGGATTGATGCTTGCAGGGACAGCGTTCACACTCCCTGCCCCCATGCCAGTGACTGTTGGCACGGCCCCTTCCTGCTCCTGATGAAGATTTTGCCAGCTCCCCCCCACCCCGCACAGCACAGCACCAGACACCCCTCCCACCAAGCCATGACTCACAGCTGAGCCTCAGTTGAGTTGTCATTGTTGCTGTTCTTTAAAAAAAACAAAACCCTGTTGTTAAAGGGAGGGGAATACCAGAGTGAAGCACCACTGTTTTGGAGGCTGCAGAACTAAGCTCTGCCCCCCTCCAGATTGGCTTAGGGTTGCCAGGACCCTCCTGGCCACCATAGGGGATGGGGGGGAGGTAAGTTTGCCAAATCCAGGTTGGGAAACTCCTGGAGATTTGGGGGCGGAGCCTGGAGAGGACAGGGACCTCAGTGGGGTACACAATGCCACAGAGTCCCCCCTCCAACGCATCCCTTTTCTCCAGGGGAGCTGATGTCTCTAGTCTGGAGATAAGCTGTCATTCCTGGGGGTCCCCAGGAAGCTGGCAACCCTAGACTGGCGGCAGGCAGAGGTGTCAGACAGAGACTCTGCCTGCAGCCACGTGCCATTTCCCCTCTAAGTTGGGAAAGTCCTGGGATTGGGCTTGTAAGCAGAACAGCATTGTGTGGAAGCTCCCAAACAAAGCAGGGGCATGTAGTTTGCCTCTGGGGGGGAAATCACCATGTGGCACCAGCCCGGTTTGAGAAAGAACATACCGAGGACAAGAAAGTTTGGAAAGGGGTGAACGATAGCATGTGGAAGCTCAGAGGGGAAAACCCTCTCTGCCGTTTGGAATCCAAGGTGGAGGGGAAAAACTTATCCGTGTGGTTGCAACACATGTTTGCAATAATTTCTGTACTCCATTTTAAGATTTGTTCAGATCGCAAGCACTGAGACTTTTCTATCATGCCCCGAAGCAATCTTTTTGTTCCAGCTCCTCTTTCGTTTCCGGCACCAGCCAGACTTGAAGGGGAGTTCATGGGGATTTTGAAAACTCGTTCGCTGAATTTTCTGGTGTTCCTGATGGGCCTAATAAAAGGTACCCACACTGCTTCTCCCGTTCAGCTTCCCTTGGGAATTCTTAATGCGCCAATGGTTTTAAATGTTCCTCTGTGCTTGGGAGAGGCTTACCGTCGAGCACCTGTTCCTTCACAGGAGACGGTTTTCAAGGTCAGGGCTCTGACGTCCTTCCCTCTTCCACCCTCTTCCAGCTTCCCCAGAGCTTTACAGAACTCAGTATTCTCTGTGATTAAATGTGGAAAGAGAGCCTGCATCAACCAATATTTTCAGATTTTCAATTTTCTCTTGGGCCTCCTGGGGTTTTAATATGAAATCTTGCTGCACGTTCTTAGCGGAAGCCCGCACTGCAGCCTGAATTATGGCCAGTTTTCTTTTAATGGTCACAGCGGGTATTTTTTTTCTTATTAGATCTGGGGGGGGGGAAAAGGCTGCTGAGACCATCTCTAGCTGATGGGCCCCGTTTCCCAAGAGCAAAATGAGAGA
>NW_015174276.1:1141404-1145661 GCF_001447785.1 Gekko japonicus
AGAGAGGAGAGAGTAGGGGAGGGGGGGGGGGGGGCAGGGAGTCCAGACAATGAAACGGGACTGGATCTCTTGGTTTCGTTCTACTCTTAACGAGCTGGTTTCTGCTACTGGCAACTGACACCCCAATCAAGAAAGGAGGCTAGGCTTGGAAGTCTTTGCAGGGTGAAAATGAGAACTTGGGGACTGAAAAGCTGTGCAGAAGAAATGAGGACTGAAAGTTGGAGACAGAGAGAGAAAGGGGGCTTGACCGAAGCAGAGCCGACATATAGGGATGCCAGCTTCCAGATGGGACCTGGGGATCCCCTACAGCTCATCTCCAGTCTAAAGAGATCAGTTCTCCTGGAGAAAACGGATGCTTTGGAGGGTGGACTCTGTGGCACTGTACCCCACCGATGTCCCTGTCCCCCCCCCCAAGGCTTCATCCCTAAATCTCCAGGAGTTTTTCAATCTGGATCTGGCAACCTGTGGCCAGGGGGGACCTGGCAACCCTACCTGCAGAAACCAAGGGGGTAATTTCTGTTGCTGGACAGGATTTCTGGGCGAGGTGCTTCCACATTAGGCCCTTTATAAGTGAGAAGACGGATAGATATCCTGTCTATATCTAAGACCAGAGCATGCCAGTCACAAAAAGTAGCAAAACAGGACGCTTAAACAGAAAGCAGCAATCTCGGTACATACAATGAGACTACCCAGCTAGGTGGAAACAAATGTTTTACTCAAAAGAAATTTTAAAAACAACAAACATGACCTGATGAGGACTGAGCACACTCTAAGGAGCACAGAATGTAGAGTGCAGTCGAGTCACGGGCTGCACCTACACTTGGTTGGGTTTTGTGCTGTCACAGGACTATCGTAATTACTTCCAATCTGATTGGCTGGTCTGTACAAGATATCTCGCTAGAGCACAATAGTGAAATATCCTACAACACGCAGATGCAGCTTCAGCTCAAGAGGAAAAAGAACCAGGTGGGATAGGGAAACTGGATGACTCGGGTCCTTGAGAACTACATAGAATCCTAGATGGAATGATCTGTATGTGCACGGGAGGGGGGGATTTCCCTTTCCCATGATTTCCCCACCCTAATGAAAGAAAGTGAATATGCATTTTGACATCTCTATTTGTATATGTTTTCTAATGCTCATGCACAATATGTGTATCGTGAGATTCTACGCCCTCGATATTTCAGATGTCTTCACAAGTATTCGTCCCCTTGAGAGCCTTAATTGAGTAGAAAGGCAGGATAAAAATGTTTTAACTAATTAGATGGAATCTGATGGGCTGATGCAACAAGCCTAAAGCCACCCAATGAGTGCATGATGAAGGCAAGATTTGAACCAATTACGTCCTATCGTTCAGATGATTTTTATCAATTGCTGTGCTACGTGTACCCTTTGAGGCTTGTTAGTTCTCAGGGTTCTGTTGACTAAACTGCTGCTTTATAGCAGCGGTTCTCACTGACCAATAAAAATCTGGTTTCCACTGGGTGTGTGGGTTCCCTTCTCTTCTGTGTGTGTTTTAAGATTTCTAATGTCTGCCCAAATTCAGGAATTTGATATTTCATTTCCCCCCCATTTCTTCTGGGCAGAGTTAAGCGCCATAAATGTATATGCCTAATACTGTTTATCCGTGTTCTTCAGCACTATGTCTGCTGTGTCGTTTCCCAGCTGTTTCATACAAGAATCTACGTCTCCTACAAAGACTGCCTCAGGGATGACCAGGTAAGCCCTCTTGAGGACCAGGGGGCCCTTGCTGCAAACCATCCCTCTTGTTTCTGGTGGCTGCCACAATCTTGGGGAGGACTGGGGAACAGGTGACACGAAGTGCACACCACGCAGGGGAGATGGGGCATACAAAAATTCTAAGAGAACTCATTTTGCAAACAGGGTCCAAGTTCAAAAGCATCCAAAATCATTGTTCATCAATGGGGACCATTCATGCAAGCTTTGAGAAGCTCCGGTCCCTAAGTCTTTGTTTTTAATTTAAATTTTTTCTTGATTATCTATATCAAAAATCAATTTACAAATAATTCAACATATGAACAGTATCAACAAGTCAATATCCAACTATACATCATCAAGAATTTGGAAAAATAAGTCTTTGTTGATGGAACACACTGGCTCAGGGGTATTTCCACCAACGTGAGCCTCGCTGTAGCCAAGGGCCAAACAGTAGGGTTGCCAACCTCCAGGTGGGGTCTGGAGATCTCCCAGACAACAGAGATCAGTTATCACCTCTCGTGGAGAAAACCGCTGTTTCATGGTTATTATAACCTCTTGAGGCCCCTCCCTTTCTTAAAGCCCACCCTCCCCAGGTTCCACTCCCAAATCTCCAGAAATTTCCCAACCCAGAGCTGGCAACCCTAAAATCACCCATAATAAAGTACTTAGACTCTAAATGGCCTTTCCTCACAACAGACCACACCCCCTCTAAGTAATGGTTGATTAGGTTCTGCTTCACTGTATCTGATGAAGTGTGCCTGCACATGAAAACTTATATGGTGAACAAAACTTTGTTGGTCTTTAACATGCCACTATGTTCTGTTGCTTCAGACCAACAGGGCTACCCCATCTGAATCTATCTCCATCATAAAGATGACTTCCTGAGGCAAAGTAAATCTAACTCCAATGTGTTACCAGTATCCATTTATTGATGTGAGGGTGGGGGGGGAAGTCTGCACACAGATATGCTTCATTTCAGCTTCAAGCAAGGGGATATTTCCCCTTCCTTCCAAATGGAAATTATGAGGCACACTTTACTTACTTTACTTAAAAAAAAAACCTTTATGCACAACCCCACCCCCCATAATTTCCCCTTGTTTGGTGCCTCACTTCCAACAAGGGCAGTCAGTAGGGTAGATGTCAAGATAGCTAGCCTTTCTTGTAGGTTACCAGGAGACTTGAGCACACATGAGCCAACTTAAGTTTTAAAAGAAAGTATGTATTTAAAACAATGGTCAAAAGAGAGAAATATAAAATCCAGCAACAAAACACTCCAGAGAGTACAACAAAATAATAAACACTAACTCAAACTACCTGTGTTCTATAGCGCAGTTTTCAGGAAGCATAGGCCATAAGTCACAACAAGGAATGTGGCTTCACCTCGAGGACTGCAAATACGAACCACATACAGGAGTTCCCAGAATCTCCTAGGCTAAATTTCCCCCCAGCTAAGGTGTCAAAATATACTCTTTTTCCCTTTTCAAATATCAGCTGCCCCCACTTTACGGTCAAAACAGTTTTTCCAATTAGAGTTAATTGGTAGGTCTGCCTGTCCTTAGAATCAGCACCTTAACAAACTTAAAACAGCTGCACTAGGAAGAAGGCTAACATACTGCTACATCACTTAACCCTTCATAGGCACTTTTGCTTCACAGTAGAGAACAGGCTTGATATGTTACAAAATCCAGGTTCAGAAATACCTGGAGATTTAAGGGTGGAGGCTAGGTGAGTGGGTTAAGAACATAAGAACATAAGAGAAGCATATGTTGGAACAGGCCAATGGCCCATCCAGTCCAAAACTCTGTCACACAGTGGCCAAAAATATCAGGTGCCATCAGGAGGTCCACTGATGCTTGTAGCCACCATGCTTGTAGCCACCACCACCTCCAGTGGCAGTGAATTCCATGTGTTAATCCCTCTTTGGGTGAAGAAATACTTCCATTTATCTGTTCTAACCCAACTGCTCAGCAATGTCTTTGAGTGCCCACGAGTTCTTGTATTGTGGGAAAAGGAGAAAAGTACTTCATTCTCTACCTGCTCTATCCCATGCATAATCTTGTAAACCTCCTCTATCATGTCACCCCTCAGTCATCGTTTCTCCAAGCTAAAGAGCCCCAAGCGCTTTAACCTTTGGGCTCTTTAGCTTGGAGAAACCACGACTGAGGGGTGACATGATCAAGGTTTACAAAATTATGCATGGGATAGAGCAGGTAGAGAAAGAAGTACTTTTCTCCCTGTCTCATAATACAAGAACTCTTGGGCTATCTATCTATCTAGTACTGCTCATATGGCTATCACCTTAAGCAGAAATTAGAACCAAAGAAAATATTTTAAAAGACCTTACTCAGTATTATTTATCTTATATTTGATTATTGCGCCTATGAATTTTGCCACTGAGAGGGTGACACAATCATTGGTATCCAATAGTAGCCATGACACCTGGGCTCACACATTTAGCAGTTCCATATCTTTAAGTAAAGGGGTGACTAAATAAGCCTTCAACTCATCGAATATAGGGCACTCCATAATCATATAGTC
>NW_015174276.1:1145827-1169173 GCF_001447785.1 Gekko japonicus
CCTGCAGCTGCGGGGAGCCGGGGAAGGCAGCTTGGACAGGCCGGGGAAGGCACGGGGAGGCATTTAAATGCCTCCCCGATCCTTCCGCCGCCCCCCAGCCTGCCCGCCTCAGATTCGCCAGGGGGGGGGTCGCACTCCAGGCCTTCCCTCTGTAGCCACGCACACAGAGGTTTTGGCTGTAGTGGGCGTGGCCAACTCTGAAGCCAGCCGGAACTCCGTTCCTGTGCGTTCCTGCCCCCAAATAGCACTGCTTTATTATATCTGCCCTCCAAAACTGCTGAGGGAAGAATGTTCAGTCTTGCCAAAGTAGAAGCTCTTCTTCGTTTTGGGACTGTCAATTGATAAAAATATTTTGGCAGTTGCCTCGGGAGGGCAACTTATGGGCACCCAATGAAATTGCTGAGCAGTCAGGTTAGAAAGAGTTTAGGGAGGGGAGGGACCTCGGTGGGGTATAATGTCGTGCAGTCCACCTTCAAAGGCAGCCATTTTCCCCAGGAGAAGTGGAATAAATGTTTTAAATAAAGAAATAAGCTGTTTATGTAGCCTGGAGATCAGTTTGGGATTCCAGGAGATCTCCAGCCCCCACCTGGAGGCTGGCAACCCTAGGCTTGGAGGGAAATATCCTGTCCCTTTTACATCAGTTGGATCTACCGTAATTACCAGGTGATGTTATTTCCTTCCATGCCACGAAAAGATTCAATTGCTCATTTCCACACACATTAAGCCTCTGTTAAAGGAACAAGACATTTTTCTCCAGACAACCTCAGAGACCGCGGGAGGGAGCATCAGCTGTCTGGATGGTTTTCTAGAAGTTTTCCTTAAATCTCCGTAGGGTCTGGAACTAAACAGAAGTCACTGTGGAGAGGAAAAAAACCTTAGCAATAAAGCATACTTAGCATTTATATAGCTCTTTCACCATCCTTCCCACCAATGGTTTTGTTGTAAATCTTGCATATAAATAGGCAGGATGGGTTGTTTAAAATATTTAAAGCCCACACTTCAAGTAAGGACAGCTAGAGAGATTCTTTCCAATTCCCTATAATTAAAACAATAAAACATGCCAGCTACCCAATAACAATTGAGAGGACCAGCAATAGAACAACAGCGAAAGCACAGAGAGACCTGCTACATCAAGGATCAATAATAAAACATTATCATTTTGACAGAGAGCAATGAAGGAGGCAGAACTGACCATCAATGAATGGGGTTGAGAGGGAACTAAACAAAAAAAAGTCAGAGAAATAAGCTATATATTTTCCTGACACCAAAAATTCAACAGATTTCACTTTAGGGTAATGGCTACTGGTGCCAAAACAGAGAAGGACTTGGTGCTGGCATATATAAGAACATAAGAAAAGCCCTGCTGGATCAGACCAATAGTTCATCTAGTCTAGCATCCTGACTCACGCAGGGCATAGAAGTCGATGCCTTCCTCTTATGCTGCCTCTGAATGGGGTGGTTCCCCTCAGTCACCATGGCTAGTAGCCATTGATAGACTTATCCTCCATGAATCTATTTAAATCCCTTTTAAAGCTGTTTATTCCTGCAGCCATCACTATATCCTCTGGCAGTGAATTCCACATTTTAATCCCTCTGTGTGTAAAGTAGTATTTCCTTTTGTCCATCCTGAACCTACTGCCCGTCAGTTTCATGGGATGGCCTCAAGTTCTAGTATTTTGGGAGAGGGAGAAATCCATTTCACTTCCAAAGGTGAGGACTCCTTTAAGGGTTAAGGCCTCTTACATAGAAGTGGTTTAATAAGATAGACAAGGTCAGGATGTCCCTTTTCTTCTGGTGGGGCTTGCACCTTCTACCTGGCAGGGGCGTTTAAACCATCATGACTGGCAGATATTCAATACATGGAGATGTAGAAACAAGGCTTCATCTGTTGAGCTTCTACCTGTCACCCTGGATACAGGAAACACAAGAGCGGCAGGCTTGCTGTTGTTACAGTGCTTAGAAACTATGCCTACTACCCCAACTGAAAACAGGATTTAAAAAAAATGGCTGGACTTCTGTGTCTTTAAAAGTCTATACAAAGGGCAGACATTCAACCTCTATCTGTGGCAAAACAAGGAATTAAAAGAGCTGCAGTATTTAAAACTTGTCTTATCTCCTTGGACTCAAGGCAGCTAACAAAACAAGTTGCACAGATGCAACAGCAACACTACAGTCTATTAACATGATAAAAGCAGCTTACAGATTCAAAATGTAGTGTTCCGGATATGTACAAAGACAGTCATTGCATGCAGAATAGTAGCATATCAGGGAGAAGAGTTCTAACCCAATCTTTTTCCTGACATCCTAGTTTTCTGTGTCAAGGGAAATTGTTTACACAGAGGAGCATAAAATCATTTGAGCTCAGCTGTAGTCAAAACTGGTATGGCCTAGACACTGGTTTACCACATAAATGAGTAGGCCCCTATGGGTGCTTCTATGCCTGTTTGCTTTGAGGTAAGTCCCCTCAGGTTCAGTGGGGCTTATTCCCAAATAGATCAACATAAGAGCAGTTCAACAGTCCCCTTTTCATCTTCTGGTCAAATTCCACCTTCCCTTTTTGGCTATTCCTCCAAATTGCTTAATTATAGTCTTCTCACCTGAAAGGTTACTTTCATTTCTGCTAGACAGCATGACATAATAGCCCAACAAAATCTGTGCTGCTTTCAGGCACCAAAGAAGGAAGATTTTGATTAAGCAGTTATTTTATCCCTGCTCCTTAGTTTGGGATATGATAATAGAAAAAGAGCTGGGTAAAAAAGATGCTGTTGAAAGTGAACAGAATATATTGATAGTGAAAACATACAATGTTACAATGAAATGTACAATAAAGCAATTAGTCTGGGATGCTTTTCCTTCCATTTCTATGCTTTTGCGCCAGTTTTTAATTGCTGCCATCACATCTGGCTGATTTATTTTCTGTCATTTAGATTTTTCCTTTGCTTGTAATTAGAACAAAACAAAAATCTAGCAGCATCATAAAGCCTAACAACGGGTCCGGTCACACGGGCAGGAAAATGTGTGTGGGGGGAGCGTGGCTGTTTCCCCCCGGAGCAAAATAACGCGCAGTTGCGCAATCAGACGTCCGGTCAAGGTCCTGTCGAGGTCCCATGGTTAGGGGGGAGGTGCCGATCACACGACCATCCTGCAGCGCGGCAAAGAAGCAGCGCGGCACAATCACAGCAGCAATGGCTAGGCGCCACTGCTGTGGCAAACGGGGTTGTGTATTTTTTTTAAACCGCAGTGTGCGCATGCACCATTGGGTGCTTGTGCGCATCCCCTGGAGACTTGGGGGGGGAAACCTTTTTGTGACGGGACATGGGCGGGCGCCGGATGCCACAAACTACCACCGGAAACGCGATCAGACGCCCGCCCTTGCCCCGCGGTTTCCGGAAACTAGTACCTCGGAGGTACTCGTTTCTTACAGCGCATCTTCGGCGGGAAGCCTCGGGTTAGCCACGGGAGCTCTACGCTTCCCAGATGTTGCGGTGAGATCGCGCCGGGAAAATCCGCCTATCTTCCGTCTCTGTAGCATAGCTAATGCTCCGTGTGACCGCAGCCAACATATATTTCAGAACAAAGTTTGAGTCCAGTGGTACCATTAAGATCTATGAGGTTTTACTCAAGGTATAAGTTTTCATGTGCATACACACGGTCCACTTTGTCAGAGACATGATGGAAAACTGAACTGGGCAATTTTTTCCATCACATATCTATCTGACAAAGCAAGCTGTGACTCACAAAAGCTCATACTGAAATGAACGTTGTTAAGTCTTTAAAGCTGCCACTGGGTTTTTGTTCACTTTTGCTATAAATACTTACATATACTTTCAAAACATTGTTTTAACGTTTTACCTGTTTTAGATAACTTTTCTGCCTTGGGGGACTCTGTTTGGGTGGAGAGGCAGCACATGAACGTTTTAAATAAATAAATGAACACCAATTAACACGGCTACCCCTTTGGAATAAGTTGAATACACTTGCTGTTTGTTTTGACGGTTAAAAAGCCTCCCAGCAGTCAGTGACAGACAAGAATTCGTTTGACACCGTCTGCGTTAGTGAACCAAAGAATGTGGCTTTTTAAAAAACATAAAAGTTGTTATTTCAAAACATAGCTCGAAAAAAGTAAAGAGGAGCTTCACGCGCCCCTCTAGCGCCTATGAAGGATCCTACAAACTGCAATACAAAACCGGAAGTGTCTAAAACTCTTTGTGCGAATTCTTCCTCCACCTGTAAGTGCAGAGCGCCCAGGATCACCATATCTCTATGGCCGAATGGGAAAGTACGGCAGCAAAGTCGTAGAGTTAGAAAAAGTGACACATATACACACAGATAAGCTTCCGGTAACCAAGTGAAAGCCACCGCCTGCCGCTCTAGGTTCTGCATTTTCTATGATGAAACCCACCATGTCTTTTACTGGAAAAGTAGGGAAGCCGGAACTGCCCATAATATGTCCGTTTCTACCTCGGTGAGGGATACAGGACACCCGGTGCAACCCCTCCGATCTCAACTATTATTTTTGTAAAGCACACAAACTTCCAGTGCAAATGCCCACAGACCTTTCCCCAGAGAAGGCCCAAAGCTACAACAGGCTAATTCCGCAAAGACACCAGACCTATCGGAAGTGACGCAACCATGCAGGCAACGAAATTATTACCAACGAATAAACGTTCCTATATAATTTCTAAGGAATTCTTTAACAAGAGTGTCATTTTGCTTACTTTTCTTTTTTTTAATTTCGAAACTGTAACTGGTTTACAACGGAGGCTCCTGAAAATGCGTACGAGATAGAGAAGACTCAATGGGAGTCCTCACTTCCGGTAATTACCGCTTTCAACGGACTCCATTCCATAGAGAGGTCGAGGGAAAAAGCGACCCCCCCTTTCTCTCAGAAACCCCCCCCCAATGGTGGCTTTCCAAAAAAAAATCACCGGAAGCAGCTGTTACGTGCCGCTCTAGCCTCCCCCTTTCCATGACCCACCTTGCCTCCTCTCCCATTCTGCACGCGGCCCCTCCCTAAGGAAAGAGCGAACCCCCCCTTCCCCCAGAACCCCCCCCCCCAAATGGTGCCTTCAACAACAAAAAAATCACCGGAAGCAGCTGTTACGTGCCGCTCTAGCCTCCCCCTTTCCATGACCCACCTTGCCTCCTCTCCCATTCTGCACGCGGCCCCTCCCTCCCTCTCCCGACGCTAGCCCTAGTCAGCCAATGGCTGCTTCGGAGAGGCCGGCCGGCCCCGCCCAGGCCCTGATCAGCTGATGGCTGGCAATGTCTGTTGACAGGAGTAGCCTCAGCGGCAGGATTCGGGTGTAAGAGGCGGCCGGGGTGGTGGGGGAGGGGAAGGGAGCCTGGCGGGGGAGGAAGAGGTGGAGGCTCCCCCCTCCCTTGTCGGCTCGCCTCAGGCCTGCACGGGGGGGAAGAGGAAGGGGAGCCTGGCCCTGGAATGGGGCGCTGGGCAAGAGCAGCAACAGCTGCCCCAGCCTTGTGACTCTCCAGGCCTTCCGGGGAGGCTGGATGCAAAACAAGGGGGAGGTATTTGGCTGCAGCTTTTTAACACCCCCTCCCCTTCAAAGACATTCTCCCGGCCCAGAGGGGTGTCACCTCAGAGGGAGGGGGGGTTGGAGAAACCGAAAGGGGAACTCCGAGGAGGGGGATGTGTGGGTGGTGATGGAGGGGGAGGGGAGATAGTTTGCAGAAGTTGGAAACCGCAAGGCGGGAGGCGATGCAATCGTGAGCGGTGATTGCATGAGTAGAAGTGTGCAGGGGGAGGAATGCAGGCGGTCGGGCTCTGTGGTTGGCTCTGGCTATTTGTCTATTTGTGTGTGTTTTAATAGGGAGAGAATCCCTCGAGCATGGTGGTGGGCAGAGACGGGAGGAGGCTGCAATAAAAGAAAGCGATAGAGGGTGTGAAGAGAGTGATGAGGATATATATAGAGTTAAATACAACAGGAAGGGAAAGGGAGCCAGAATGGAAGTGCTGTTGCCAAAGCAGGAAGGGAGGAAAGTGGTCTGTTTGGGGTGGGGTCTCTGGCATTGCAGCTGCTTAAGCCCTTCTGTAAGAGCAGGGCCCGAGGGAACTTGGTTAGATTTAATTTCTGAGTGAATGGCTCCAGGACTGTGATGTAAATTACATCCCTCCCAGCCCCCAGTTGTGGGCACTTCTGGGTCCTCACTTCCTTCTCCCGTATTGTTCCCCCCCCCCCAGATGTAAATCCAAATGGAGCAGTTGGGAATCAGAGGCCAGATAGAGCTGCTAAAACAGCAACAGCCTTGGGGGAAGCTGATCCGGTTAGGAGCTGGAGAAGCTGAGCCGCATGTCTTGCTGCTGAAGAAAGAGTGGACGATTGGAAGGAAAAAAGGTGAGGTGGAAAATATTTGAGCAGTCGGTGGTGGGGGGGGAGATATGTAGGCAAAGTTCAGCAGAAGGCGGGGTTTCAGTTGATCCTTTCTCTGCAGTTTTCCACACTAGCAAAGAGTGAGGAAAAGCAAATTCTGTGATTTTTTTTTAGCAATCTGGGATTTCATCTGTTTCTGAGCTTTTGGTGTTCTAATGCCACAGGACAAAGTTGCCTACCTTTTCCATTTCTAACTGAGCACGTGCAACCAACATGCTACTTTCTGTAGTTCGGACAAATTTGTTGCATCTGTTTTCTTTTGTTCCTAGAACTGTTGCATGTATTATTTTCTTTAAAAAGGATGTACATCTCAATATGCAGCCTGTTTTCTCCAAGAATTCTGTATTATCAGAGATTGAGAACATCAGTTACACCTAAATAATTGAAGAACAAGGTTTGAGTCCAGTGGCACCTTTAAGACCAACGGAAGTTTTGTTCAAGGTATAAGCTTTCATGTGCATGCATACTTCTTCAGATAAATGCACACAAAAGCTTATATCTTGAATAAAACTTTGTCGGTCTTAAAGGTGCCACTGGACTCAGACTTGGTTCTGCTACTTCAGACCAAGATGGCTACCCACTTGAATCTACCTAAATATTTGATGCCGATGAGTATGTTGGAACTCCATTTTTTCTGTTTCTTTTAAATGTCAGTATGAGATTTTCAAATATGACTAATTTTTTCCACATCTGTATTTGTTTTTCATACTTGCAAAGTGTACCAGACAAAATAACATAAGTTAAACTCTTGTTTATTTATTTATTTTTATTTACGTTCACATTTATATCCCGCCCATCCCGTAAATGGACTCAAGGCGGGTCACAGCATTTCAATAAATACAATAAAATTTAAAACACATTAAAACATATAAAAGCAGTAGTCATGCTTGCCATAGGGAGAATCCGGCCCATTGATGTAACTACATGTGACCAGTTGTCAGTGGGTGGGAGACCGCAACCTGGGGGGGGGAGAGCATATGTGGACACCTGCTGCTTCAGCCAAAGGCCTGGTGGAACAGCTCCGTCTTGCAGGCCCTGCGGAATTGAATAAGATCCTGCAGGGCCCTGATCTCAATAGGGAACATGTTCCACCAGGTGGGGCCCAGGGCAGAAAACCCTGGCCGAGGGTAGGCGGATGTCCTTTGGGCCAGGGATCACCAGGAGATATTGACTCTCAGAGCGTAACTCATTTATTTACTATATTATTTAGGAGATTTAAGGTTGCCAACTCTAGCCTGGGAGATTGTTGGAGGTCTGGGGATGGTGCCTGTAGAGGGGAGAATTTGGAGAAGGATTTCATCTGGAAGCACCCTCTGAAGGTGCCACTTGCTCCAAGGGAATTAATTGATCCCTGTAATTTGGAGATCAGTTGTAATTCTGAGAGGACCCCAGGCCCTGCCTGGAGGCCTACTTACTCTTCGACTTTCTGTTACTGAAATAGTGTTCGTGGTGGTTTACAACATAAAATGTAAAATTAAAAAAATAAAATAAAATGGTAATCCAAAACTGAGAATTTGACCATGCTTCTATCATTCCACAAACTATGAGATTGCTGAATTACAAGTTATCATAACACTCAGGACAATGGAACCCCCAGGGCTTAACAGAGATATCAGGTTCTTATCTCACTACACATGCTAAGGCACTCAGTTCTCCCATCTGTCTATAACTCTTTTATTATCTATGCTAATTTGGTGCTATTCACAGGTCTTACCAGCTGCTCAGTTACTTATGTGTCTTGCCCTTCCTGGCAACTAACACCCCCTCACCCTCTCTCTACCTATATGTAATGGTTGTGGAGGTCTGTTTCACTGTATCTGAAGAAGTGTGCATGCACACGAAAGCTTATACTCAGAATTAAACTTTGTTGGTTTTAAAAGTGCCACTGGACTCAAACTTTGCTATGTTATCCACAATTATTCAGGAGCCAGTTTTTGTAAAGGTAATTGGACTGTACTGTAACAAAGTTTTTCAAGAGGGTGCCCTCTCTCTACCTATATGTAATGTTTGTGGAGGTCTGTTTCACTGTATCTGAAGAAGTGTGCATGCACACGAAAGCTTATGCTCAGAATTAAACTTTGCTGGTTTAAAAAGTGCCATCCAGAATTATTCAGGAGCCAATTTTTGTAAAGGTAATAGGGCTGTACTGTAACAAAGTTTTTCAAGAGGGTTTTTAAATATATGCAGTGGGATTGTGGACAACAGCATTGTGTATGGTATGTGCTGTCTGTTTGATTTATGTATTATATTGCACTCCTTCGCACTCTCTTTTACTTATGTAACACCATTTTCTCCATTACTTAGCATATTATGTCTAATTAATACTTTTTGCTTGGTTTCAAATCTCAGTAATTTTACTCTGGTTTCATTGCTTGTATCATCCTGTTGATTGCATTGACTTACTCGGTGTCATGTACTTTGGGTCTGTGTGAGAAAGGTGGACTATAAATAAACAAAACAGCAGTAAGAATTAAAACACTAAAATCAGCAAAGAGCATCCAAAGAAAGTACATTCATCAGTGATTATTTAATGATGTGTTCAAGCTGGAATTCATTTTCACTTTTTAAAGAAAACACCATAACATGTAGTTAGATCGTAGCCATCAAATACATGTTGAAATAAAACTTCCACCGTTCCAATACAAAAATGTTGTGGTAGCACACTATCAGGATTGTCCATATGAGGGACTTGTTTTGATCTAGTCTGGCCATGCGTAGTCCTCTGAGGGTATCATTCCCAAAGCACTCTCACCTAGGTTGGATGTAACGCTGGAGAAAGATGCAGGAGAAGAGCACAAGTGCTTTTGTTTTTATACAAAATCAGCTCTTAAATCTATATGTGAATCACACATATCAGGAATGGGCAAGTGGGGAATGTATGACTGTGGGGACTGCTGGTGACACATTAATGCATTTGAAGTCAAGGTCACAGTTTCTGCATGTCCCCTAGTATCCTGAAAAAGACATACCAGGATGTGTTAATGATTTTTTAAAATTAATATCTGTTTAGTTTTACCTCTATTTAAGGTTTATGCCCAATGAGAGTATTGATTCAGTGTGTAGCAGTAGTGAAAATAGCAAACTCTTGGGAGCATTGGTGTGGACTGCTGGTGACACATTAATGCATTTGAAGTCAAGGTCACAGTTTCTGCATGTCCCCTAGTATCCTGAAATCTTTTAAGACGTACCAGGATGTGTTAATGATTTTTTAAAAGTAATATCTGTTTAGGTTTACCTCTGTTTAAGGTTTATGCCCAATGAGAGTATTGATTCAGTGTGTAGCAGTAGTGAAAATAGCAAACTGTCTTTGGTTTGTTACAAAAGGAGCTGAGGATAGAGCATCCAGCACCTTAATGCCCTTATATAGATTTATGGTGCAACCTCAGTTGGAATGCTGTGTAGAGTTATGGTCAAGCATTTTTCAAAAGAGGATATTATTGTCAATACATGAAGCTACCTTATACTGAATGGTCCATCAAAGTCAGCATTGTTTACTCAGTCGGAGAGCAGCTCTCCAGGGTCTCAGGCAGAGGTCTTCCACATCACCATCATCTACTGCCAGATCCATTAACTGGAGATGCTGGGGATCAAACCGTCCACCTTCTGCATGCAAAGCAGATGCTCTACCACTGAGCCACAGCCCCTCCCCATGGAGAAAATGCAAAAAGGAGTGATGAAAAGTATACTAAGGTTGCAGCACTTCCACTGTAAGGAAAGTTTGAGGGGGGGAAATCAACTAAGGAGTATACAATAGAGGTTCATAGAATTATGATTGGCGTGGAGTAAATGGATACATTTTCACTTCCCAAAATATTAGAACTTAGCAGTATCCAGTGAAATTGATGGGAAGTATTCAGGAGAGACAAAAGAAAACACTTCTTCATACAATGCATAATTAACTTGTGGAACTCACTGCTACAAGATGCAGCCCTGCCCTTTAGCTTAGATGGCTTTAAACGGGGATTAGGTAAATTCATGGAGGTTAAGGTCCATCAGTGACTACTAGCCAAACGTAGAACTATATCAGATATGACAACGTTGGTTAGTAAAAACTGCATTTGGAAACAAAGACATCAGACGCATTATACAAACAGGTAGGAGGGAAAGGCAACTTAACAGAAGCGTATTAAGCTGAGAACAGTTTTAGGTGGGTAGCCATGTTGGTCTGAAGCAACAGAACAAAGGTTGAGTCCGGTGGCACTTTTAAGACCATTATATTGTTGTACTATATTTATATTGTTGGAACCTGCCCTGAGCCAGTTAAGGGGAGGGCGGTCTACAAATCCAAAAAATAAATAATAAATAAAAACTAAGTTTAATTCAGGGTATAAGCTTTCATGTGCATGCCCACTTCATCAGTGTCAGTACTGAATATATATTGTATTAGGATTTTAGTATCTATTGTTATATGGAGCTGCGGTGGCTCAAGTGGTTAAGACGCTGAACTGCAGGCTGTGGAAGGTCAGTAGTTCAGCAGTTCAAGACCCGAGTGGGCTGCATGACGGAGTGAGCTCCCGTCTCTAGTTCCAGCTCCTGCCAACCTAGCAGTTCGAAAGCAAGAAATTGCAAGTAGATAAATAGGTACCACTTCGGTGGGAAGGTAACAGCGTTCCGTGCGCCTTGGTGTCTAGTCATGCCAGCCACATTACCATGGAGACGTCTTCGGACAGCGCTGGCTCTTCAGCTTTGAAACGGAGATGAGCACCGCAACCCTAGAGTCAGACAACTGGCTTTCGAGCAAGGGAACCTTTACCTTTACCTATCTATTGTAATATTTTTGTTTATCTGTCTTTTTGAGTTATTTCATGTTCCATTGAGCTTCTTGATTTTGTAACATGTAAACTGTTGAATTTTTAATAAAGCAAATTAAAAAAAAACAATCAGTGTCAATAGAAAAAGAGAGATTTGCTCTGTCCAAATCTTGAGGTCACCCAGTAAAACTGATAGCAGGTTCATTTGGACCTCCTCTTGCTTTCAAAATAATATACAGAAGATGATTGATCAGGACCAGGTCCATTGCTAGTGATCTCCAGCACCAACTTACCTGGCTTCTCAGGACGACCCTGTATTTCTACCTCTCCACCCTCAGCATCCCCAACAACCACCCTATGACAGAGATTAGGCTGAAAGAATGACTGAGGTCACTCCAGCGATCTTCACTGCTGTTTTATTTTTGTCAAATAAAAGGCTTTGGTCTGATCCCACAAGGTACAGTTCCTACCTTCTTAGATCCTCACAGCTCCTCCTTGGTCTTCTCCTGCATTCCATGTCCTGCATCTTGGATGGGCAGCTGTCTCTTGGTTTTTGTTGGATTGTTAGAGGCATCTTGCCAGATACTCTTTAGATGTGGCAAGTGTAAAAAAAAAAAACCATCAAGATAGTTATGCATGTATGTTGACATTTATGTTTGTTTCATAGGTTGTGACTTATCCTTTCCTGGCAACAAACTGGTGTCCGGGGATCACTGCAAAATAACTGTGGATGAAGAATCTGGCCAAGTGTTACTGGAGGATACCAGGTCGGCTTTGCTTGAACTCTTCCTGCTTTCTCTGTTGTGTTTTGTTGGAGAAAATGCCTTGGTTAGTGTTCACAATATGGAGGTCCTTTTAGTAGTTGGGCTCCAGGGTGTTTTTCTCTCTCTTGGGCCACGTTGCATACCAAGAGCAGATTTGTTGCCCTAGTTTCCCCTTTGGAAGCCTGGGAACTGTAGTTCTGTGAGGGCCTTCCTGCAAATGATTCTTTAAATCCTTTCACTGGTGCAATTCGCAGGCTAGGTCAGTGGGGAAACTACAACAGCTGTACTGTCCTTTGGATGCCAGTGGTTGGGGGCCTTTGGGGGGCACTTCTTAGTATTCCCCTTTGTGTCTGTCACTTCCTGTATTTAAGTTGTTCCAGTTCACACACCAGGGCTTTGCACATATGTAGTCCTTGTTGGGAAGGCTTTGGCTTCCTTATCTCTCTTTTTTAAAATAGTTTTCTGCAAACCTGGGAAGTGTGCAGAATCCATTCTTGTCTGTAGGTGACCCCGTTTTATCATTCTAGTTGTTTGCACAACGGTACCAATTTTGCTGTTAAATGGTGCTCTAGATTTGCCAGAACACAGGTGGGTATACATCAAAGAATTGCTTTGAAAATGGCTACAACTATGCAAAAATATTTATAAGAGTAATATATCAAATCGTCGCATATAATCCACAATATCACATTATGAAGCATGTACATCCACTGCTAACCAAACAACAGATAACACAGTCTCTAATTGTTGGTAACACTAATAAAAATCCCCAGGGTTATATCCGTCGAGACATCTTCAAAGCCTGTTCTCTGCACACAGATGTATGTCAGCTGAGATGATTCTATTTAAGCTTGTTGGGATTTTTTAAATATCTGCTGAAACAGTCCTCTTTATCGGCTGAGACAGTTCTCTACAGGTTCCCGGTGATCTTTAATCCTGTTTCTGAATTCCTCTCGTCAGAAAACTTGTCTTCAAAAATGTTCAAAAATATTAAATCGAAAGGTTTAGGCACCACAATATAACATGGAGTTCTCTCTTCGAAAAGTAAAACTGGCCACCTTCAATTTGATATATTCTTCTTATATTTTCACATAGTTGTAGCCGTTTTCAGAGTGATTCTTTGTTGTATACTGCTACGCTGTGAATCCTTGTTGTTAAACCAACCCCTGGTGGGGCCTGGCGATCTCCCAGAATTACAACTGATCTCCAGACAGTATTTCAGTTCCCCTGGAGTAAGTGGCTGCTTTGGGGGGAGGGGTGGACTCTCTGACAGTATACCCTGCTGAGTTCGCTCTCCTGCCCACCCTCCACCAGATCCGTCCCTCTAGAATTTTTCCAAACCAGAGCTAGTAACCCTAGGGTACATACTGGTGGCCCACAAGGGAACATGAGAAGGGGAAACAGCTTGGATGTTTAACCCCCCCAAAAAAACCTCCCCCTCCCAGAATTTTACACACCCATGGATGGCATTGCAGCTGGCTACCACCCCACTCTTGCCCCTTTAATTATCAGCTTCTTTCAACATCCTATGCTCTTCAAGCAGGCCATTTTGGTTTTGCTTACCTTTGTTCTCTCAGTTAACTTGCACAGTCACTTTTTCTGGAGCTTTTCTCCCACCCCCCAAATCTGTGAGTTGCCTGCTATTGATGCTGCCATGATTGACATGTGAGTTGGACAATCTGTTACTAGAGACTGTAATGATAAAGAATGGAGCAGCTAGTCCTGGGAATAGGCCGATCTGTTCCAGCATCAAATATAGCCAGACAAATGTCTGTTGATGTAAACTATCTATCTCTTGCTTTTGGTGAAGCCCAAGGTGATTAACAGTGTGTCTTTTTAAAACCATCGCTATGGTGAAAGTGATTTTTTAAATGTATGCAGTAAAAAGAAGGGAGCCCTTAAAATTGGAAAGCTAATGGAGCATGAGAGCAACGTGAGATGGCTATTCTTAGCTGTGAGTTTACAGAGTGTTTTCGCTTTCACCGTTTCTCTCAGTGGCTGGGGAATTCCAACTTAACAGTGCTCTTGTTATGACTGGTATTTTTAGCTGTGGTTGAAAACTTGACTTGCAGTCTTAGAATTTTAAAAGCAGGGGCAATTAACCCCGCCCATGAAGCGGAATCCTTTACAGGGGTGTTGAACTCATTTGTTCCTAAGGCCGGATCTGATATAAATGTCACTTTGTCAGGCCAGGCCGTGTGTGCCGTAAAACATAATGCCAGGTACAGGAGATATAAACTTTACAAAGGACACAAGGAAACCCAAGTAACAATATTATTTTTTGCTCAAAATACAAACACGCTTAAAACATTCACACAGTATTTCCTTACCATATCTCCCTGATGCCTGCCCTCCCACTTCCACCGGCCATTACTCATTAGCACTGGCTGCTCCCTCTTAAGCTGCGGAGTCCTTTGAGCAAACATTCTACTTTGTGAGCTACTGGCGTTAAAGTTTTGAGCGAGCAATTTGGCTACTGCATTAATTAGTTAGCTCTGGAGCCCTCCTTCCTGAGCTAAGACAAAAATGTGTGAGCCAGAAGCTAAAAAACTATGAGCTAGCTGACAGTAACTCAGCTTAGAGGGAACGACCATATGCAGGGACATAATGCATAGCATCTGTCATCTGGCAATAAAGGCAATGACCAGTTGCTCGCAGGGCGGATAAGAGCCCTGGACAAGCCAGTTCTGGCCCACAGGCCATATGTTTGACACCCCTTCTTTTAAACTTTGTTTTGTCTGTGCAGGAGTTCTAGTATTATACCACTGTAACTTCAGTATAATGGGGTTTGGACATTTCTAGCAGCTATCCTGACTGGAAGGCAAAGCAGCATTATGTCATCTGTGTAGGGGGACTTTACTCTCTGACTAGCAAAGGGTCCTTAAAAGAAAAGGCATGTCTCAGGAAACAACTGTAAACAGAGAAGGGACTGAAATGCATTGTGGCACATAGAGCTATCAGTGGTGTCTTCCACACAGAGACAATTTTTCATGTAGCTCTCTCTAATGATGCAGAGGCATCTGCAGTGGCAACAAAGCATGTGCATGGAGGTTTCTCCTGAACTTTTTCCTTGCCTTGGCCCTTGATATCTACCGTTCTTACCCTCCCCATGCTACCAGAAAACTTTTCAGACTTAAAAAATCAAATAGTTGTATCATTATAGCTTTATAAAATGACATACTACTACTAGTTCCTAGCTTTTATTTTTAAAAGTACCTTTCTAACCTTTTTGTTGCAGAGCTATAAGGAGAAATGTGCCAGAACCTGACCCCTTAAAACTCTACAATGAAAAGGGCTAGAGAGTTGTTGTTGTTTCTTTAAGCTAGTAATTGGTACTAGAGATTCCAATAAATTGTTGTTAACAGAACACTATAGCAACATAGTTATTATTGATCTTACCTCTGATGGGTAGGGGGGGAAACAAGGAAAACGGTGTTGATGTGGGTGGGTTCCAAAGGTGTTTTGACTGCCGATTTTCTAAAAAGATGGCATCAAGGCGGGGGAAACCATGGAAATAGGATAGCAGAATGAATAGAATATGACATCACATGAATGTTCTGAAAAAAAGTGCTGCTGTAAAGAAGCCGAGGTAGAGCAAAGCATCCATGTGGAAACAGTCAGTGACTATTCTCCATGGATTACTCTAATTTCCTTTTCAAGCCATCCAAGCTAGTGGCCATCACTGAAGTAAGCTAGCTGGGACTGAAGGAATTGAGGTGTGTTTTTTAATTATTTATTTATTTTATTGCATTTATACCCCGCCCTCCCCGCGAACGGAGAAAAAGAAGTTGATAGGTATGAAAGCATCAGATGGCTTGTGGGATCATGAGAATCCATCTTACCCCTCATAAAGGCCTATTGTATTTATGGTTCATGACCAGTAGACCGTATTAACAGTGATGGCTAAATAGAACCTCCTTGGTCAGAAGCAGCGTATCTCTGAATATCAGTGCTAAGTGCCTTAAGTGGGAGGTTAGTTTTTTTAAAAAAAAAATTATTAGATTTTAAAATTTTGAATTTTTACAATTATAACAAACTTCCAAGTAGATACAGTTCGTTTTGTACAAAATAATAACAGAGTTGCAAAATATCAAGTCGGAGGTTAGTTGACCTGCTAGTGGGCTTTCCCGGGAGGGTTAGAAGTGGAACTGTCTGGCTATTGTAGGAAACTGGATGCTGTACTAGATGGATCTGTGATTTGAGTCATCAGCATCCTAATAATATGGTGTGCCCAGATGGTCTCCCATCCAGGCACTGAACAGACGTAGCTTCAGCACAGTTGCTGCATTATGCCATACCGTTCTAAATGCAGCTTCTTTGAGGTTAATCTCCCTTTTTTAAAAAAAACACAAGTGATATTAATTATGCATCTTCTGTGCCATTTTGTGGCGGCTCTTCATGTATGAGTGTTCAAGAGATTGCCATCCAGACTTTCCTTTGGAGAGGTGTGTGTGTGTGAGACTGCCATTGAGTCGCTTCCGGCTTATGGCGACCCTATGAGTTACTGTCCTCCAAATATGTCCTGTCGTTAACAGCCTTGCTCAGGTCTTGCAAACGGAGTGCCTTTGTGGCTTCCTTGATTGAGTCAGCCCATCTCCTGCTGGGTCTTCCTCTTTTCCTGCTGCCTTCGACTTTTCCTAGGATGATTGTCTTTTCCGGTGACTCTTTGTCTTCCCATGATGTGACCAAAGCACGGATAGCCTCAGTTTAGTCGTTTTAGTTTCTAGGGAGAGTTCAGGCTTGATTTAATCTAGAAGCCGCTTGTTTGTCTTTTTGGCGGTCCGCAGCATCCGTAAAGCCAGATTTCTATCCACCAGGTGGCAGCAGTGGCTTTCCTTTGTTTGTTTTAGGGACTGAAGCAACATTTCGTGGTCAGGCTTTCTGGGTGCTTAGTAGTTCAAGTGCTAGTAAGTGCAGGTATGCATGCCTGTTCGTCGACAGGTCAGATATGGTGAAATGTCCTGTAGTAATGAGGTGATAACAGCAATTCTAGGAGGTAAAGCGGGGAGGTGTCACGGTTTGTTCTATGGTAAAATGAGCCTGAGTCATAGCCCTTAAATGGCACCCGAGGAGACCACCCTCTCTGCTTCCAAAGTTTGTTGTATCTTTTAACTGTCACGTGTTCTTGTCTCTTTTATCATTTCCTTCCTCCTCCTCTTCCTCCATTAATCATGAAGATGTCTTTTTTTAAAAAAATTCCTCTCTCTACCATTTACAGCACAAATGGAACAGTGATTAACAAACAGAAGGTGGTGAAGAAGCAGAGCTGTCTTCTACAGAACGGAGATGTGATCTATGTTGTTTACAGGAAAAATGAGCCAGAAAACAGTAAGGGGATGCTGCTGCTGCTTAACAAGGTCTTGAGTGTGGGGTGGGGAGTGTTGATGGCTTCTTCTAGAAGAAAATGGAAGGACACCGAACCTTACTTGGAGCGTACCTGAAACAGGACGCACCTGTTTGTTCTCACTGGACTCCTGAGGCCTAGAAGGAACAGGAGATGCAGGACTATGTGAACTCACAGAGGGGAGACCCCTGGCCTAAAAGCAGAGGGCAGTTTCTGCAGACTCCAGCCTTGACCATGGACATAAGGGGAGCGCACAGAATTGTACTAATCCAGGGAAGCAAGGAAATGTGATGGTGTTCTCCAAGCAGTCCAGCTTTGCCAGGGACATTCCCTATTTACAGGAACCTCTACCTGATAATAAGCTTTTTTTTTAAGGTGTTAGGGAGGTGAACACTCCTTTTGGGGAGGGATAATCACGACTGTGGAAGCAAGCTCTCTTCCATTGGAACTCATTCATGGAGACTGTGCACATATGGTTTTCCCCATGCAATCGGGACACCCATTATTTCAAGATTCCCGATTATGTGGATTCTCTAGTGTGCATACATACTTGTGACTGCAAGTTTTTTTGCACGTGATCCCATAACACGTGTAGATCAGTGGAAAGGGATTGACTGATTTGATCTTGCTTCTGCCCTCCCCCTTACTGCATCTCACATGAAGCTGCCTTATACTGAATCAGACCCTTGGTCCGTCAAGGCCAGTATTGTCTACTCAGACTGGCAGTGTCTCTCCAGGGTCTCAGGCGGAGGTCTTTCACATCGCCTACCGCCTGATCCCCTCTGCTGGAGATGCCAGGATTGAACCTAGGACCTTCTGCATGCCAAGCAGATGCTCTACCACTGGGCCACAGCCACACACGTCTCAAAAAGGAGCTATCGTTTAGGGGGCTGATTGCACACACCCATAACTGCCAATCCTGGTTCAGTCTGTGGCAGCTCCTGCTAAAGGTTCTTGGGTGGGTCGATGTTAGGAAGACCTATCTATGCCCGGGATCTTGGAAAGCTGTTGGTCAGAATAGACAATATTGTCCTAGTGTTGTTCGTAGACAGCCTAACATTTGGGGAAGGGGATGTAGCTCAGTGGCAGAGCATCCGCTCAACATGCAGAAGTCCCCAACTAAAAGGTTCAGGTGACAGGTGATGTGGAAGACCTCTGCTGAGACCCTGGAGAGCCATGGCCAGTCTGAGTGGATGATCCTGACTATGATGGAACAAGGGTCTGATTCAATAGAAGGCAGCTTCATGTTTGTCTATACAAAAGGAGTTGGCATTTCTCCTGGTAAATGTTGCCCACGGACAGCCAACCAGTTTCAGCTGTCTTATCTCCTTTCAGACGTTGCTTATCTCTACAAATCCTTGAGCCCAGAAGAGGACCCAGCTAATGAGCCAGTAGGTGAGTAAATCTACTGCTTCAAGTCCGGCGGTGATGGGGGGGAGAGATCAGCGGTTCGGATTAGCTTCATCCCTTTCAAGGCTGCTGGGCTTTGCAGAATCCTGATTCCTCAAAGCCTTGATCTGTGACAGTAGCTTGCCACACAGCAGAGGGTCTTTACATCCTTTCCCCCCAGAAGCCAACATTGAAAGCACGTGCCATGCGACCAAAGATACCTCAAATACCGGACAAAGCAATGATGGGACCTCAACGGCGTCGCCACCGTCAGCTACTCAGCCGCGCTATGATGAACCACAGCCATCCACTTCGACATCCAACCTCTTTAACTCTGCTTCTACCTCACCCTCTGAGTTCGTGTCTGCTGAGCAGGATAATCCCTCAACATCTGGTATATGTCTAATCCGCTGGGCCCTAAAGTTTCGTGATCATTAGCTGGCAGGGTTGTGGCTCGGCGGAGCATCTGCTTTGCATGCAGAAGGTCCCAGGTTCAATACCTGGCATAGTCAACTAAAAGGATCAAGAGTGGAAGACTCCAGTCTGAGACACTGGGGAGCTGCTGCCAGTCTGAGTAGACAATACTGACCTTAAGGTCTGACAGTATAAAGCAGCTTTATGTGTTCACTTGGCAGTCATAGAATTATAGAATCATAGAGTTGGAAGGGACCTCCAGGGTCATCTAGTCCAACCCCCTGCACAATGCAGGAAATTCATAAATACCCCCACACACATCCCCAGTGACGGCTGTTCTATGCCCAGAAGGTGACAAAAAACCTCCAGGATCCCCGGCCAAACTGGCCTGGAGGAAAATTGCTTCCTGACCCCAAGGTGGCAATGAGCATTTCTCTGGGCATGTAAGAAAGGGCCACAAGAACTGTGCACTGATGCAACCCTTCCTGCCCTCCTTCTCATGATCTGCCTAAGTTCACAGAATCAGATGGCCATCTAGCCTCTGTTTGGAAACCTCCAAACCAGGAGAGCCCACCACTGCCCGAGGAAGCCTGTTCCACTGAGGAACTGCTCTGTCTGTTTAGGAGTAAGTCACCTTGCTCCTAAAGCTCCTTGCTCCTAAAGTAAGGGCCTTGACTCATACTAAGGGGAGGATGATTTTTTCAGGTTCCCTTTTCACCCCAAATAGTAGGGCCTCTGTGGTTTTGGACAATCCCAGCCATCTCTTTCAGGCTAGAGGAGCATTAAAGAACAACGACTTGCGACTTAGTTTAGTTTTCCATACCGTGAAACTCTGCGTTGTCGCCCTCACGTTTCTCTTTTTTTGCAGGGTCTTGTGTCTTCGCTCCCGCACCTGTGTTGCCTGCCCTAGAACAGTGTTGTCCAAAAGAATCTCTTGTGCACAAGCAGCCAAATGTAAATGCTGAACCCTCTGATGTTCCTTCAGAGGTGAAACAGCAAATAGCATTGCCGATGCCTGAGCTTAAAAGCAGGGATGAAGAGGAAGTCTCCGAGCCTGCTAGGAAGAAAGTAAAAGGAGGTTAGTAAAGAAAGATTTGGGGCTGGAGAACTGTAGCCAAAGATTTGTCTTATTATCTTTCTCGGTCAGCATCTCCTCTTACCAGCATCACAAAGCTCTCCTTAACCTTCAGCCCCAGATCATTTATTTACTCTGAAATAGTTCCTGCTTCTGTGGTCCATCAGCTTCCCTGTCCCTGGGTCCTATGAAAGTCTCCCTCCCTTTTTCTCTTGCCCCTTTGTCCTCACCCCTGGTATCCTACCACCCACTGTGTCCTCACCCCTGGTATCTTACCTCCCACTTTGTCCTCGCCCCTGGTATCTTAACTCCCAAGCTTCACAGTGCCCTGGTATCCTGCCTTCCAGGCTTCAGTTTCCTTGGCCCCAGACAGAGCAATTGGTTTTCTTGAGATTCCCCAGTCCCCCCACGCTAACATGTGAACGCGCTCTGACATTTGCAGACATTTATTTATTTTAATTTATTTTATTCAACTTATACCCCGCCCTCCCCGCAACGCGGGCTCAGGGCAGCTTACAAAGGGGCATACGCCAGTATAAAACATTTAAAATCATTTAAAATCGTTACAATACATCTAACATTATAACCAATTGTTAACATATTTTATTTTATTTTATTCAGTGGAAGAGCTTAAGTAGTCGGTGGCCAGTTTCTAGCCTACCATGTAAGATCATCTACCCTTTAGTATTCTACTTTTAATTTCCTGTGGTCTTGTGATGTGTAGAACTAGAGGCGACCTCTAGGCCATGTAGTCCCGACAGAGCACTTGGCTAAAAGGAGAAGTGGCCATGAAGTATGCTCCCTTTCCAGTCTGCGTGGCTGTGGTTGCATGACATGAGCATGCAAGATACAGAATTTGGTTCTCAACAGAATCCCGATGATTAAAGTTGGAAATAGTAACAGAAGACGTTTCTAGTCAAAGTCTGCCGGAGAGACTCTTTAAAAACACACAGGCATGTTTTGTGAGGACTGGATAGAGAGGCGGCTGATTACAGGAGGTATCTGCAGTGTTGTACAGTGCACAGTGCCCTGCTGTTATCCACACTGCCTTCCAGTGGTCTGTTCCTCTCCCGGCTCCCATCAGATGACCATTTCTGGCTCTGTGTAACTGCCGCTTCTGACATGGTTGCTCATTGGGGGTTGAATTGATCCCACCCGCCTACCCCCCCCCTTGAAAGTCTGAGGCCTTAAGGGAGTGCCGTGTGAGAGATCCTCTCGCAGTCTCCATTCCACACAAGGTTGAGACCAACAGTGAACCTCTTGGCAGTCAAGCCCTAATGTGCTAGAGTTTCATTATGCCTTTGTGTGGGGGCAGCTTTTCTAATGCTACAATTGTGACATACGTCCTTCCCCTGTAGACGGTGATGCCACCTCGTACCTCCAGGTGAGTCTCCCCGATCGACGTGCAATTAAAACTGGCCCCGAGGACCCAAAGTCAGCCAACGTGAAGCCGGACAAAATGGAAGAAACGCTCACCTGCATCATCTGCCAGGAACTGCTGCATGACTGCGTCAGGTGAGGAAGGCTAGAGACTGGCCTGGGGGGCCAAATCTTGTACAGCGGTGGTGGGATTTGGGATGCCGGCCAAATTCTAAGCAAAGCGGGAGCGGGAGGGCAGAGAGACAGGAACCAGCGACTACTTTATTTTTCTCTCTACCTGGAAAGTGGCAGCTCTTATGTTGCTGTCACTACAACCAGAAGTAACTCCCACCAAGAGAAAGCTAGTTGGGGAGAAGGGGGGTGATCCATGGGCTGGGGAAGGGTCCAGTATTGATCCCAAGGCATTGTGAAGCCCACGCAGACCCCTGTTTTATAGACATCTGGCACTATATATTGGAGTTGGGGGTTTAAACAATGGGACCAGGTAGACTTGGGCCAGGCCGACCAGCGGGTCCCCCTCGGCTGACAATATAAATAAAACATTATAAAATACAATAAAAAATTGTATACACGGAACTTAATTTCAGCCACTTGAGGAGTTGGTGCGATTCATCCAGGGACCACTGGCAAACATTCAGCTGGGAAATACCGTGGACCTTTTCTTTCTATTTAGCATGCACGTGGAAACGCTCCATTCAGAAACTATTCTCCCTTTAGTGTCCTTGGTGTGCAGGAAGAGTCCGCAGCAAATGTGGCTGGTTCCAACCAGTTTGAGATTTAGGGGGGTTTTTTTGGCCTTCTTTGCCCCCCGTATGAATGCTGGATAACAATGCTTTAGCAGCGGCCACAACCAACAGATTCCCCTTGTCAAAGCCTAGACCTTAGACCTAGCACACCTAAGCCTCTTTAGTCTGTACAACCTGACCCTCAAATCTTTTTAGCTGTCCTGTTTCCTTCCCGTTGCAGCTCTTCCGGCCTCTGGGCCCGATGTGTCATTTGAGCCCTGTCTTACCTTGGCTCCTCCTTTCTTCAGCCCCACCTTTCTGTCACCAGTTGTTGTTCTGGATTCCTGCCTTTCAGCACCCACTGCCTTCTCGGTCCCCCTGCTTTTAGCCGTCCTGCTTGGCACTCCCCTCTTCCCCCCCTCTGGGTGGTTGCTTCAGAGCCTCAATGTTGCTTTCGTTTCCCCGAGCAACTGAGCATTCTGAGCCAGCATTCCACTTCAGCCAATCAGTGCCGGAGGCTTCATAAGCACCATCGAACGTAGAGCACCAGTGTGATGTAGAACTTAGAGTGTAGGGCTAGGAGCTGGGGGACCCAGGTTCAAATCTTCACTCAGCCATGACGTTCGCTGGCTGATCTCAGGCCATTCGCTCACTCTTTCTGCCTAATTTACCTCACAGGGATTTTTGTGTGGGTACAACGGAGGGAGCCCTGATCTGGATAGCCCAGGCTAGCCCAGTCTCATCAGATCTTGGAAGCTAGGCAGGGTCGGCCCTGGTTAGTATTTGGACAGGAAACCACCAAGGAAGTCCAGGGTTGCTCTGCAGAGGAAGGCGATGGCCAACCACCTCTGGACATCTCTTGCTTTGAAAACCCCACGAGGTCGCCATAAGTCAACTGACTCGACAGCAAAAAAAAAAAAGTAGGAAGAGAGAACTTTAATATGATGCTCCTCCCTGGAGGAAAGGTGGAATAAATGTGATTAATAAATAACCTCTTTAGGTCACAGGCTCAGAAAGGCTATAGCAAGAAAAACAAGCTGGAGTTTCCCATGCAAATTAGGGGGGGGGCGGTTTTAATTTGAATGGAACTTGTTGCAGCCTCATTTATAGAT
>NW_015174276.1:1169602-1185458 GCF_001447785.1 Gekko japonicus
TGGACATCTCTTGCTTTGAAAACCCCACGAGGTCGCCATAAGTCAACTGACTCGACAGAAAAAAAAAAAAAAAAAAGTGGGAAGAGAGAACTTTAATATGATGCTCCTCCTTGGAGGAAAGGTGGAATAAATGTAATTAATAAATAACCTCTTTAGGTCACGGGCTCAGAAAGGCTATAGCAAGAAAAACAAGCTGGAGTTTCCCATGCAAATTAGGGGGGGGGCAGTTTTAATTGGAATGGAACTTGTTGCAGCCTCGTTTATAGATCTCGGCCTCCCCCTCGGTATTAACAGTGGAGTTCTTTACAGGTTTATCATCAGCCTCTCTCTCAGCTCCACACACATATGCCCCCCCCAAACATGGGAGTAATAAGACTCCATTGCAGGGCTGTCATAAGCCATTTTTCCCCATATCCCACCCCCACCCCATGCTCTTACCTCTCTTGCAACCCGCAATAATGACAGCAATAATTTTGGTCTGTATTTGGGTTTTGTGGTGCACTTTTTAAATGATCACAGACTCAAAATATTCAGGTTTCCCCCCAATGCAAAATACTGTAAAACCAGAGCTTGAGCCCTGTTTTTTGTTCCAGTTGGAAAGAGAGAGATCACAGTTATGCTCAAATCCTGGATTTTCTCCACTGTTTCCTTTTCCAACTGCTGTCATCTTGCCCCACCCTTGAGAAGAAGGCTTCGAAAGTAATCTTCAGCCTGTTTCATTCCCAATTTGCCTCCTGGTGAACAGGAATCAGGCTTACGTTTGCCCAGGAACTTGCATTCAGATGTTGCAGCCAACTGGAGTTTGTTTGAAGGCCTCCCAAACCAGGAAGCTTTCCACTGCGCTCCAAGTGTGAGGGAAGGAGGGAGGGAAGTGGGCGATGGGTGCCATTTTGGTGCCTGTCACAGACAGAGGTTTGAATGTGGCCTTTGCCACATCTCTCAATGAGGTGTTGCTGTTCTTGTGGAGAGACTGTGGCTCAGTGGTAGAGCATCCGCTTGGAATGCAGGAAGTCCCAGGATCAGTCCCTGGCATCTCCAGTTAAAAGGATCAGGGAGCAGGGAATGTGGAAGATCTCTGCCTGAGATCCTGGAGGGCTGCTTCTCATCTGAGTAGACAAACTGACTTTGATGGACGAAGGGTCTGACGCACTGTAAGGCAGCTTCATGTGTTCATGTGTTGCTTGTTTCCCCACGCTTTCTCTCCAGTTTGCAACCTTGCATGCACACCTTCTGTGCCGCTTGCTACTCAGGGTGGATGGAACGCTCCTCTCTCTGTCCGACGTGCCGCTGTCCGGTGGAGCGCATTTGTAAAAACCATATTCTGAACAACTTGGTGGAAGCGTATCTCATCCAGCATCCAGGCAAGTGGGAAACAAGCTGTTTGGGGGGTGGTAATTAGCACAGCGTTCCGTGCGCCTTGGTGTTTAGTCATGCCGGCTACATGACCACTGAAACATCTTCGGACACGCTGGCTCTTCTGCTTTGAAATGGAGATGAGCACCGCAGCCCTAGAGTCGGATTCGACTAGCTTTCGAGCAAGGGAACCTTTACTTTTTTTTAATTAGCACACGCATTGAACAATCCAGGAAGTGAATTGTGCTAAGTTACATTGAAGTCAACGGGACTCCAGGTGGCAACAGGAGGGCTTAATCAGAACACAAGTGCATTGCAGGCCCATAGCCAGGATTATTATTTTTTGGTTCGGGGGGCATTTACATTTTCAAGGGGGCAGTTAACTTACAGTTCATTAAATGAATCTGAACGCCTGTCTTTAAAGGGGGAGGCTCCAAGCTTGTTTCTAGCCCTTCCTTTCAAGGGACAGGGCAGCGAATGCATCAGTTCCTAGGGGGGAAAAACAGCTCAGTGGGCATTTAATTGCCTTTAGATTGCCTTCTGAGTTCCCTTCCACCGGGCAAGAAAGCTTAGAAGGGCACTCGAGTGGTACCTTCGGCATTTCACCCATCTGGTGAGTGGGCTAGCAGAAAAGGGGATTATTAGAGATGTATCGAAGGTACCCCTCTTGAATACCTTTGTAAGCTCTCTTGCCCTGTGGAAGGGAACTCAAAAAGCATTTAAATGCCTTCTGAAGGCAATTAAATGCCCTCTGAGCTGTCTTTTCCCAGGTCCCATGATCCCCCCCCCCAAATTCCACAGCGGGAGGGAGAGGGAAGCCCGAAGGCAAGCTGCACTTGCTCTCACCGTGGTGGCAGGCAGCAAGGGGGTCTTTCCTCAAAAATAAGGTTTCTGGCATGGCTACTTGTGGGGAAGGGCTTTTAATTGGGGGGGAGCAGGGCCCCAAAATGCCCCACTGTCGCTACAGGCCTGAGTGGAACCCTGGGAAGAATTTTAGTGCCAGGGCTGTGGCTTGGAATGTCCCAAGTAATAGTGTACCTTTGAACAGGTGCCGAGTGATTTTGATTGCAGTGAGTAATCACAGCAAGCTTACATGCATTTGGGAATACAGTGGCGTAAAGTTACTTTTGAAGTAGACTTCATATCCAGTGTGCTTTTTTTTTTTTAAAAAAAAGGAAATTGAGCTCTGGTTATCGGCTCTGAAACACATATATAAAAATCCTCTTTGGGGCCTTTTTGCATCTCTGATGTTGCAGTGAGCAAGTGAAGATTGAGAATGCTAATAAGATCTATTCATTTAGAAATAATATATATAAATCCATTGTAGCCCTGTATGTACCTATGCATATTTTCCCATGCTGGGGGTGCACATTGCATGCAATAAACATGATTCCACACGACTTCCGGTGTTCCCAGACTGAGGTTTTAAGAATCCAGCATCACTGCTGCTTTTGCTCTTATATCCATTTTTGCAGCAGTGCCAAAATGCCTCCTGGTGAACAGGAATCAGGCTTAAGTTTGCCCAGGAACTTGTACTGACGAAATTGACATGCAGGAGTCTTTCTGCCAGCCGAAATTGATTCTCTGCCAGATTCGGCAGAATCCGAATCCGACCGATTTTTTTTTTTGCACACCCCTAAATATACTTGACGGCATAGTCACAGAGATCTCGCTGGATTATCGCTGAAGTTAGACTACACATGAAACAAGCGTGGTAGAATTCTGAACAGCAACCCGTGCAGTCCAAAATCTCCTTCTCTTCATGTTCTTTGAGCCAGGATATGGTGTGATGGTTGGAGTATCAGACTAGGGTCTAGGTGACCCAGGTTCAAATCCCCATTCTGCCATGGAAGCTTGCTGGGTGATCTCGGGCCGGTCACACGCTCTCAGCCTAACTTTTCCTAAACAAGGCTGTTGTGAGGATAAAGTGGAGGAGAGGAGAATGATTGTAAGCCCCTTTGTGTCCCCTCTGAGGAGAAAGGCAGGGTAGAAATGGAAAGGCAGGGCATACATGAAGCAAGTAGATAAACAAGGTACTGGAGTTAGGCTGCTGGGGGGCCTCAGTAAAAGACCCACCAACTTCCCAAATGAAGAAGAAGAGATTGGATTTATACCCCGTCCTTCACTTGGAGTCTCGGAGCGGCTTACAATTTCCTTTCCCTCCCCCTCCCCACAACAGACACCCTGTGAGGTAGGTGGGGCTGAGAGAGTTCTTTCCAGAACTGCTTGTGAGAGAAGTGTTCTGGAAGAACTTGTGACTGACCCAAGGTCACACCAGCAGCTGCAAGTGGAAGAGTGGGGAATCAAACCCGGTTCTCCCAGATTAGAGTCCACACACTTAATCACTACACCAAATTGGCTCTCTCAAACTGCCTCATACCCTGCCTATTCAGATCCAGTTAAATGGACTGCATGTATCTTTAGAAGAAGAGCAGTGTCTCTGTAGCGGAGGACTTATTCTGCATGCACAGAATCCTAGGTTCGATCCCTGCCATCTCCAGTGCAAGGAGCTTGGATAGCAAGCCTTTCTCCATTTGGGACCCAGATCCACTGCCAGCCAATACTGAGCTAGGTGGACCAGTGGTCTGGCTTCGTGTAAGTGAAAAGAGGAACATGTATGCCTCCCCTGAGCTGATTCAAAGGAAGGTGGGCTGGAAATATGTCTGTGTTGTTGATACCGTTTCTTGTATTCCTAGATAAGTGCCGCAACGAAGAGGATGTGCGGAGCATGGATGCCCGGAACAAAATCACTCAAGACATGCTCCAGCCAAAAGTGAGGAGGTCCTTTTCAGACGAAGAAGGAAGTTCTGAAGATCTCTTGGAACTCTCGGATGTCGATAGTGAATCCTCAGATATTAGGTGAGGGTGTTTTACCGGCGTGGATTTTGCATTCTGAAATCTGTATTCGTTTAGGAGATCTCAGTCCAAATTATACCCATTTGGAAAAGATACGGTCTGTCTGGATGACAGGCAGTGCATCTCAAGGGAGCGTGGCAGACCCCGAGGGATCCAGATTCAAAGAAACCCCTGCGCAGCCGAGAAATTGGAGGAAATCTCCATGTTCAGAGGAAGTATATCTGAATACCAGCTACTGTAAGGGTCACAAAAGGAACAGCTGGATTCATGTCTAGTAGTGCTTTAGAGACCAACAAGATGGAGCAGAGATATGGAGCAGAGATCCATCAGTGGCTATTAGACGCAAGGTATAGATAGGAACTCTGGGGCAAGTGATACACTGGGTTTTTTTGGTGCTTGGGGGGGGCAACAGTGGGAGGGCTTCTAGTGTCCTGGCCCCACTGGTGGACCTCCTGATGGCACCTGGTATTTCTGGCCACTGTGTGACACAGAGTGTTGGACTGGATGGGCCATTGGCCTGATCCAACATTGGCTTCTCTTATGTTCTTAAGATTTTCGGGGTATGAGCTTTCAAGAGCCGAAGCTCCCTCCATCATACAGCTTTGACTTGCGAACTGAAAACGAATCAGCCAGTATCATAATGCCCCTTTATAAATCTGTGGTATGGCCTCATTTGGAATACTGTGTTCATTTCTGGTCACCGCACCCGAAAGATATCATAGCATTGGAAAAGGTGCAGAAAAGGGAAACTAAAACGATTAAGAGGCCGAAACACTTTCGCAATGAAGAAAGGCTAAAGAGGTTAGGGCTCTTTAGCTTGGAGAAACGACGACTGAGGGGTGACGCGATAGAGGTTTACAGAATTATGCATGGGATGGAGAAGATAGAGAAAGAAGTACTTTTTCTCCCTTTCTCACAATACAAGAACTCATGGGCACTCAGTGAAATTGATGAGGAAATAAAATATTAAAGGAAGTACTTCTTCACCCAAAGAGTAATGAACACATGGAATTCACTGCCACAGGAAGTGGTGGTAGTCTGGACCAGCAGGGCTCTTGCATTATGCTGGGCAATGGACTCATGTCTGATTGAATTCCGTTCGGTTTTCCTGAATTGGTTCCAACAACCTAACTACGTCCCTCTTTTTCAGCCAGCCCTATATCACATGCAGACAGTGTCCGGGATCTCGCCGGCCTCCTGCTCAGCCCCTTCTGTCCTCGGGTCAGGAAGGAGAACTGGAGGCAGTGCCGTCATTGGGGGATGCACCGTCTACCTCTGCCAACTTTCCAACAGGTCAGTGTGACAAGCAATAGGGCCAAGGGCTGTAATTGACACCACTGACTTTCATCCTGCCAAGATTTTTGCTGTTTTGGTAACACCCAGCCAGTTTTGCCAGGTATCTGCACTGGCTGGGGTGAAAGAAAGGGAACTTTCGCTGTCAAGATAAAACAAAGTCTGCCCTGACCTGGATAGCCCAGGCAAGCCCCATCTCGCCAGATCTCGGAAGCTAAGCAGGGCCGACCCTGGCAAGTATTTGGAAGGGAGACCTCCAAGGAATACCAGGGTTGGGACACAGAGGCAGGCAATATTAAGCCACCTCTCTGAAACATCCAAGCCCCACTAGGGGTCGCCAGAAGTTAACCATGACTTCCAGGCATACACACACAAAATACTCGCCAAAAAGAGAGATAACGTCTGAGTCCAGGAGCACCAAATTTTCCAGGATGTAAGCTTTTGTGAGTTTTCTAACCCCACTTTGTCAGATACCAAAGGCTTATCTGATGAAGTAAGCTTCGATTCACTGAAAGTGTATACCCCTGGAGGGAAAATTGGTCTCTAAGGTACTACTGGACTTGAATTTTGGTTTGCTACTACAAGACTAACATGGCTACTCACCTGAAACTGTCTAGATAAGGGCTTGCAGGCCTTGAAATTGCCCTTGAGTTAATCTCTCCAAAGCAGGATCTTCCGTACCCAACTGTGGTTAGGATTTCAGTGGTATGGGATCACAGCAGTCGTGGATAGGCTTACCAAATTCCGGCGGGGGAATTGTATTTCCTGGCAGGAGCCTCGCCGCGGGGACGGCATTCCCCCGCCGGAATTTGGTAAGCCTAGTAGTGGATTTGGATAGCCTAGTAAATTCCAACAGGTGTTGGCCATGGTGATTAGTTTGTGATGGGTGGCAGAAAGCTTCGATTATCAAAGATGAACACCATGACCAAGCCCTGACCTGGATGACCCAGGCTAGCCTGATCTTGTCAGATCTCGGAAACAAGCCGAGCCAGCTCTGACTAGCATTTGAAAGGGAGACCACCAAGGAATTCCAGGGTCACTATGCAGAGGCAGGCAATAGCAGAACCACCTCTGAATGTATCTTGCCTTGAAGACCATATGGAGTTGCTGTAAGTCAGCTGAGACTTGATGGCATTTTACACACAACACCCACGATAGACAAGGCTCGGTTTTACCCAGGGCCTGCTGCTTGAGTTCATCTCCACAGAAGAAGAGTGCAGCATTCAGATGTACTTTGTAAGAGTTTCCGATTGCGGTATTACATTGATCTTGTAGCACTTGTGGTCCTGATCTGAGCATCTGTTTTTGACCTGCCTTCCGGGAACTCTATGACCCTGTTTAGCTTATTTAGTGTTCCCTATAAGATCATCAGGATGGGTAGCCGTGTCAGAGTGCAGCATTCAGATGTACTTTGTAAACAGAGTTCCCGATTGCGGTATTACATTGATCTTGCAGCACTTGTGGTCCTGATCTGAGCATCTGTTTTCGACCTGCCTTCCGGGAACTCTGTGACCCTGTTTAGCTTATCTAGTGTTCCGTTATAAGATCATCAGGATGGGTAGCCGTTTCAGTCTGTTTGTAGCAGTCGAAAAGAGGCAAGAGTCCGGTAGCACCTTAAAGACTTAACAAAATTTATGGCAAGGTAGGAGCTTCCGTGAGTCAAGTGAGATGAAGAAGTGAGCAGTGACTCACAGGAGATTGTCAGCAACAGCGGGAAATTATCCCTGAAAGGCACAACTACCAGCCCCAAAGGCCTTCTGGAGGAAGCCTCCCTCTTCCAGTCTTTCCCTGCAAGGGTCAGTTGCAGGTGAACGTTGACTTCTGTTTTAGGGCCTGGTGTTGATGGGTGCAGTTCAACAGGACTTACCGGCCCCTTGCGTTAACACAAAACTTAATTAACAAATGATTTCCAAACTGGTCTTCAAGAAAGCTTATAAAATTGACCCACATCGAAAGAGAAAATTAACAATGAAAGCGGTTCCTGTCTCTGTTGTTCTACCGGTACTGCTTTTTTTTTTACCAACGTGTTTCATTTTTTAAATTCTGTTTCATGTCCTGCCTTTCCTCTGTCACAGAACTCAGGGTGGCTTTGCAATAGGTTCTTCCATCCAGACACTGAACAGACCTGGTTATGGGCTGGATCCAGACTAAATTTTCTACCAGTGGAGTTGAACTTTCCCCTTGCAGCCTACTGGTCTCTACAAAAGGCTGCTCCTGGGGCAGGGTGGGAGACTCTGAGCAATGACACGAAGGGGGCCTGCAATAGGAAAAGGGAACTGGTGGAAATTGTTAATGGAGTGTGGATCCATCCCTGCTAACCTTACGTGGTGCCTAATTTAACACACTAGGAATAGGTCAGTTGAAGTAGCAGCATAAGCAGTAACGTCAAGAAAATAAACGACATAATTACCGAACAAGAGGAATTGAACTAGGTGCCATGAGCTCAGGAGGTTGGAAAAGATCTTGCCTTTTGTCCAAAAGGTAACAAAGATGGTACCAGGTAAATGTATTGCATAACTGGAGTGCAACCATATAAAAGCCCTTGAAATGCATTTCAGAATGATCAGATAGTTGCCTGGGTTCTGCAGCAAATGGAAATCGTTCCCTTTGTAGACAGATTGCAGAAGGCTCCTCTGAAATGGTTTGGGGAGAACCAAGGACAAGACGGGTTCTCTGCTCCCTGCCCGTCTCTTGTCATGCCACACCTTTTTGTTTTTCTCCTTATTCATTTGCCTTCTTTTCCGTTACTCTCCTTGCAATCAAGCTGTCCAGGAGTACGTGTGTCCTTCTCAAGGAAGTCACGTGATCTGTACATGCTGTTTCCAGCCAATGCCGGACCGCAGAGCGGAGCGCGAGCAGAATCCACATATCGCCCCTCAGCAATGTAAGCTAGCACATCACTACACAGCTTTGATACAGGTTTCTGTCAATCCTCTCTCTCCCTCTCTCTCTCCATTGCTTTCATCCCATGTAACAAAAGCTTACTTCTCATTGAGGTAGAAAATCCCCCCCCCAACTTACACACCTTATACCCTCCCTCCCCAACTTACACACCTTATACCCTCCCCCCCAACTTACACACCTTGTGGCCATGATCCAAATTAGCCTCTCTTGCAGCTGGAATTTACTTCTCAGAAACCACTGTCCATTCACTGATTTCTCAACCTCTTGTCTAGCTTGATCCTCAGCAATAATTAGGCTATTAACGTGTGTTTAAAAACTAAGCACACTTTTTAAAAAAGAAAATTGGCTGGGCTATCTTCTTTTTAAGGCCATCGGAGTTATTGGGACCAGGTTTTTGCATGAACAAAATGGACTCTCAGAAGTGGCTACAAGATCCGTGGCCTTCCATATGGTGCACTATGACCTAGATGCCATTGCATCAAGAAGCCTCTGATCATACCTATCCCAAGGTCATTCTAGAGCTCCCATATGAGGGAATGAGTTCCCAGGACAGTTCCAAAAGTCTTTCTCTTGGAAGATACACTCAGATTTGAACTGTTAAGACTCCTCTCTTGGAGTTGGGTTCTTCTAGAGGTCTGTACTAAACCAGGAGATATTTGGAAGGCGCTGACCCATCTTGATTGAATTTCATTTTGGTTTTAATAGGGTAATTGTTTTTAAAAGGACCTTGAACATCTTTACCTACCCTGAGCCTTTGTGCTGGAGCAAACAATGTAGATTTAAATGGATGCCGCCATGTGGTTCCATTTTGTCCCAAGTGTTGTATGCAATTCTTTTTAGGAGTTCTATTAACCCTTTCCCTGTGAATGAAGTTGTTTTGAGGGGAGATGTAGGGTGCAGTTCTGGGAACAACAGTGGTAAAGAAATGTTTTGCTTTTCATGTCCCTTTACGGATGGAGGAAGGAACGTAGTTTAGGCCTGTCTTCCTACTGAGGAGTTGGAGGCTGCTGCATAATTATCACCTGAACAACTGGAAGGAATCAGTCTTCTCTGTTTTCTTGTCTTCCAGCTCTCTTTTGATGATGTCTCTCCTTCGCAGGAGAATCCAAATACCCTCCTGCTTGGCTGACCCCAAAGAGACGTATTATTTCTGTCTCACTTCTCTACAAAAATAGCCCCCAAACTACAGGACAGAGGACTAAAATCTACACGCAGCAGCAGCTAGCCACAGTGTAGCCGCAATTAATAACAAAAACAGATCTAAAATAGCCATAAAGCTATTGAACCAGTAATAACAATAACAAATGGCAATAACAGGAGCCACCAGCAGTAAAATCAGCAGTAGCCAAATCAAACAACCACTACACCTAATGGGACTGTATGATACAAGAGCATTTACAAAGCTATGGAATGCCAAAAAGTGGGGAGGGAGGAGATAGATCTCCGTTGTGTTTTTGGGTGCTCACCACAGAGAAGGCCCTGTCCCACATGCCCACCAGTCTCTTCTAACATGGTCCCATGGAGAGTCCTGGCAGCCAATCACAGGCAAGCTCAGGTGAGTGGAGGATAGGCAATCTCACATTTAGAGTGGTGCCACCTGTCTAGTCTGTTTCCAGTTTCCTGTGAACCAGCAGTGTTTGGGGATATGCTATGTGAGGCACAGGGATCAGGAACCCACTGTGTAAGGGTTCACCAACATGTTGCCCACCAATACCCCTCCTGGCACCCAAGTGCTTTTAGGAAGTGCTTTGGGGCTAGGTGTGATCTTTTCCCATCAGGGCTTTTGATTAGCTACGTGCAGATTTAAATGGCATCCTGTTGAACAGAGCCTCTGCCTGAAATGTTGAAGAGTTACTATTAGATTCGTACAAGTGGGAACCCGCAAGGACTTGCGAGAGGCATCTCATTTCCTCCTCCCCCAGTGTTTCCTCATTCCCTTTCCTGAAAGCCTCTGTAGCCTCTACCCTTTTCCTGATTCATTCTCTCCTTCCCACCCAACAGCCAGTCTACATTTATCTGCCCCTTTGTCTTCAGATTCCACCCCCCAGCAGCCTATGCTTTGGAAAACTATGGTTCGGTTGTGTGGTGCTGGCCACTCGGCCCGGCCCACTTGCATGGTAGGGAACTCTCAAGGATTTGTGGAGTGCAAACTTACTTCCCCCCGGTATCCCTTTCCCAACACTATTTCCTATTTCCATCCTCCTGTCAGTCCCCGTGTCCTCTTCCCTTTCCCTGCCTCCTTCTCTCCTTTTCAGCCATTCATCAACCTACCTTTTATCTGCTTCCTGTCTTCAGCTATATTTATTATTTATTTAATTCATTAATATCTCAGGTTTTTCCACAGTGGGGACTAAAGCAGCTTACGTCATTCTCCTCTCCTCTTTTTTCCTCCTCACAACAACCCTGTGAGATAGGTTAGGCTGAAAGTATGTAACTGGCCCAAAACCACCCAGGGAGCTTCCAGAGCAAGATGGGGATTCAAACTTGGGTCTCCCAGACCCTACTCTGGAGCTCCAGCCGCTACACCACACTGGCTTTCATAAGGTGGCTGATGTTGAACAGTAGCAAGCAGTCATGCAAGTCAGGTGGTATAAGGTCACCCAGAGGTTGCTTCCAGACCTAGGGTTGCCAGCCTCCAGGTAGAACCTGGAGACCTCCTAGAATTAAAACTGAACTCCCAGATGACAGAGCTCTGTTCGCCTGAAGAAAATAGCTGCTCTGGAGAGTGGACTCTATGGCATTCTATCCAGCTGAGGCCTCTCTGCTCTGTAAGCCGTGGCCTCCTCAGACTCCACCACAAAATCTCCCCAAATCTCCCAACCTGGAGCTGGCGCCCACCGCCCTTTGTCAGAATTCCAAAGGTTACCACAGGCTCAAAGAGGTTAGCGACTCCTGAACTATGTTGGGTGTTCCCAGGGTTGCCTATTAGATTTCTTTTTAATGGATGGCTTTGGGGTCCTTTCTAATAACTAAATGGCTTACAAACTTATGGGGTTAGACCACTCAGTACGCAAAATAACTTATGCCACAATCTTATCTTCATTATGTGTTTGCAGGTACCGTCTGTCTACAACCCTTTTGTCACTTGTACTGGGGCTGCACTCGAGTGGCGTGTTTCGGCTGCTTGGCACCATTCTGTGGTAGGGTGGCAGGGTCATTGTCTTTACACAGAGCCTTTCGAGACTGGTTTCGCACACCTGAAATCACTTATGACATGAAAGCCCTTGAAGGGCTTGGCCTCCAAAATCCATTCTGCTTGGTGCACTCAGGTTTAACGTCTCATGTTAACGTCTTAGCTAAGCTTGTTCAGTGACTTTGAGAAATGCAATTTAAGTATTCCCACGCAACTAAAATTGACCTTGGAATACTCCAGCCCAGAATCCCAGATCAGACTGTAGCCCTTATTTGAAACCCTCTTCGGGTTCTGCATGTTCAAGATTGTAGACTAGTCATTTGAGGCCTGTCTTTTTTAAAAACTATTTTTGTGAGTATTTGTGTGTGTGCATGCGTGCGCTTGCGAGCCTGGAAGTCATGGTGACTTCTGGCAACCCCTAGTAGGGCTAGGGCGTTTCAGAGAGGTGGCTTGATAAACCTGCCTCTGTGTCCCAGCCCTGGTATTCCTTGGAGGTCGCCCTTCCAAGTACTTGACAGAGTCAGCCCCACTTAGCTTCTGAGATCTGACAAGATCGGGCTTGCCTGGCCCATCCAGGTCAGGGCTTTGAGGCCTGTCTTAGTTGCAAGAGAACATAAGCAGAGCCGTGCAGGATCAGACCCAAGGCCCATCTGGTCCAGTATTATGTTCACACAGGGGCCAACCAGCTGCCTCTAGGAAGCCCACAAAGAGGAAGTCTGCAACAGCATCATCCTGCCTGTGCTCCCCAGCCAGCTGGTATAAAGAGGGATGCTGCCTCTAGTACCGGGGAGAGTAGATATCCATCATGGCTGGTAGACACTGATAGCCCTCTCCTCCATGAATTTTTCCACTCCCATTTTAAAGCCTTCCAAGTTGGCGGCCATGACCACATCCTGTGGCAGCGAGTTCCACAATTTAACTATGTGCTCTGTGAAAAAGTAGTTCCTTGTCTGTCCTGAATCTAAGAAATAGCATTCAGATATGTTGAAGCAAAAGTAATTTTCCCCTATGTTTTTTTAATAGAAATAAATCTTGGTGACAAGTGTCTCGATGGTGTCCTTAACAACAATCATTATGAATCAGATATTTTAAAGGTATATTTTATTTTCAGTTTCTAATATCTCATCAGATCAGTGCTAGTATTTTCTGAAGTAAGGGAGCCATTTCATTTTTTTAAAAATCCCATAAAATGGGCTTCTTAAAATGAATCGCTTTCCATTTCAGTGAATTGTTCTGTGGGGTGGCACGACAGAAGAAGGCAAAAATGTTCTCCCACTCAGAGTGAGGACAGGAAGTGTTGTCCTCGTTCTGAATTGGCTCCATGACATTACCATGTTGCTACATCTAATTGGTTGGGATAGCCTCAAGGAGGAAAAAAGCCTGTTTTTCCTCTTTATCCAAGTGCCGAAGCAGCCATTAAAAGGTGCTGAACAACACACCAGATGTGGGGTCAAGAGAAAACACACAACTTGGTCTCTGCCAATTGGAGACCTGCATAAATTTAGCATCCAGGTGATACGCTGTTGGTTTGAGTTATTAAAAAGAACTTTCTAGTTCTTGCAGTTGCAGTGTAGAATCTGGGGGTGGTAGCCTGGGTTAGGCTGGAAGAGCACATCCAGGCTGCTTAGACACTGAAAAATGACTGTTATAATGCTTACTATAGCTCTGTACCGTAGGTACTACTTCCCTGGTGCCATAAAACTGGCCTATCTCTGTTCCCTTTTTTCTTAGTTTACACCCAAGAGTGTGGAGAGTAGGAGAGAGACAGATTTATTTTGCTTCAGAAAGAAAATAATTTATTTGGTATGGATACCTCATAGGAATCCTTCTGACAACACCTTTCCCCCGTTCTAGGATTACCTGGCATCCAGGAATTTGACATGGAAAAACATGTTGAATGAAAGTCTCCTAGCTCTTCAAAGAGGAGTTTTTGTGTTGTCAGGTAAACCTCTTCTTTTCTTTTTAATTTGGCTTTCTGGACCGTGATTCTCTAAGCAGCCCTGAATAAGTTTGATTGTTGATATTCTTTCTGAGCTGAACAATGGATTTGTCATCACAGCCTATGCCAAAAAGATGCAGAGACAATACGGGGTCATTTTTTAGACAGATACATGAAACAAACTGGCAAGTGTTAGACCTGCCATTTTAGGGATTGTGTTTTAAATTGTAACCTGCTTTGACGTTCTGGAAATGAGTTAAAATTGTAAACTGCTTTGACGTTCTGGAAACGAGTTTAAATTCTGTCCTTCAAGTGGTCCGCCTTTCCTTGCATTATACTGGGATCCTGGGCGTTTCCCATTGTGGGAATAGTTGGAAAACGAAGGGCCTTTGGGTGCTACAAGTATATATGGTTGTGACTGCCTTGCTTCGAGGAGGTATTGCCGCCTTGTTTCTTTTCTGCTTGTAATATGCAACCCCCGATTTTCCCCTCCAGATTACCGAATTACTGGAGAAACGGTGCTCTGTTACTGTTGCGGCCTCCGCAGCTTCCGTGAGCTGGCTTATCAGTACAGGCGGAATATTCCTGTTTCTGAATTGCCAGGTATGGAAAAACCATCCTTAAGCAGAAGAACTAATATGTGGTTATGGATACCGCTTTGCTGTGGTGAGAAGCTTGTCCTATAGGTGACTTACTCTTGTACAGCAAATGCATTGCTGTATCTAACTGGCTGGCCCCAGTGCGGGTGATTAAAGCCATCCAGTGGGGCCATCCAGAGACAAGGTTAAGACTGGATCTCTCGCTATGTGGGGTGGGGAATCTCCTCAGTTATACAGAAAAACAGCTTTTTAAGGATTGAAGACACTTATTCACACAAGCTGAATGATGCTCCTGCAATCAGTGCACTTTAGCAATCAGTTCCAAGTAGATTTTGCCCTTTCATGCAGTAAAACCAGTTGCAATATTTTCTGGAAGTGGATTGAGTGGACATTATTCAGCGGGTGTGAAAGCAAAGTAAGGAAAAAGCCTGTTGAGGACTGAGGATGCTCCAGGAGGTACAGAACGCTGAGAGCAGCTGCCTGTCAGTTGAAGGCAAAATGGAGCAGGGCAGGGGAGAGAGACCATCTTGTTCAAGAATCAGAGAGCTTACAGTTGGGGGGGGGGATTTCCAACATTTTCCCTGTTCCTGGAACTATAGGTGACTTACTCTTGTACAGCAAACGCATTGCTGTATCTAACTGGCTGGCCCCCGTGCGGGTGATTAAAGCCATCCAAGGGGGCCATCCAGAGACAAGGCTAAATTCCTCACAGGCCCCCAGTTTGTTTTATTTATTTGCAAGGATTGCCGGTAGGGGTTTTAAAACAGTACTGTAGTCTCTTCAAAAGTGTAATCAGTACACATTGAGATTTGATCTTTGTTTCAGCACCAATGAGGAATTCTGTAACTAGCCTTGTACAGATTTTGGAATCAAATTACAATGATGCAGGCGTGCGATACTGTTGTCGCACCTTCAGAGCAGCCCTTGGGCCTGCAGAAGCTGCAACCGTTTTAGGAATGGGAGGAGAGGAGAGGGCAGAGATACGTGCTGCCTTCTTGTGTATGGAAAGGGACCCATAGAGACTCTGCCCCACTTTGAGAACTAATCATTGCTGACAATATTTTTTTGAGTCACACCCCCCATAAACACACACACAGGAGAGCAAGATGTGATGATGCTTCCTTTAGTTTGAAAGGAAAGATGATCAGCAAACCGTTCAAGTCTGCAGTGGCCACTTTGTTTTTGGTTTAAAAGGAAATATATCTCATTGGTCCTCACTGATGCAGAGAGGAGACTGAAACCACAAATCCAGAAGGGAAATAACAAGGAAAACGATCTGAGGATGCTCCAGGAGGTACAGAACGCCGAGAGCAGCTGCCTGTCGGTTGAAGGCAAAACGGAGCAGGGCAGGGGAGAGAGATCATCTTGTTCAAGTCTCAGAGAGCTTACAGTTGGGGGGGGGGGGGAGATTTCCAAATTTTTCCCTGTTCCTGGCAAATTCCTCACAGGCCCCCAGTTTGTTTTATTTATTTGCAAGGATTGCCGGTAGGGGTTTTAAAACAGTACTGTAGTCTCTTCAAAAGTGTAATCAGTACACATTGAGATTTGATCTTTGTTTCAGCACCAATGAGGAATTCTGTAACTAGCCTTGTACAGATTTTGGAATCAAATTACAATGATGCAGGCGTGCGATACTGTTGTCGCACCTTCAGAGCAGCCCTTGGGCCTGCAGAAGCTGCAACCGTTTTAGGAATGGGAGGAGAGGAGAGGGCAGAGATACGTGCTGCCTTCTTGTGTATGGAAAGGGACCCATAGAGACTCTGCCCCACTTTGAGAACT
>NW_015174276.1:1185625-1188677 GCF_001447785.1 Gekko japonicus
CAAGGAAAACGATTGATGGTTCTCTTCTCCTCCTTCCCCCCCAAACTCTTACTCTTCCTGTTTCTAAATCCTTGGAGAGTGGTTGTTTCTGTGTTACGTTGGTTGTGACATTCAAAATTCTATACTGAGGCTCTGCTCCAGTTCTGATGAGTTTGTGAGCTCCATATGAAAATGCTTATTCGTGACTCTGATGAAGACTGGAAATCTGATCTAACCTGGGAAACAGGTTAGTCTGCAAGAAAGCCACACAGTCTATTGGAAGAGTTGTATATGCTTGCTGGTGAATTGTTATTTGTGGAACACAGAAGTTTCAAGTGGCCTTGATGCCACTATTCCCCCCGAAAAAAAGATTTACCAGTTGAATTGAGCAAGTCACTATTTTTTCAGAAGACTTACCTGTTGAATTGAGTTACCTTTATGATTTGGATTTAGCTTTGTAATTTATGTGTTTAGTTGTCTGACGTGGTGTTGTACATGTTTAAAGTGCACTTTGGAAGTTTCATTCTAGTAGAAGATTCTTGAAGTATATAAATCTAATGACATGTGAATTTGTAATAGTCTGTATTTGGTTCACGCATTGTTTATAAGTGAATCTTCACAGTATTTTTGCCATTTGTGGATTGGCATCCAGCATGACAACACTAAATATCTGTAATTGTAAAGCTTTGTTTGGGCCTCGAGCTCACAGTGCATTTCTCTTGTAGCCATCCGCATTGCTAATTAATTGCCCACCCTTTAGTTAGAATGGCTAACGCTGGTTTCAGCTGCACATTTTTTTCCCCCCTTTCCCATCTTGCATCACTCTCAGTTAATCCACGCGGTGCATCAACCATGTTTGTCTTTCCTTCCAGTGGCTGTGACATCCCGTCCTGATTGCTACTGGGGGCGCAACTGCCGGACTCAGGTCAAAGCACACCACGCCATGTGAGTTGTTTGCCCCTGGCCCCACCACCCTTGGAACATGAAACAGTTTTTGGAGTAAGGAGAGGTGACCACCCCCAGGCCTGTGTACCAGACAGCGGCACATCCTCGGCATGGGTGGGTGGAGGGGACCAAAGCAAGGCCCTACTGCACTGGCAACCACTGGTGGAGTTGTGCTGACTCCCAGCATGTGTGGCCAAGCAGAACCCTCTTCTCTCCCCCATCATATTGGCTTGCCAGCACACTAACCTCTTCTCAGTTAAGGCCCTGTATGGGGTGGGGGTTGGTGGGTATTTGTGTGTGTGCCTGGAAGTCATGGTTGACTTCTGGTGACGCCTAGTGGGGCTTGGATGTTAAGAGGTGGCATTCAGAGAGCCAGTTCAGAGGTGACATTCAGGGAGCCAGTTTGGTGTAGTGGTTAGGAGCACAGACTCTAATCTGGGAGAACCGGATTTGATTCCCCACTCTTCCACATGCAGCTGCCGGTATGACCTTGGGTCAGTCACAGTTCTCTCAGAGCTCTCTCAGCCCCACCTACCTCACAGAGTGTCTGTTGTGGGGAAGGGAAGGGAAAGGAGATTGTAAGCCACTCTGAGACTTCTTCGGGTAGTATAATCCAGTCTCCTCCCCCTCCTCCTCTTGCCTGCCTCTGCCTCCCAGCCCTGGTATTCCTTGGAGCTATTCCTGCCTCCCATCCAAGTACTTGGCAGGATCGCCCCTGCTTAGCTTCTGAGATCTGATGAGATCAGGCTTGCCTGGGCACAATCCAAAACAGTTGCCTCCCACTGTTTAAAAAGTTCCCACATTCCTCTCTGTTCCCGCAACTTTTTCTAGCTCCCAGAAAGATCACTCCTGGGCTCGTGAGATCTGTGCAGAGGAAATAGCCATGTGGGTCGGTCAAGGGCTGGAGTGCAGAGGAAATCGTCCCCTTTCCTCAGTGCAGCTCAACTTGTGGAAGAGGAAGGTGGAACAATTTAATACCCTTGTCGTTGGTCGCTCCAGCCCACACCACTGTTCCCTGTGTGGGTCCTGCGACTCTGGGAATGATGGTTCCAGGGGCTGGAAAAGGGGCTTCAGGAACACAAAGGGAAATTCGACATTGCATGCACAGATATAGTAAAAGACAAGCCACTGGATTTCTATATTACTAACAGATCTTGCTTTCGGTGAGGGGAGTTGGGTGGTTGGGTGAATACACACATGTTTCCCTAACTGTGAAATTTAGCGACACTAGTTTTACAGGTTCACCTCAAGTGGCCTGCCATGCAACCCTTTTAACTTTGTTCACTTTTTTGTTTGTTGTTTCAGGAAATTCAATCACATTTGTGAACAGACCCGATTCAAAAACTGAAGGTGGCTTCGGGGAAACTGAAACGAACCCGGTTCTTTCAACCTGCTAGAAGGGAAAAGAGAGGAAAAGAAGGGGAAATTAAACTTGAAAAGCTGACTTTGCAGTAATTGCTCCCTCATAGCAGGGAGTCAGTAACTTTCTTCCATCGGGTACTCTGATGTGGTATCCTTCATTTGTAAAGTTTTTCAGGGTAGACCCCCCCCCCCCCGCTTTGTGAAAAAGCATTGAACAAACCATTCACTCATGATTACAACTGCCCTGGTTCTGTTTCTTCACATTGTCACATGACAGCATCTCTAAATCAAAGGATAGTCCCAGCATTGAGTAATTAAGGGGGGGGGGTTGGTAGACACCGAGCTTCCCAATGGTGGGGCACGTGAAATTGTTGCGACGGAGTGTAGAAGAACTTTGTCCTTCCTTCCCACTCCGGACCTAGCCGGTGTCATGCAGAACTCTTTTGGCTGTGTCTGCATGGGTCGTCATAAGGGGATTGGTTGCATGGTAGCCATCTTCCACCAATCAGCATGGCCCGCCCACAATGGCCATTGGTAGGTTCTGCAGTTACCAGTGGCATTGTGATGAAAGCCGTCCTGCCATTTTTAGGACATGCCCTTTTGAGGGTGTCAGTACTTTTTTCCTGTGTCATGCAGTAGGAGAAACTGGGACCTATTTTTCCTTTTGTTTTGTTGGGGTTTTTTAAATGCTCCTCTAGAGTCGTCATGGCTGCATGCCTTCCCCCCCCATCAGTTTTCTTGTGTTCAAGGGCAAGTGAGGGCAGGT
>NW_015174276.1:1188706-1195351 GCF_001447785.1 Gekko japonicus
TTACTGGTATTTATTGTGCTTAGAACACTTCAGTGCTGACCCGCTCCATGGAATTTCTGGCCCATACGTTTATGGACTACATTTATTGAAAAAGCCGTTAAGGAGAAAGTACAGTCATCTCTTTAGAGCCCCTTTTGCATTTTGATTAATGTTTCTTCTCCCGGTTACTCACAACCCAGGTATTCTTAACCAGAATGACCTTTTGCACACATTTAACCAGAGTTTCCGTTTGCATACGTTTTACCAGATCATAGACAGTTTTCAAGGTCATTGTGGGAAACGGGAAACTGACATGATTCAGTTGAAGTCAAAGCCTTTGATCTCAATGGGGGGCTTCGAAGTGCTTGGCTGTGGTTGAATCTGCCTATGTTAGCTTCCTTTCACTCAACAGAGCATCAGCGGTTTGGTTGGTTTGTTTTGGCTGCTCCTGCTGTAGGCAACGATGGTGCTTTTAGCCATGGGGGTGGGGTTAACCCCTTCTTTATCCATGGCTTGGGGGAGGGTGGTTGGTTTTTCATAGATTTTTAGGATTAGCTAGCACAAATAACTTGCTATACCAAATAGGAATTGGCTTTGTAATTATCTGTGCATGCAAACATTTCTGCTTTTTTAGCTGTCCTGATTGTGACAAAGAAACCTGAGAGGGATTAGGGGGAGGCGAGGTTTCAGGGATGAAGAGGGGATGCGGAACAAGTTGCTTTTCTCCCCCTTCCCTCTTTTGGAATTATGTTGTAAATTCACAATATCACTGTCCAGCAATACGGTTAAATGATTCCTCTCAATATATATTTTTACAGAAGAAGCTACTTTAAAAAGCAACATGCTGGTAGGGTTAAATACCTGTAACTACCAACTCTAAATCCCTGTCTTCCTTTGCACCAGTCATGGGCACAGTTTATGTCATTGTAGGCATGCGCTTCAATCACTGTTCATGGCCCCTGAGGCCTCAGAGCAGAGCCCTGGCCCTAGGGAAAGCACCTGTCACCTCAAGGGAGCACGTGCTTACTTCACCGCAGGACAGTTTTTCAGCCCCTTCTACTTCCTGCTTCTTCCATGTTTGTCCTTGCCTGGTTCAGGTCACCAGACCACTCTGGGCACCCGGGGTCCCTCCTCTTTGTCCTTTCTCTTGGTGCCTCTCAACCCGCTGCAGCCTGAGAAGTACTTGTGAGCTATCACATGCGCACACGAGTACACACACACCGTGCTGCCAGGGAGTCCTAGCGGCTCCCACACCAGTCCCTAATTGTGTCCTGTAGGTGTCATAGCATTCGTTTATATGGCAGCCTCTGGCTGGAGCTCTTATGCCTTATGATGATGATGTCACTTGTCACTTCTGGTGCTGTCTGACCCACCTAAAGTAGCCGTAGGAGTGACTTTGCTGAGGTACCAGTGGGTGATGCACCACTGTCCCCTTAAAATCCATGGGACTTGAGAAGGACTGGACTTTGGCTGGGAGTCATGCCGGGTATGGATTAATCCTACTTGGATTACTTTTTTAAACAAGACACAGGGATGACTCTGAAGCATGTTCTCATGCCTTTAATGTGGGAAGTGACCCCCCCCCAAAAAAGCAACCAATAGCCTAATCTGGGATACAGTGCCCCTTCTAGTATACTTTTGAGGGTCTATATTCTTATGAGGCTGGATGTAACAAACTGTGGTTTGTCATGTGAATAAGCCAGAGGGATCTTCAGACGTATGTGCTCCTTCCCTCCTCCCTTCACACGTTTCTATACTGAAACAGTTCCACTCTTGCAAACCATAACATGTGGTTTGGTCTGTTCCATACAATCCAGGATTCCAGGTCCCGATGTGGAGGGCAGAAAACCAGCTGTAGTTTGCGACTGGGATGTAATGACAAACTATAGTTTGCTGGAAAAGTTTTTAATTATCAAGTTGCTCGAATGGTGTGTAGTGTGGAGAGGGAATAGGCAAGCCCCAGGATTCTGGAGGATTCTTCATATAAGCATAAACCACTGTTTGCTGTGAAGTATGAGCCTTGCTGTTGCAAAGGGATCAGTTGCTTTAAGTGTGAAAAAAATCATTCTTTCACTGTTGGCTTTAAAAATGTAGAGCTTCCAAAGCATTCCAGTGTAGCCTGTCTACCATCTTAATTTTTCTAAGTAATCCCATTGAATTTAAGAAACAAAGTAACAATTCAGAGAGACTAAGAACTGGCCATGTACATGGACAATTTTTAAAAGGGGGTGGGGGAGGAGATGCATTTAAGCCTTGATAAAATCCGTGTTTGGACCCTTCAGGCTGCGTATGAAATGTGGTGTAGGATTAAATCTGTAGTCATTAGTCAAGACCCAATCCATAGGCCCTGTAGTCATTAGTCAAGACCCAATCCATACCTATGCCATAGGAACCACTTCCCTGTAGGCTCACCCCACCCCATACCAGCAGCACTGGGATGGAGGCCAGTTGAGGTGATGGTTGTAAACGCAGTTAAAGAAGGTTAAGAAATGCATGTTAAATCCAAGGTTAAGAATTCCCCTGTTGCTTCCTTTTGGATAGGCTTCCAGCAGAACCCATGCAACGTGTCAGGCTAGTCCTTTCACAGTCTCTGCCCTCTGACACTTGGGTGTGTCTTCCCATGCCAATCCACCTTTCCCACATGATTCTTCCTCTCTGAGAGCCAGCTACATGGTGGAATGAATCCCATGCCAGGGGTTGGTCAGTGTGAACTGCAAGTCCCAGTCTAACACTCAGCAATACTGGTTCAGAAAAGACTGTTGTCCATGTGCTGTAGAGACTGGGATGACCAAAGCATAGGCCTGTGCTATGTGTGAACTGTTACCTTTGACAACCAGAATTCCCGCTTGAATTTCCAGCTGTACGAAGACCCTGGAGTCTGTCATACATAAGACAGCACAGTGTGTTCGATGCTCACAGGAATTATGTGATTTAATACGCAGCTCTCTGCCGGGCTGTGTGATTGGCAGTAACCATTGCAGGGCTGTGCAACTGGCAACTGTACTTCAATGGGATCAGAACCCGCTTATGCCCAATGGGAACAGACTGTTTAAGAAGGCAAGATGATGAGTTTTCTGTATACATCAATTGGTGCGTTTCTCAATAGGATTTTCAGCTCAGTGTCTGCAATCTCCTACTGATCAAAAAGCGCATGTGGTAGAACGACAGACAAATAAGTAGCATATGTACGTGTATCTAATTAGCCAAACTGTTATGCATAGGGGTCCCTGTATCATTTTGACACATTGGGTGGGAAGGGCCAGTTTTCACAATTTAGTCTAATCTAGTGGTAGAGCTTTCCCTGGTGTGAATCACTTCCGCTCGGAGGTGGTGACTTCCATAATTCAATACTTCTGCCCCATCCTACTGATTAAAACTAACAGATAAAGCAGTATAGGTCCGATTAGTCTTCCTGAAGAGCTGGGTTGCTGGGCACAAGTTGTGTTTTTGTTTGTAAAATTCCAAAATGCACACTCTCCTTGCAGCCTGATGCAGCCCATTCATCCTGCTGATCTGTATAGACTGTCCCAAACACATTAGACTGGGAGGGTATCCCTCTGTACTAAGCCAAGTCTTTGCTAATAAGGTCTTTTCAAACTGCCGGGATCGACTTCTTAAGTTGAGAGTCCAGGAATAATGTGATAGTTACTAAATTGTATGGACAGCAGCTGCGTGTGCTTGTGCATTGTTTTTAAGGGAAAGGGAAACACATGCATTTCTTAACCTTTTAAAGACCTTACAGCAAACCTGGGTCTGACTTTATCCTACAAAACACAGATTAAGAGGTGGCTTACTTCTAGTTATGGTCCCTGTGTAGTCCAGAAACCTTATCCAGGATCATTCTTGAGCGTCTTAAACAGGAACCGAACATTAGTTTGATTCTAGTACTGTTAAATTCTTTTGTCCTGAGTTCCCAGGTCTTTGGAAATAGTTTACACATGCAGTTAATTGTATCGTCTCGGGCTAATCACTCCCAGCTCCTTGGTCTCTGTTTCAGCCCAGGCTGTGCGTGTAAGCAGATGTTTAGCACATGTGGCAAAAGGGGGGCCCTTTGCGCACTGCACCCAGAGGCCTGCTCTGTGTCCCCCATTGCTTCCTTTTCCCTCGTTTTGGACAGGCTCCCAGCAGTGACGTGTGACTTGGTCGGAGGATAGATTGAATTTATGGGCAGCTTAAAAAACAAAACAAAACCACAACCAGCTTCACTTGCAGACTGTTCACGCTGGGTACATCTGCGTGTGCTTTGTGGCCCCCTCAATTCCCATGTTATGAGGAAACAATCAACTGTTACCGCACCTCAAAGCTACCTGTACACTGGAGGGCTGTGGATTTCCCTTTGATGCGGCCCTCTTCCTTTATAAAGACTAAAATCTACTCTTCTATGCATTAGGAGATCGAAGTAGTGCAATGAAATGAACATGTTCCCCCCCCCCCCAGTTTTGTGTATTGTTGTACCTTTTTTAATGAAAGAGTGAAAGTATTAATTTACCAATGGTGGGACTGGATTAAACCTTAATCTTTAATATGCTCTTTAAGTGATAAAGAGTACTGTTTGTTCATGGGTATTACATACTCTTATATGTGTTTAGTCTTTTATTTTTTAATTGTATGGTTTGGCCAAATGAAATTTAGTTAATGTGGTAACTTCATAAACTATGCTTGATGTGGTGTTCTTTAAAGACAAAGCAGATGTAAATGATTAAGACATATTTTTCACCTCCGTAAAGTGCAGGGTGGATCTTGACCTGCTTACAAGAGAGGAACATGTGGGAGCCATTTGGGGCTGTCCTCTGTTTTAGTTGTGAAAGCCTAGGAGGATTACGTTGTTGGTGAAGGCCTAGTCATATTCTCTGGGAACTTTTCTTCTGTAAAGAAGGTGGCACATCTGTTCTTCCAGCTCTTTTGAGGCAACTTCAAGGATTAAAAAGTTTACTTATGGAAACTGCTTTGGGGTTGTTTTTTCCCCCCATTCCCCCCTCCCCAGTGGTCTGCTTTAAAATTCTGTGCCATTATGGCACACCCAGGTTCTGCATTTGGAATACATTTATGCAATTTAAGCAACAACACCTAATGTTGCATCATTTTGATTTTAATTTATAAGTTGGGGGACAGAGGGTAGTCACTGAAGGACTGGTTCTGTTGTGGCTCCCTCTACCCAAAGTAAGAACTCGCACATCCTATGACATCAGGATGTGTGTAAATAGATAAGACTCCCTTAAAAGCTCATGGTAACAAAGTCCCAAGAGCAAGCCATGTTACAACCAAAGAAACAAGGAGACACACGTGTAACCTTACATCTGTTGATCTCTAGGGTGCCACAGGGCTTCTGTTTGTCACAAAGGTTTATGAAACAGAGAATTACGCTGGCAACAGGCCCGTAGCCAGGCTTTCTTTGTTCGGGAGGCATTTAAATTTATAAGGGGGTAGTTAAACTAAAGGGCTGCGGTGGCCCAAGTGGTTGAGACACTGAACTGCAGACCGGAAGGTTCAGCAGTTCAAGGCCCGAGTGCCGCGTGACTGAGTGAGCTCCCATCTCTAGTCTCAGCTCCTGCCAACTTAGCAGTTCGAAAGCAAGAAATTGCAAGTAGATAAATCGGTACCGCTTCGGTGGGAAGGTAACAGTGTTCCGTGCGCCTCGGCACCTAGTCAGACCGGCCACATGACCACGGAAATTTCTTCAGACAGCGCTGGCTCTTGAGCTTGGAATCGGAGATGAGCACCGCATCCCTAGAGTGATTCAACTGGCTTTCAAACAAGGGAAGACATGATCCCAAAAACAGATAACAAGATAGACTAAGGGCCTAGTTAGACTAAAATTAATTAAATTAATCTGAATGCCTGTCTTTAAAGGGGGAGGCTCTGAGCCTGTTTCTAGCTCTTCTTTTCAAAAACCAAGGCAGTGAGCGTGACAGTTTCTAAGAAAAAAACAGCTCAGGGAGCATTTAATTGCCTTTTGAGTTCCCTCCACAGGGCAAGAAAGGCCACTCAAGAGTGGCACCTTCAGTACAAATTCCCCTTTCTGCTCGCCCAGTCCTGCTGTATACCACCTAGGTCATGGGGGAATCTTTCAAAAGCATCCCCGTGAGCCTTTGGGAAACATGCAAAGGGGGATGGTTAGAGCTGTATAGAAGGTACCACTCTGGAGTGACCTTTGAAGTTTGCTTGCCCTGTGGAAGGGAACTCAAAATTTAATTGTTATGATGTTTTTATGAATGTTTTTAATTGTATTTATATATGTATTTTTATGTAAGCCACCCTGAGCCTGCTTTGGCGGGGAGGGCGGGGCATAAATTGGATGAATAAATAAATTTAAATGCCCTCGGAGCTGTCTTTTCCTAGGTCCCATGACAACCCCCCCCAGGTAGTCACTGAAGGACTGGTTCTGTTGTTGCTCCCTCTACCCAAAGTAAGAACGCGCACATCCTATGACAGCAGGATGTGTCTGAATAGATAAGACTCCCTTAAAGGCTCATGGTAACGAAGTCCCAAGAGCAAGCCATGTTACAACCAAAGGAACAAGGAGACACGTGCAGTGTTCCCTCTAAGCTGAGTCAGTGTGAGCTAGCTCACAGTTTTTTAGCCTCCGGCTCACACATTTTTGTCTTAGCTCAGGAAGGATGGCTCCAGAGCAAACTAATTTATGCAGTAGCCAAATCACTTGCTTAC
>NW_015174276.1:1196058-1215533 GCF_001447785.1 Gekko japonicus
CAGTGCTGCTCAGACACCCTGTGAGGTAAAAGAAGAAGAAGAAGAGATTGGATTTATACCCCGCCCTTCACTACCCAAAGGTGTCTCAGAGCGGCTTACAAACTCCTTTCCCTTCCCCTCCCCACAACAGACACCCTGGGAGGTAAAAGAAGAAGAGATTGGATTTATACCCCGCCCTTCACTACCCAAAGGTGTCTCAGAGCGGCTTAGAAACTCCTTTCCCTTCCCCTCCCCACAACAGACAGCCTGTGAGGTAGGTGGGGCTGAGAGAGTTCTGACAGAAACTGCTCTTTTTCAAGAACAGCTCTTATCTGAAATGTGGCTTGCCCAAGGTCATCCAGCCAGGTGCAAGTGGAGGAGTGGGGAATCAAACCCGGTTCTCCCAGATTAGAGTCCACGCACTTAACCACTACACCAAACTGGCTCTCTGGTATGGTTTCTGGTAGGGCTATGTGTGGGGCAGGGCCCCAAGATGACCCACTGTAGCTACAGGCCCGGCTGGCAAACTTAATGTTTACGCGGCCTATTGACAAGTGAGGTCTGTCCACAATGTGGGATTGAGTCCAGTTGCACTTTAAGAGACCAGCAAGATTGGGGGGGGGGCACAAGCTCCCTTGGTCAGAGCTTTTGACTCTCAGAAGCTCACACCCTGGAAATCTTGTTGATCTCTTAAGGAGCTACTGGACTCTTCTATGGCAGACCAACATGGTTGCCCACCCCTTGAAATGATCAGTCTGGAAATGAGTGTATGTTTCAGTATTCCAGCAGGACAGAACTGTAGGGCGGCAACAGGCTGCTTTTCTGTAGTTCTCTGCCATGGATGTTTCTGACCACACAACAGGGCTCTGTGTTTTCCTTCCTTAGCCAATTCGGGATGCTACAGACCGTTGTACAGCGAGCGAGCCACAAGAAAAAGCCCCCCCCCCCGGTAACGCACACTGGAGGAAGGCAGCTGTAGCAGGAGACGGTGGCGGCTTGACATACGCAGAGCATTCACACTATGCCTGACTTGCATATCTGTCACACCCTACAGTTGTGCCTTCTTATGTTTTATTGGGACTTCTTGTCTCTTTCCAGAGTGGGACAGTGAGTCCGTGGCACTTGTACTACATGTAAAATGGATCTCTATGTCATGTTGCAGTGGCATGGGTTTGTGAAAGTATCCCTCTGCGCCTCCCATAAAATCAATACAGATGTTGGTAGACTCCCTGGATAGGCAGGAAAATGTGACTGTAAATTATTGGGGAGGGAGGGAGCCACACAATGGCCTAGTGTTAGGCTGGGTACACTTCAGCAGACATGGCTCCCTGAGCTGATGGGGAAATGCCCTGGCTCAAGTGCTTAAAGGGAGATTTAAGTGTGAATGGCTAAACCTGGAGTGAGTGGGGTTCAAATCCCCTCGCTGGGTGACTTTGGGCCATTGGCCTAAGTGGATTCACAAGACAGAGGAGAGAAGAACCATGTGAACAGCCCTCAGCTCTTTGGAGGAAGGGTATTCTAAAAACAAAATTGATGGGAAAAGCGGTTATCTTTCCCCCCAGCCCTGTGCATATATCTACATTATTTATTTGTATTAATTTACACACAATCACATTTAGAAGGTTCAGTGCCCTGGAAGTCTCTACTCAGCAGTTTTTTAAAAAGCAAGTTTTTAGCCCTTAAGAAGGTAGATGTCAATACATGCAGGTGATTGCTATTGTGGTCTCAGAAGTCAGAGGGTGAGACTAAATATAGTGTCTGCAGGCATCGGAGCTTCACTCCTCTATAACTTCTCAAGCACCTCTCTGCTTATATAAAGAACAACTTGGGTGATACAAGGAAACAGATGGAAGTCTTTTGTCAGGTAGGTTGTAGAAGCTGGCCCAGCTTTTATATATAAGTCTTCAGTACCTCCAGTCTCAAAAACACTAATTCCATCGGGGTAAATTTATAAATGTCAATACTTTTCTTCCTCCTGCCTGCAATTACTTAGCTTTCTAGATGGGTTGGTTTTTAAATCTCTTAATTTTTTTTCCAAAGTGAAAATCACAACATGGCGCATCTGGCTGTTGACCCTGCAGCTCGTACTGGATGAAAACTTGGTACAAACTTGATACAACAGGGGAGAAAATTACCCAAGGGGAGGGGTCTTGATTTCTCTTAGACAGCTTATTACAGAGCCATCGGCATTTATACTTTTTCATTTCATACACTGGTTTGCAAAAGAGCAAAAAAAAATATCTGAAGCTGACAGGTTGTATCTGAAGATATAACAGGTGCCATCGAGCAACATGAAAGGTGAGGCTACTCCACAAAAACTGGTTTCCAGGTCAAAGGCACTGTAAATTCTTCTTGTCCTTCCCTTGCTCCAACTGGGCGCGGTGGACATGCTTCAGCCAGCTGGGCCCCCTCCATAACTGCCATCTCCACCCTTGGCAGCAAATGGGACACTTAGAAATGTCAGCAGCTGAAACCATAAATTAGTCTGGGCAAAATCAAGGTTAAGCCTTTCAGGAGCCAGACTGAAAGACTCCCATGTCCTGCAAAAATGAAAACTTGCTCCCCGTGATTGATTGGGAGGACAGAAGTTTTATTTGGGGAGGAATTCCATTCCCGGCACCTGTTTTGCAATAGATATGTGGAGATTTTCCTCAAACAGCTGCCACGGCCAAATGCAGCCGTGCAGTTCCCAAAGAAAGGAGGGCTTTCGTGTCATGCAAAGGGGAATGCCTTTGAGCAAGGGTTAACTATGCATTTCTCAACAGGACTAGTAAGAAACAAAACACAGGGGGGCATTAAATGCAATGATTTTCCTTTGATTGAGTCTTAAAAAGCACACTCGTGTAATCAAAATCATCTACAATCAAAATGATTTCAGCAGCAAAGGCTTTCCTGTTTCGTTTGCAAGGATGATGGTGGAGAAGCATTACTTAGTGGTGGAAGGGAAATGGATAAACAGTGGGCACTCACTGGAAGTCAATAGCAGAGTCTGATTATTGCTGTTTTTTTTCTTAAGCAGGTCCAAGGAACTGAATATCACATGCCTAAATTAATCCCCAGCAGCAATTTACTACTGTTCTACACTGCAAATATAATCTTATCTGTCATGGCTTCCCCTGCAAGAAATACAGGAAACCCTGAAAGAATTCGTTTCAACAGGGGCAAGATATTTTGGACAGAGCAAGCCATCCATCGCCAGGGCTTTGTACAGTTGCGGCACTGAGTCCATAACTGCACAATACACTCTTCCGGGTACATCCCCTCCAATCAGGTCAACATACAAAGGCTGGGAGTTCCATGTTCCCCTGCTGTGCAGGGAGCCCAATCTGGATCAGGACTGCAGCATGGGGGGGGGAGTGGCTTAAGGCTCCCCCTCACCTCATTTTCCCAACCCACAACTGTCTCAGAGAGCCACTGTTTGCTCTGCTGGGAAAACGGTACATACACAGTACAAATGACAGCACCCCAAAGCAATTTCAGGCTGGGAAGACAGCACACGGAAGAAGATTTAAACCTCTTCTCCCCACCCCACCCCAAAATCCTGGTCCAAATGTGCCAGTTCTTAGATGATGTCCCTCAACCTGACCCAGGGACATACCTGGGAAAAGAGAATCCATGACTGTGAAACCAAGTTAAATAAGCTGGAAGTCATTTCAACAAAGGCCAGCTAGTACAGAAGGCAAAACAGGTGGCATGGTTAGCATCAGACTGTCGTTTGTAGAGTGACTCAAAACTATACTATCAGAAGGCAGCAAGCTGTGGCTCTGCTGACAAGGACATGCAGGACGCGTGGTGTTTTATTCTGCCGGGAGATAAGGCAGACGTGAGCATTTTTGACAGCCTTGTTAGAGAGCCGCCTGGTTTCGTCAATCCATGTTTAAGGGCTTATTCACAGAGCAAGCACATTTGCTGTGTACCTTCTGGCAACAGCAAATGCGGTCAGGGATAGAAATGCATGGCTATGGGCCAAAAGAACTAGAGCCATCCAGAATTTCTGGTTCTAAATGTATCCCCACTCAGACATGTTTACTGTTGGTAAACACCAGTGGCAAGTGTGTCAATTGTGCAACTGTGTTTATTGCTGCAGCAAACATGCCTGTTCTGCTAAGAGCACCTTTAAATGTAGCGAATAGGATTTGGGCTACTCGTAGTTCTTGTTCCTTTCAGCCATGACAAAGTGTGACGATGCTCGGGTGTCTTCCCAAACTGCTCAGTTCTGTCTCTCTTGTGTTAAGATTACCAAACGACCAGAAGTGGATTTGTTCAAATCTGTTGCCTGGTCAGAAAGTCTGCTAACTAACCACATCTGGGAGGAGAAACGAAGCGGCTCTCTGCAAGCTAGGAAACCATCCTCTCATCATAGCAGAGTCTTAAAAGAACCCACCCTGCCCACTGAGGAACCTCTGGCAATCTTAATAGCATAAAGCCACAATTTTCTGCAGGAGAGGAAATTCAAGGACTCCATTATAAAGCAGCACTCTTCTATACGCTGGCCTGCCTTCTCCCTCTTTTCTCAATCTTGTCTCAAATAGAAAAAAAGGCAGGCAGCTCTCTTTGCAAGACCCAGAAAGTGAAAACAAGCAACTTTTTTACAGGGAGGTCCTCTGCTCTGAGGAAACTCTGTCACTCACAGTAGCACAAATGCAGTCTGCAATCTACTCTGTGTCTGTATGCCATGAAAATCAACGAAGGATGATGCCTACTTTGTGTTTGTACAGCTAACCCTTGACCCTTCAATATTTCCTTTTCCTGTTAGGCACAGGTTTACATTCTGTCCGTCACCACCTCACTGTGGCCACAATGAAGCCTCTGTCTAGGGAACTGTGCAAGTGTCCCCAAACAGGGAATTTGGTTGATCCGTTGCAAGGTTGCATGTTAAAAACAGGATGAGCCCTTCCACCAGCAGCCCTGGCCACAGTCCTCCTGCTAGGGCCATCCAAAAAGGTGGTACCGCCATGGCTCAAACCCCACTGTAAAGAAGCCTGGATTCTTTATCATGGGAACCAGTTGGGTGGCCTTTAGAAGTTCTCAGTAAGCTGACGTAGAGAGCTCTATGCAGTAGGATCTCGCCCCAGTCACTCAGTAGGACAGTTGGCAATGTACAAGGGCACACACATTCCCATGATCTATGGCCATAACAGAGTCTTGGCTGCCTAAGCCTTCTTCCCACCTTTATGCACAGACCGGCTTCCGTTGCATCTTTAAAGAAACATTTATCGTCTTTATTGCTTCCAATTTGTGCAAGTTTGAACATTCACTGTCAGTTTGGATACTGCGTTTGGAAGAGTTACTGAACTGAAGCTTGACACAGCATGTGCGATGCTAAGGAATCGAAAGTCTGATGAGTGTCTTCGGGTTCCGTAACCGGCATGTAGTTGTTTTGTTCCTTATAAACTTTGCAGCCCTTGGAGGAATCTTTGTACATGCTGGGGTACTCCCCCCAAAGATCAAATTCTGTCCTGGCGCTGGGGGACTCAGCAAAGCCTTCTCCTTGAACAGTTGTGCCCACCGGCTGCTCATCCTTCATGGCCATCCCTAGATTGTGCATGACGACATTTGGTTCAGGTAAAGCATCGGCGTATGGATTAACATGCTCTGCTAAAACCAACGGCTGTTGGTCATCCCCTTCTTCCGAAATAACAAAAACGGCTTTGGGTTTGTCCATTTCCAAAGACAGCTCCTTGGATTTTGAACCATTGCTTCTGAGTTGGATGGGACCTTCCAGAGGCTCTTTCAATCCCTGGCTTTGGCCATTGCCTGGAGATCTGACATTCAAAGGCTTTGAGGGATCAGATGTCCTTGGACGGTTACAGTCAGGGGAGCTTGTCAAAAATCCGAAATAAGGGTTTCCAAAGCGGGATCTCTTCAAGTTACAGCTGCTTAACTTGCGCTGCTTTTGTGCCGAATGCGTCAGCGGGTAGGACGCAGTGCTGGCCGATGAGTCTGAGTAAGCCAGCTCCAACATCCCCTCTATCTCTGCTGCTGACGTTATCTTTCTTGTCGCTGCAGCTGGATTTCTTGTTGATGTAGAAAAGCCCTGGCAGGAACAATCATAACATCAATTCTGAAAAGTGTTAGAGATTTGCAAGCAGACGTTTCTTGGGGCTCGTGTAATGAGATGGAGGCTCTTTCATAACTTTTCCTCAAACGTCCTACCTCATTTCCTTCTCCTGTTTCCATGTGGATGTCGGCTTTTCTACAGCCTTAAGATACTCGGGCAACTTACAAAGTGCAAGTAAAGGTTTCAGGCATTCCGATAAGGTGCTTGCTGGTAACCCTGAACAGCTTCCCATCTTACAAGGAATCGTAATAATGTATGCCCAAATGACTGCTATAATCGTCTTTCTTTGTTTTACAGCCTGCTTATTCAGCTCCACAGGAACCCAAAGCAGCTTGCAACAATAAAAATGCTAAATAAACAAACATTTACTAAATAACTATGTCTTGGGCTAGTCCTGATCCTATTGGCTGGCTTGCCCGAAGACACAGGCTGGGAGTCAAACTGCCAAGAATCCTTTAGCTCTTTCCTTTAGCTCACACTCAAGAGCTCATGTGTCTGACTTTTCTACAGCTTTACAGAGCACCCAAAACAGGAAGGAAAAAGCCAAACCTCATTGGCTCAGTCAAGAGCTTAGGGGTTACACCACATCCAGCATTACTGCAGGAGAAGCAAGTTAACACCAATGCTCCTTCTAAGCTATGGAGACTTGTAAGCAAAAATTCTACTTTGTGAGCTACTGACATTAACGTTGTGAGTGAGCAATTTGGCTACTGCATAAAATAGTTTGCTCTGGGGCCATCTTTCCTGAGCTAAGATAAAAATGTGTGAGACGGAGGTCAAAAAACTCTGAGCTAGCTCACACTAACTCAGCTTAGAGGGAACACTGGTTAACACAGATGCAAAAGTTTCTTTCTGCTGACTTATTTTAGCCTGGAAGATGGCATTCTACCTTGACTTGGCCAATCTGGCCACCTGGCTCCATGCCACAGTAACATCAAGACTAGACGACCATAATGCACTCTACCTAGGACTCTCCTCCCGGTCAACTGGAAGACTCTAGTTGGTGCAGAATTCCACAGTTTGGTTATCATCAGGAGCTAGATGGAGCATGTATATTATTCCCATTCTGCAGTTACTCCATTGGCTGCCCAGCAGTTACCAGACTCAGTTTAAGGTACCCTTCATGGCCTTGGACTCTCACATCTATGAGACTGCCTCTCCCCTATGCACCACCATGACAGCTTTTCTTACCTGAGCAGAGCCTTCCCCAGGTACCACGATGCAAGCTCAATAACTGCCCAAGCATATACATTCACCGATGTGTTCCACATCTTATGGAATCACCTACCTGATGACATCAGGAATGCTCCCATTCTCCTGACATTTCACAAACTATGCAAAACTGAATTATTCAGGAAGGCCATTTTTACAAAGGAAATAGGGATTTATTATAATGGAATTGATTGGGGATGCTTTAATAAAGGGCAAGATACTGTGGATTAAGCTACAGTGTAAAGCAGAGGTGTCAAACTCACTTGTTATGACGGCCAGATCTGACATAAATGTCACTTTGTTGGGCCAAGCCATGTGTGCCAGAAAACATAATGTCAGATACCGGAGATAGAAACTGTATAAAGGACAGCAGTTGGTAAGCTCCAAATTGGTGTAGCCTCACTGCAAGCCCCATGGGCAGGGAGGGGGGTGCAGAAGAAACCCCACATAGGCAGACTGGAGGGGCAGCAGTGCAATGCCAGACAGATGCTCCCACGATGCTTAACTGCTGCAGACAAGGTTGTTCTGCCATGCTGAAGCCACAATGGAGTGGCTCTGCCCACATACCCCCAGTACTCCCTCCCTTGAACCAGTTGCTTGTGGGCCGCATAAGAGCCCTGGACGGACCAGTTCTGGCCGCCATGCCTGGTGTTGACACCCCGGTGTAAAGTATGTACTATCTATTGTTATCTGGCCACCATGCCTGGTGTTTGACACCCATGGTGTAAAGTATGTACTATCTATTGTTATGTAACTTCTGCATCGTTTAATGTGCCACATTAATAATTACGCTTTGTTCCAGGTGTTTTGGTGGTGAAAAGTGCCATCAAGTCCCAGCCAACATCTGGCGACCCCCATAGGGTTTTCAATGCAAGAGACTAACAGAGGTCTGGCGACCCCATAGGGTTTTCAATGCAAGAGACTAACAGAGGTGGTTTGCCATTGCCTGGCTCCTTGTAGCAACCCTAAGACTTCCTAGGTGGTCTCCCATCCAAATACTAACGCTGCTTGGCTTCCAAGCTCTGATGAGTTTGGGCTAGCCTGGGCCATCCAGGTCGGGCCTCCCATTGTTTTTTCACTTGGTTTTAGTTCCTTCCTCCTACTCCTATTACACTGCTTATTGGATGTCCCATCCCGCTGACTGCATTGATTTACACGATGTAATCCACCTTGAGTCTCAGTGAGAAAGGCAGATTATAAGTAACCTAAATAAATTAATAAAGTAGTGAGCCCTACCCAGAATTGTGATCCACCAGGCAGCTGGTATGCTTCATAATGGGGTTAGATTTTTATTTGTTTTATATTTTAAAGTTTATTGTATCGTTTGCATTGTTTTCATTGGGTGTGTTTTGTATGCTATTAGCCGCCCTGAGTCCCACTTGGGGGAGAGGGAGTGGGATATACATTTGAGAAATAGATAGAAATGCTGTTAAGACGATGCACCAGCCACGTGTACATCTGTGGTGCTTATTAGCATGCAACACAATCGGGACTGAACTCTAGCAAATCTGTAGCAGGCACATTTTAGGTAACTCCCTTAGGCCTTCCACAAACACTTACACTGTTGTTCACCAGTTTTGTGAAAGGGCTGTTGGTCGTCCAGCTGCACCATTTCTTCTGTAGTTGAGGTAACGGAGCCAGTAAATCCTGAAATGCTCGTGCGCTCCAGGTCCGTTGCCTGGGGCAGTGGCTCTCGGTCTGGGCCAGCCTTTTCTCCGCAGTGCCTGTGCCTCGGTCGGTTTGATCAGTCGTCCGCCAGTCAGAAACAGAGCCTGGACTTGTGATGCTTCTCTTTAGGCTCTTGTCCTAAAAGAAAAATCATTGCGTGTTATTAAATTATTATTTAGGATTATTTTAAAAATGAAATATGGCAGAGGCCACACGGCATCTTCATTCAATTGGGTAGCAAAGACAACTTTCAATATTGTCTTCTGGGGAGAAATATTTTCTGTTTTCTGTTTTATGATATATAATTATCTTCTTCTTTCTGTATTTTCTTTATATTACCTATTCATCGAAATATCGAGTACGCAGTAATGACGAAAGTATGCAGTACTGGTGAAACTAATAACTTATTTGAGAAACAGATTAGTTTCAAAATGCAAACTGTTGAATATAAATGTATCCCAACGGATGTAATCTTACTGTACCTTATAGACAGTGTTTCAAAAATTCTTTAATGTAATGAAGGGGGTGTTGGGAAGAAATATTTCTTTATTCTTTGTTTATGCTACATAATTATTTTTCCTTTTCTGTACTTTCTCTAAATTACCTGTTTGTCTTCTAAAAATTATATATATAGTCGTCTTCTGATGAATAGCACGGAAAACCAAATGCAAGCTGCTTCTAAAAAATCACACACTTATTCTCCATGATAGTTTTATACTTAAGTCAATTTCAAAAACATCTTTTGCTTACATGAAGAAGAAAAGGCTGCCCATATAAGCTAATACACACATAAACCTTTGTCAGTAAATGTTTTAGACTGTGCAGAAGGGTGAAGATGTTAGAATTATCTGCAGGGGTCATTTCGTAGAAAAAGGAATTATCTGTCAGAAAATGGTCCCACTGTAATAACCATGGCTGTCTGATGGCTAACGTACCCGTGAACACATGAAACTGCCTTCTGCTGAATCAGGCCCTTGATCGATTAAGGTCAGCACCGTCGATGCTGACTGGCAGCAGCTCTCCAGGGGCACAGGCAGAGGTCTTTCAGCATCATTTACTACAGCTGGAGATGCCAATGGCTGAACCTAGAACCTTCTGCACGAAGGGCAGATGCTCTGTTATTGAGCCACTGCCCACACAATGCCAGGGATTCATGATCAGGTCCGCAATGAGTTAAATCAGTTTCAAAAAGTAGCAGTAGGAGTGCTGGCGTGGATCAGGCCCACGGCACTGGGAAGAAGGGTTAACCTTTTCCGGGCTCATCCCCCATACGCATCCCCCACTTCCCCAGAGGAAACTCCTTCCTCCCTGGGTTATTTTTAGCTTGGGGGGGGGGAAAATACATTAATTTTAAAACACATAATCAACACACAATTCAAATCACCAGAAATAAAAACATGACAATATTTAAGACAGTAATAACATTCAAATTAACGAACACAGCAACAACAAACAGCTAATAACCAACCGTAAAATTCTAAAGACAATAAGAGAACGATAACAGCATTACAGAAGCAGCCTGAATAGTCTAGCCTAGCCCAAGCTCATTAGAGCTTGAAAGCTAAGTGAGGTTGGCCCTGGTTAGTATTGGATTGGAGACCACCAGTGAAGTCCAGGGCTGTAATTCAGATTAAGGCAATGGAAAACCATTTCTGCCTTGAAAACCCCACAAGGGGGGGTCGGCATAAGTCAGTTGCTACTTGACAATACTTATTATTTGCCCTGACCTGGATAGCCCAGACTAGCCCGATCTCTTCTGATCTTGAAAGTTAAGTAGGGTCAGCCCTGGTTAATACTTGGATGGGAGACCACCTAGGAAATATAAGGTTGCTGTGCAGAGCCAGGCAACGGCAAACCACCTCTGTTCATCTCTTGTCTTAAAAAAAACCCATGGGGTTAAGTTGGCTGTGACTTGACAAAAAAAAGCATAAAAACAACACTAGCAGCAGTAAAAAATGTTTAAAAGCCAATGGGGGGGAAGAGTCTTATCAGTCAAGCAAAAAGGACAGGAGGAAATCCTCTAAAATTATCACACACACACACCTTTGAAGAGAAACTGCACGGTATGTTTTAGAATTATCTGCTTCACATGAACAGTCTCTAAAAGATCACAGCAAAGGCTTCAAGGATCCTGGGACGGACTTGCAGGAGACACCCCTCATTCTTAACAGCAGTGGATCAGGTTCCCTGCTATTTCCCCCCCAAAAAACCCCTCTCCTTTCCTTACCAAAGCTCAGATTCAGGCTCCATTGGAGGCCTGGAGCTTCTTAGTGAAGGGATTTAGATAATCTTTTTTGCAAATCCGCTTACAGTTTCACAATTGTCTAGACAAGCACTTCAAGTGAGGGTGAGTCTGGGATCTTTGTTTACTGTCAAGGCTCAACATTTCACACCTCCATAAACATCGGAGTAATGTTCTGGATCATGCCAAAAACACCCCTACAGCTACCAAGTGGAAAACAACTCATTATTTGCTCAGTGCTGAGGCTGACCTGTTTCTGGGCTGGGAGCAACTTCTTTATTAAGAACTCTGCCACCAGGAAATTTTTAGATTAATTCTGGAGGTTATTGATATAAATGGTGAAAAGTGGCATGCTTGAATCTGTGCAGTCTTGTGCATGGTGTTCTGGTCCACATAACTAAATGGAAGCCGGTTGCACGTTTTTAGGTACACGTCATCAAGCGAGACACCATCAGGTGGCATACATACAAGTCACAGCTAAGAGATGGGGGTTTACCCCCCAAATACTGTGTAGCAGGGTGTGTTGCACGGGGAAATGGACTCTCAGAAAGTGAAACAGCATGCTACAGTGGTTAGGATAGGGTTCCCAATGTTTTTGAGCCTGTTGGCATCTTTGAAGTTCTGATAGGGTATCGTGGCCACAACTACAAAGTGGCTCTCTTCGGAGGCAAAGCCAGCCACAAAATGGTTGCCATAGCTTACCTTGAGACACACAATGAAGACCCCTGAGCTGTGGTGGCAACTGCTGCCAAGGCAACTTTTTAAAAAATCTGCACTGCCCATCAGATCTCCGATGGCTGATCAGAAGACTTGCTGGGCAAAAGCCCCACCTGGCCCTGCTCACTTTCTAAAAACTCTTGGTGGGCATCAGGAAAGGACTCAGTGGGCACCATGTTGGGGACCCCTGGATTAGGATGTCAGACTAGGGTCTGGGAGACCCAGATTCAAATCCCCACTCTGCCATGGAAGCTGGCTGGGTGACCTTAGCCCAGTCACACACACACTCTTTCTTAACTTAGCCTACTTCACAGTAAGGTTACTGTGAGAATAGGGGTTCCCAACATTTTTGAGCATGTCACTGGGGGGTGGGGGTGGTATTTGTGGATTCTCTGCATAGTGCAGGGAGTTGGACTAGACCCTGAAGATCCCTTCCAACTCTATGAATCTAGGATAAAACTGAGGAAGGAAAAAAGATGTTGCAAGCAGCTAGGGATGCCAGCCTTAAACTGACACCTGGAGATCCCCCAGAATTACAGCTCATCTCCAGATGGCAGAGATCAGCTCCCCTGGGGAAAATGGATGCTTTGGAAGGTGGACTCTATGGCTTTGTACCCCACTGAGGTCCCTGTCCTCCCCCGGCTCCATCCCCAAATCCCCAAGAGTTTTCCAACCTGGATCTGACAACCATAGAAGAAGAAGAGGAGATTGGATTTATACCCCGCCCTTCACTCAGAGCGTCTTATAATCTCCTTTCCCTTCCCCTCCCCACAATAGACACCCTGTGAGGTAGGTGGGGCTGAGAGAGCTCTGAGAGAACTGCGACTGACCCAAGGTCACCCATCTGGCTCCATGTGAAGAAGCGGGGAATCAAATCCATGTGGAAGAGTGGGGAATCAAACTCAGTTCTCCAGATTAGAGTCCGCGCCCCTAACCACCACACCAAACTGGCTCTTGGGAGGACCTGGCAACCCTATGCAAGCCATTGAGTTTTTTTGTTGTTGTTCAGTCGCACAGTTGATCTTCGCGACCCCATGGACCAGATCATGCCAGGCTTTCCGGTCTTCTGCCGTCCTCTGAAGTTTGCTCAATTTCATGTTCATTGCATCTATGACACTGTCTAACCATCTCATCCTTTGCCGTCCCCGTCTTCTTTGACCTTCAATCTTTCCCAGCATCAGGGTCTTCTCCAGTGAGTGCTCCCTTCTCATTGGGTGGCCAAAGTATTTGAGCTTCAGTTTCATTATCTGGCCTTCCAGGGAACAGTCAGGGTTGATTTCTTTTAGGATTGACTGATTTGATCTTCTTGCAGTCCAAGGGACTCTCAAGAGTCTTCTCCAGCACCATAGTTCAAAAGAATCTATACCTCAGCGCTCAGCCTTCCTTATAGTCCAACTCTCACAGCATACATGACTACTGGGAATATCATTGCTTTGACCATGCGGACTTTTGTTGGCAGGGTGATGTCTCTACTTTTTATCATGCTGTTTAGGTTTGCCATCGCTTTCCTCCCAAGGAGCAGGCGTCTTTTAATTTCATGGCTGCTGTCACAGTCTGCGGTGATCTGGGATCCCAGGAACGTGAAGTCTATCACTACTTCCACGACTTCCCCTTCTATTTGCCAAGGAGTGATGGAGCCGGATGCCATGATCTTAGTTTTTTTTATGTTGAGCTTCAAGCCCACTTTTGCGCTCTCCTCCTTCACTCTGAGCAAGAGGCTCTTTAGGTCCTCTTCACTTTCTGCCATTAGAGTGGTATCGTCTGCATATCTGAGGTTGTTGTCTAAACAAATAAAAACTAAAAAAACAACAACAGCAGAGGGCGATCTGACTGACAACATCCATGCACCAAATATACACTGGCCTCCTCTACCTGGATTCTGTAAGAAGTAAAACTCAAGCCACTAGCTCCAGGGCCAGCTGAAATTATAAACACCTCATCACTTCCAGACTCTGTGGTCACTGCCGACATTGACGAGGGCACATCCGGGTCGGTTTGTGGTGGGGAACGTTCGGTGCTGCCATCACAGGAAGTGACTGAAAAAAATGCAAAAATGTTTTGTTTATTTCCAGAGAAGTGGGGACAGAGGGAGACAACCGTATGCTGCAGAATCATTACTGTCCCAAGGTTCCCCACTTGAATGTTTAACTGAGCGACCCCTTGTCTGAACGGAATGACTCCTACAGGTGTTGTTACTAAAAGGTGCCCTGACCTAGATAGCCCAGGTTAGCCCAATCCTATCAGATCTTGAAAGCTAAGCAGGGCTGGCCCTGGTCAATATTTAGAAGGGAGACCAGCAAGGAATACCAGGGTCATGACATGGAGGCAGGCCATGGCAAACCACAGCTTGAATGTCTCTCACTTGAAAACCTCACGGGGTCACCATAAATCAGCTGTGACTTGATGGCAAAAAAACCCCCTAAAAAGTGTTAAGATTGTTCTTGGACTGCATTGTTTCAAAATGCCAGTGAGAGACTACGTGATTGACTACTAACCACACACACTACACGCAGAGCAAAAATACCTGTACATAGAATGGAATTCAATATAATGGAACAGAATTCTAGCACAGCTAATAGGGCTGCCAGCCTCCAGGTGGGGCCTGGAGAACTTCCAGAACTGGAACTGATCTCCAGGTGACAGAGATCAGTTCCCATGGAGCAAATGTCTGCTTTGGAGGATGGACTCCCGCCCCTCCCCAAACCCCTCCCCAGGCTCCACCCCAAAATCTCCAGATATTTCCCAACCCAGAGCTGGCAACTGTAGGACTCAGAGGTTTTTTTGGGGGGGATCAGAGGTGGGATTTAATTTTTGCCAACATCCAGTGCCAGTTGTTATTGCGGTTCTGGGGAGGAGGGGAAATGGTCTTGAGAAAGGAGATGCAAACCAAAATTAAAGTGGTCTTTAGGTAGGGATGCTCCCAGCCTTGGGACTGAAGTTTTACATTGATAAGTGGTAGGGAGTAAGGCCACAATCCTAAAACCCTTTTTTGGAATTAAGTCCTGTTGTACAGGACTGCCAACTCCAGGTCGGAAAATTTGTGGAGATTTGGGTGTGGAGTCTTGGGAAAGCAGAGTCTGGGGAAGGGAAGGACCTCTGCAGAGTATAATGCCATGAAGTTCACCCCCTAAAGCAGCCATTTTTTCCAGGGGAGCTGTTCTCCGCCATCCGAAGATCAGCTGTAATTCCGGGAGATCTCCAGTCCCCACCTGGAGGTTGGCAACCCTACCTGTTAAGTAAAATTGGCCTTGCTTCTGCAAAGACCTTCTTGGGACTGCTCCTTTAATTGCACAACCAAGATAAAGAATAAAAATCCCTAATGTAATAAGGGGGGGGAAATGACAGCATGACCATAATAAAAAACACGAATCTAATGCTGCAAAAATTCATCCTTTACGGGTACGGCCATGAGAAAATGGCACGCGTGTGTGCCCGTTCATGGGTGCATTAAAGATCATCTCTGTCACCAGATTAACAAGAACATATGACCTGCTAACCTGGTTTACAACACTGGGTATGTCTGTTTCCGTTGGCAGCACTCTGGGATTACACTTGTGGGCTTTTGCTGCCAAGGAAAACAAATTTACTCTACCAAGGGAGGGGAAAAACAAGCGCTAGAAGAGGTAAAGGCCTCTTTGTAAAGTATAAGAGTTCAAGTTTCACACATGCAGAAATCATCTCCAGCATCTCGGGGCGGGGGACGGCGACAGTTAAAGACTGACAACAGAGCTCTTCCTAACAGCCCGCTGCTTACCCGCTCCATTTCCCCCAACAGAGTGGTTGTTGTTTTCGTTCTCTTGGGTTGGCATGACCAAGCGGAGCTCATTGATATCAATGCCGGCATTCTGGATCCCGTTCTACAACTCAAAACATTACCCCGTCAACATATTCAGGTAGCCAGTAACAAGAATCCAAAAGAGAGAAAAACATGAACCTACGCAAATCGGCAAAGGTTACAGACTATTCAGCACTAACCTCCTGGTCACAGCGTACATCCAGAGAGTTCCTTTTGGGACACAGCTGCTGCCTGAGAAAGAAAGAGGCGAGAGGAAAACATCAAGTCAGTGTAAATTTTAACAACTCCTCTGTGGGTTCTATTCTTCTTGATGCATTAACCAAAAAGGCAAATGAAACTCTTTATATGTTTTAAAACCAAAAAAGAGCACTGCTGGATCAGATTACAGTGATTCCTTTGATCCAGCATCCTTTTTCACACAGTGGCCAACCAGTTACCCTGGAGTGCCAACAAACAGGTCACAGAGGCTAAGGCCTTCCCTGACGTTACACCCGAGCACTGTCATTCAGAGGTTTGCTATTTCTGAACATGGATGCTCTCTTTTGTCATCATGGCTAGTAGTTATTGGTGGACTTACCCACCATGACTCTGTCTAATCTGCTTTTAAAACCTACTGTGCTGGTGGTTTATATATTACAGCTGGTAATGTAACTTTGTGTTGTGATTTTATGGTTTTGTGCCTGTTGTTTGCTATGACTTTGAGACAACACAATAAAAGTACTTGACAGAGGTGTATTAATATCATTGTGGAAGCACTGCTGAAGTCTTATTTGAAGCACAGTACCCATTTTTGGCTACTCGTGTCCAAGAAGGGTGAATTCAAACTGAGAGAAGTGCAAAATAGAACCACTTTAGGAACTGAAAATCTATTTGAAGAGAAATACATTAAAAGATCTGAGCCTCTTGAGTCTATAAACGCTGACCTACAAATGAAGCAGGATCACATTTGTTATGTACGTGGACCGCCACCAGGGGTCCGCGGCACATGCAGGAGCTTGGCTCCTGGAACAAAGGAAACTTTGGATCCTGGTTTCCCCCAGCCCCAACCAATAGCCACTTGGCGGGACATTCAAACCCTCCAATGGGAATAGGGGGTGCTGGGTGGATATGTATATAGTTGGCCCTGTCAGGCCGTTAGAGTTAGTCTTGTGTTAAGTACAATAAACGTGTGCAACCGCATGTCGTCGTCCGAGTCATCCATGCGGCGAACCCAGTACTTTGCAACATTGTGCAGCCTCTCCTACTAGACTGTATCTGTATCATTCCTGAAGACAAGTCGGAAAAGGAGCTCATGTTTCAAGATTGTCCCAAATGACCCCCTGCACAGAGAAAAGCTAGGAAGTAGGCTCGCTTTCTCCCTTATCTGCTAGTTGTCTGTGTGCTAGAACAAGTAGGAATTATAGATGTTTGACAGGACATTAACAATGTAATTCTAAACAGAGTTACACCCTTCTAAATCCATTGGGTTTAGAACGATATTACACTGAAAGAGTCCTGTCTGCAATTCCTACTTGTTCCTTCCCATCTTCTTCATATTGGATATTATTCCTTCTACTAAAAGAGAATCAGGGCTAGTTGGGAGTCCTATACCAAGGCCTGATTCACACATACAGGAGAATGAGGCAGCAGAACTCAGAGGTAGTACAATTCATTGCATCACTTCAGTTAGGTAGTGAATTCCAGCTAGTCCTTCGTATTAAAAGAAAAAGCCTTCAGTGTAATAGAAAACTAGAACAGGAGAAAGAAAGGTTCTATCCCTTCCCATTGCCATCCGTGTTCGTTTCTACTGGCATTAACAACAGGAAGCATTCCAAACTGTGACCTGCTCACAGTCTAAAGTGGTACCATCTGTTCTACCATCTTGTTCTCCTGCATATGTGAACCTGGTCAACACTACAAATATAAGCCATAAAATGGAGCTTTTCATTTGAGGTTTCTACATGACCTTCCTTACAAGTGTCATGATGGTAAAAATGGCCTCCGCTGTAACTGTTCATGTTGATGTTTTCCTCTCGCTGTAACTAGCTAATCCAAAACTGCTTTCAGATACGTTTCAGACAAAATACTGTAGTCACCTCAGCCCAGTTGATACTGGCTTCTGCAAGACATTAACCGGGCAGAGTATATCCTCACACTCCAGTATGAATGGTGTTGAACTTAACAATTTCACAATGGCCTCTGAGCTGAATCGGAAACAGCCTAGGCCACCCATAATATGGAATTTAATGGAGTACTGCATGTAAACATGGCATTCATCGGCTGCCCATACCTGACAAAGGCTTTTATCTGTCACAACGTGGTAATGAACAGGTATGGGTGATAAACTGCTCCAGGTTGTTCAAAAAATTGTCACCTAATAATTTTGACAGGCATTGGTCAGGCAGCTACAAAGACCACAAAACAGGCCCCACACTGATACCACATGGATATCGGTAGTATGAAATAAGATTATCTGCTACTGCTGAGGCAATGAATTTAGCACATAAAAATCCTTCTTTTTAAGAACTCTCCCAAGCCAAGAGCCATCAAATTTTAACTAAACTTTCAGGCTTTTCACCTTACCCTCATACAAATTCTGTAAAGTAGGTTAGACTGTGGGATGAAAGTAACTTAAATTTCTCACTACTACTCTCTTTTGGCAGGTTTGAAGCTAAAGATGGGAGGTATGACATGGGTCTTTCTCTCTGAAATCTAGTTTCTATGTGCAGGGATTTGGGGAGAGGATTATGGAGGGCTGTGAACCCCCAATATACCCTGAAAATAAGTTTGCCAGCTCTGGATTGGGAAATACCTGGAGATTTTGGAGGGTGGAGCCTGGGGAGGGAGGGGTTTGGAGAGGGGAGGGACTTCAGCAGGGCATAATGCCATAGAGTCCACTCTCCAAAGCAGCCATTTTCTCCGGGGGAACCAATCTTGGTTGTCTGGAGATCAGGGCTGGATTAAGCCCAACTGATGCTCTAAACGCAGCCCAACAATGGTGCCCCTTGGCCCTTCCATTCAGAGCTGCAGCCAGCGGGGGGGGGGAGGCAGAGCAGGCGGCACCCCCTATCGATTTTGCTGTGCCCTCATCAATTTTGCTGCACTCACCCGAATCTCCCCCTTTAATTATGAATTTTGGTGGGGTAGTCACTGCACTGTCCGCCTCACCTCCTCGTCTTCAGATTAGCCAGTGCAGCCTGTAGCTGCTCGGCAGGGAACAGGGACCATGGCAGAGCTCCTTCCAGAAGAAGAAGATAGAAAGAAGGAGGGACTCAGAGGCCCTGGGGAGGAAGAAGAGGAGCTCCTTAGCTCAGGCCTGAGGAAATGGACTGTGACAGTGTGGGAGTCACTCGCTGGCCAGCCGCATGGCCTTGCCAGGTCTTCCTGATGCTTCCTTTCAAAAGGATGGCAGAAGCAGGAAGAGCCAGTGAGGCCGCCCGTCTCCCGCCCCAGCTGCAGGACCAGTCCAATGGCAGGTGTGCAAGCTTCTGTTTCCTTCCTTAGTGGAAACCGTGTCAGGTGCTAACGAAGCTGTGTAAGGCACTTTAATTCTTAGATGCCCCTTTTGAACAATTCCTCAAGCCTATGACTGCTGCCTTAATTGAATTAACAGAGCTAATACTCCCGAAAAAATGCTTCCATTGCTTAACTGATAAGACATTAAGACTCAGACCGATTTCCCACAAGTGCTGCTCCACGCTCGCTCTTCCCTTTTGCCCCGATGGTACGTGTCAATTTCACACAAGCTGCTGCACGGGCGCATTTTGCCCCGCAGCTTCGCATGATTTCCCCCGCATCTACTCAATCCTGTTTTTGAGGAG
>NW_015174276.1:1216852-1226508 GCF_001447785.1 Gekko japonicus
AGATCAGCTGTAATTCCGGGAGATCTCCAGTCCCCACCTGGAGGTTGGCAACCCTACCTGTTAAGTAAAATTGGCCTTGCTTCTGCAAAGACCTTCTTGGGACTGCTCCTTTAATTGCACAACCAAGATAAAGAATAAAAATCCCTAATGTAATAAGGGGGGGAAATGACAGCATGACCATAATAAAAAACACGAATCTAATGCTGCAAAAATTCATCCTTTACGGGTACGGCCATGAGAAAATGGCACGCGTGTGTGCCCGTTCATGGGTGCATTAAAGATCATCTCTGTCACCAGATTAACAAGAACATATGACCTGCTAACCTGGTTTACAACACTGGGTATGTCTGTTTCCGTTGGCAGCACTCTGGGATTACACTTGTGGGCTTTTGCTGCCAAGGAAAACAAATTTACTCTACCAAGGGAGGGGAAAAACAAGCGCTAGAAGAGGTAAAGGCCTCTTTGTAAAGTATAAGAGTTCAAGTTTCACACATGCAGAAATCATCTCCAGCATCTCGGGGCGGGGGACGGCGACAGTTAAAGACTGACAACAGAGCTCTTCCTAACAGCCCGCTGCTTACCCGCTCCATTTCCCCCAACAGAGTGGTTGTTGTTTTCGTTCTCTTGGGTTGGCATGACCAAGCGGAGCTCATTGATATCAATGCCGGCATTCTGGATCCCGTTCTACAACTCAAAACATTACCCCGTCAACATATTCAGGTAGCCAGTAACAAGAATCCAAAAGAGAGAAAAACATGAACCTACGCAAATCGGCAAAGGTTACAGACTATTCAGCACTAACCTCCTGGTCACAGCGTACATCCAGAGAGTTCCTTTTGGGACACAGCTGCTGCCTGAGAAAGAAAGAGGCGAGAGGAAAACATCAAGTCAGTGTAAATTTTAACAACTCCTCTGTGGGTTCTATTCTTCTTGATGCATTAACCAAAAAGGCAAATGAAACTCTTTATATGTTTTAAAACCAAAAAAGAGCACTGCTGGATCAGATTACAGTGATTGCTTTGGTCCAGCATCCTTTTTCACACAGTGGCCAACCAGTTACCCTGGAGTGCCAACAAACAGGTCACAGAGGCTAAGGCCTTCCCTGACATTACACCCGAGCACTGTCGTTCAGAGGTTTGCTATTTTTGAACATGGATGCTCCCTTTTGTCAACATGGCTAGTAGTTATTGGTGGACTTACCCACCATGACTCTGTCTAATCTGCTTTTAAAACCTACTGTGCTGGTGGTTTATATATTACAGCTAGTAATGTAACTTTGTGTTGTGATTTTATGGTTTTGTGCCTGTTGTTTGCTATGACTTTGAGACAACACAATAAAAGTACTTGACAGAGGTATATTAATATCATTGTGGAAGCACTGCTGAAGTCTTATTTGAAGCACAGTACCCATTTTTGGCTACTCGTGTCCAAGAAGGGTGAATTCAAACTGAGAGAAGCGCAAAATAGAACCACTTTAGAAACTGAAAGTGTCATGATGGTAAAAATTGCATTCGCTGTAACTGTTCAGGTAAAACTGTTAATCTAGCTAATCCAAAACTGCTTTCAGATATGTTTCAGACAAAATACTGTAGTCACCTCAGCCCAGTTGATACTGGCTTCTGCAAGACATTAACCAGGCAGAGTATATCCTCACACTCCAGTATGAATGGTGTTGAACTTAACAATTTCACAATGGCCTCTGAGCTGAATCGGAAAAAGTCTAGCCCACCCATAATATGGAATTTAATGGAGTACTGCATGTAAACATGGCATTCATCGGCTGCCCATACCTGACAAAGGCTTTTATCTGTCACAACGTGGTAATGAACAGGTATGGGTGATAAACTGCTCCAGGTTGTTCAAAAAATTGTCATCTAATAATTTTGACAGGCATTGGTCAGGCAGCTACAAAGACCACAAAACAGGTCCCACACTGATACACGGATATCGGTAGTATGAAATAAGATTATCTGCTACTGCTGAGGCAATGAATTTAGCACATAAAAATCCTTCTTTTTAAGAACCCTCCCAAGCCAAGAGCCATCAAATTTTAACTAAACTTTCAGGCTTTTCACCTTACCCTCATACAAATTTCTGTAAAGTAGGTTAGACTGTGGGATGAAAGTAACTTAAATTTCTCACTACTACTCTCTTTTGGCAGGTTTGAAGCTAAAGATGGGAGGTATGACATGGGTCTTTCTCTCTGAAATCTAGTTTCTATGTGCAGGGATTTGGGGAGAGGATTATGGAGGGCTGTGAACCCCCAATATACCCTGAAAATAAGGTTGCCAGCTCTGGATTGGGAAATACCTGGAGATTTTGGAGGGTGGAGCCTGGGGAGGGAGGGGTTTGGAGAGGGGAGGGACTTCAGCAGGGCATAATGCCATAGAGTCCACTCTCCAAAGCAGCCATTTTCTCCGGGGGAACCAATCTTGGTTGTCTGGAGATCAGGGCTGGATTAAGCCCAACTGATGCTCTAAACACAGCCCAACAATGGTGCCCCTTGGCCCTTCCATTCAGAGCTGCAGCCAGCGGGGGGGGGGAGGCAGAGCAGGCGGCACCCCCTATCGATTTTGCTGTGCCCTCATCAATTTTGCTGCACTCACCCGAATCTCCCCCTTTAATTATGAATTTTGGTGGGGTAGTCACTGCACTGTCCGCCTCACCTCCTCGTCTTCAGATTAGCCAGTGCAGCCTGTAGCTGCTCGGCAGGGAACAGAGACCATGGCAGAGCTCCTTCCAGAAGAAGAAGATAGAAAGAAGGAGGGACTCAGAGGCCCTGGGGAGGAAGAAGAGGAGCTCCTTAGGAAATGGACTGTGACAGTGTGGGAGTCACTCGCTGGCCAGCCGCATGGCCTTGCCAGGTCTTCCTGATGCTTCCTTTCAAAAGGATGGCAGAAGCAGGAAGACCCAGTGAGGCCGCCCGTCTCCCGCCCCAGCTGCAGGACCAGTCCAATGGCAGGTGTGCAAGCTTCTGTTTCCTTCCTTAGTGGAAACCGTGTCAGGTGCTAACGAAGCTGTGTAAGGCACTTTAATTCTTAGATGCCCCTTTTGAACAATTCCTCAAGCCTATGACTGCTGCCTTAATTGAATTAACAGAGCTAATACTCCCGAAAAAATGCTTCCATTGCTTAACTGATAAGACATTAAGACACTAACTAGCAGTGAGAAACATAAGCAAAACCCCCTCTGTGGTGGTCCCCTTCCCTTGGTGTCCTAAGCATGTACATTTCACTTAATGGTTAATCCAGGGCCACTGGAGATCAATGGTAATAGCTCAAAGTGCCACCTGGAGGTTGGTACCCCTTCTTGAAGAAGTGCTGCTTAGTTACAGGTTTACAGGTCATGCAAGTAGGCCTCTGTCTCCAGAGTCTAGGGTTTCCAGGTTCCCCCCCGCCCAGCCACTGGCAGGGTTTGGGGGGGTAGGGTTCCCAGATCCAGGTTGGAGAACTCCTGGAGATTTGGTGGCTGAGCTTGGGAAGGGCAGGGATCTCAGTCGGGTACAATGCCATAGAGTCCACCCTCCAAACATCCGTTTTTCCCCAGGGGAACTGATCTCTGTAGCCTGGAGATGGGCTGTAATTCCAGGGGATCCCTAGATCCCACCGAAGGGTAGCATCCAATGGTCCCTCTAAGCTGTGCAGTCTTGTGAGCAAACATTCTACTTTGTGAGCAACTGGCATTCAAGTTGTGAGCGAGTGGTTTGGCTACTGCATCAATTAGTTTCCTCTGGAGCCATCCTTCCTGAGCTGAGACAAAAATGTACAAGCTGGAGGCTAAAAAACTGTGAGCTAGCTTGCACTAACTCAGCTCAGAGGGAATACATCCCCACCAGAGTAACTGGCTCTAACTCACTTAAGTCAGCTTCACAAACAACCCTTTACAGTCAGCCTTCTCCAGGCCTTCCTTTTGATGGAATGCAATCTGACTTTGTTGGTCGCTTCTTCCTAGTAACTGGCGGAACATATCAAACCCCATCGAGCAAGTCTTGGTAAGGATGGCATATAAAGTTTCTAAATAAATATCAACACTTTTTAAGGGGAGGGGGAGGCCCAGATCCCTCTCTTATGGTGACGAGATGGCTGTCAATACACAGGAGTGAGTATCGGAGTCAGAAAGAACTCTCTGGCAGGTCAGACATTCGACGTTTTATGGTTTCCCTCACAGCTCTGCTGGGCACTATTAAAACTAAGAAGGTAGACAAGCCCCTTGTTCTTGGGGGCTTGGGAAAGAGGAGAGAAAAACAACCCCTCTGCTAACTCAGGCCCGGCCTCTTGGCCAAAAGGAATTAGAAATATTGGCCAACCAACAACTGAAGCTTTCATTCCTCTTCCAACCAGTAAACAAAGGCGACAGTGTGGCAAAATCTTGGAGTTTCCCCAGAGAGCTCGCTGCAGCTGAAGGGAATGAAGCCCTGGGCAAACATTGGGTGATTACCCCACCACCATCGACCCCCGTTCATTAGAATGGATGCTAGGCGCCAAATCTGGCCTGCGCCATTTGGCTGCCTGCAGGGGGGGGGGAGAGCTGCTACTTTTAGCCAGGCGGCAGCATATTAAAAAAAAAAAATAACAAGAGGAGTGAGGGAAGGAAAGGGTAGCCAAGTTCTGACTTGCTCTGGTCTTCCAAGGACAGGCCTGGAGAGTGGAAGGAGAAAGCAGGACAAGTTTGGGATCATTCCAAGGTTATTAGCTCCTTTTGTGGAGGCTTCCTCCTCAGTGACGGAGCAACTTAAGGCTGCCCTCTTCTGGGTCAACTAATCTGGGACATCGCATTGAGAAGCCAGATTAGAGAGGATGTGAGTCCAGAGTCAATTGCTGGGGGGGGGGGCAGACTAATTACGGGTATTACAGCTTAAGCATTTACTTTGTCACTTTCCCCCTCATTGATCACGTCTTGGGAGTCCAAATGCAAAGGGGGAAAAGATTCCCATATGTTAATGAGGCAGAAAGAATTTCAGAATTGCCTATAATGACAGCTGCACCTGCCCAGATTCCATTTTCTGTGCAAATATTAAAACTGTGTCACCCTTCTCTGTCTGTGCGATTCCTCTTCCTCCTGGCCTGTAAAAGAATCCAGCGTTATTATTCTCCCCACCAATTGCAAGTGGGGTGGGTGAGACTGAAGGAGGAAAAAAGATGGGTAAACAGATTTTAATTTAGGATTTCTGGCTCGGCCTGTGCCCTTAACCACCATGCTACATCAATTCCAGGGCCTCGCACTGGTTAAGCATACTTAATCATATTTACTTGTATGCCACTCATAGCACTGAACTAGACAAAAACAGCATGCCAAGTAGAACAAAATGACAGTCATCCATCATGCTTGCCGGGGTTCATTTTCTAAGCAAGGCAGGTACAAGACATTTAGGGGCAGACCTTCTCCTCCTCCTCCTCCTCCTGGCAGGTCATGGACAAACTGTACAAATCCAGCATCGTTTTCCTCTTCTGAAAGGGCAGATGCATTAAGAAATTTCTGGACTGCATCAGAGCATATTCAGGAAGACTAGCCATTCTGGAACAATAATACACAGCCTTATTATATCTGAAGAAGTGTGCTTGCACACAAAAGCTCACACCTTGAACAAAACTTTGTTGGTCTCAAAGGTGCCACTGGACTCAAACTTTGTTCTGCTGCTTCAGACCAACACGGCTACCCACCTGAATCTAGCTTTATTATATGTGTGATATGGGCAACATGTTTCAAAGGGTTTCTTTCCCTTTTGACTGGTGCCTATTAAATTAGCAGCCTCTTTGCAAAACTTGGGCACTGTGCCTCAGTTCCAGCGGAATGTCACATCCTGAATCCACTTCCACAGCAACATGACAGCAACATAACATACCAGGCAGTCTCCACCACTGGCATGCTAGATTCCACCCTCCAACTGGGGGTAGGGATGCCAGCCTCCAGGTGGGAGCTGGGGATCCCCCGGAATTACAGCTCATCTCCAGACTACAGAGATCAGTTCCCCTGGAGAAAATGGATGCTTTGGAGGGTGGCCTCTGTGGCATTGTAGCCTATTGAGGTCCCTGTTCTCCCCAGGCTCCACCTGCAAACCTCTAGGAATTTCCTAACCTGGAACTGGCAACCCTATCAGAGGTCCCCAACATGGCTTTTGATTAGCCAAAGGAGACCTGATTGACTGTGCAGATTTTAAAAAATCATTGCTTTGGCAGCAGCTGCCACCACAGCACAAAGATCTTCATTGCATGTCGCGTGTACGCAATAAAGTATTTTAAAACATTATGTTCATTTCAAAAGGTATTAAGCAGAGCTTTTGCCTGAAATGCTGAGGAGTTAATGTTAGATTTATGGATAACCTCAATTTTGTAGTTGGTTCCGCCCTCGCAGCAGACATTTTGTGGGTATGCCCACCACCCAGGGTCAGAATTCCAAAGCTGCTCACAGGCTCAAAAAGTCTGGGGACCCCTTCTCTACACAATGTGTTGTTTACCTTGCAATGGTATGTTGTCCAGAAAGACTGCATGTTTGGGCTAAGCTGATGAGCCACATTGCTGAACGGAGGAATCAACAAAAATACTGAAGCAGAAATATTTTGCATCGTTCCAATCCCCAATAGCCTCGTTAAGTTTTTTCCTGGAGTTCCTTTTAAAGAGGTGAATAATTAAAAAATAAAAACCCACGCAGGCTATATTATCAAAAACCCATCGGGTTCTCCTTTTCTGAAAACACTCCAGACATTAGCACTCAGTGAAAGAAAACTGAATCCCTTGTTATCTGAAGGCCACTGTGGAGACACAGGTAATAAGAGTATATTCCAGATAATATTGACATTTAAAAGGGGCTCATGACTGTTCTCTCTCACACACACTGTCTCCCTTGGCACTTGGCAGACTGAGAGCCAAGAGTCGTTAATGTGCCATTTCTGCTACTTGGTGGCATGAAAAATGCCTGGTTTTGCCGTTTATCAACAGGTATATTTCAACAGCCAAGCCAAATGGCAGCCTGAGATGCACTGAACTGTAAGAAACAATTATATAAAAATTAGACTCAGAACAAAATAACATCTGTAGATTTATAAGGTCAGAGCAGCAGAGACTGGAGATAACCATGCATTCCCTTATCTACGCCCATCAACGCAAAGGCAAGGAAATGTATTAACTGGGAAGATCCTGAATTTATCCGAACACAAGATTTTCTTGACACTGAGAGATAAAATTCTGGTTTATCTTATAGCTAAGGGACTAAATACATGGTCATGTTGCATCCTCCAGGTCTGTCACGAAGACCTTCTTTCAGACATGTACTGCAAGTTCCCAGCTGCAGGTATTCAGGGGCCTAATTTGGACTGGAGCTGCCGTATATAGGGAGAAGCCTTCCTCCCATGCCATTTTCCTCACCTGGGTTTCTCCAGTGGGGCAAACAATGCTCCACAGAACTGTTTCAGGTCAGGAAAACTTGCAGGGGAAAAGGTTTAAGCTCCATTGTGTACTGTAGCCCCAATCCAAACTGGGCCCCTCACACTCCTTCAATCAGGCTCCTAGAAATGGGACACTGTACTGGGTGGGCAAAGTTTTCTTTTTCTTCAAGGAGTCTGTGTAAATCTGGTTTCGTTCACACCGAGGATAAAATGGATTGCCAAATGGTTATCATCAAGAAGAGCATTCATCTGGCCCACTCAATCATTCTGTGTACTGAGAGATTATTGTTAAGTGATTTCTAAACTGTGGTGTGATATCACAGACTCCGACAGGATTTACTGGCCAGATCTACCACTTACCTGAAGCTGAGGTACAGGTAGATAAAGTTCTGCAAGGGGATGGAGGAAAGAGACCGTAAACATTTCCCTTGACTTAGGCCTAGGGTTACCAACTCCACATTGGGAAATTCCTAGAGATTTGTGATGGAGCCTGGGGAAGGTGGAGTTTGGGAAGGGGAGTAAGCTCAGGAGGAGCATGATGCCATAGCAGCCACCCTCCAAAGCTGCCATTTTCTTCAGGGAAAACCATCTCTGCGGTCTGCAGATCAGTTGTCATCAGTGTTCCCTCTAAGCTGAGTTAGTGTGAGCTAGCTCACAATTTTTTAGCCTCTGGCTCACACGTTTTTGTCTTAGCTCAGAAAGGATGGCTCCAGAGTAAGCTAATTTATGCAGTAGCCAAATTGCTCACTTACAACTTTAATGCCAGTGGTTCACAAAGCAGAATGTTTGCTCACAAGACTCCACAGCTTACAGGAAGCATTGGTTACAATTCTGGAAGAAAGTCCAGGTGCCACCTGAAGGTTGGCAACTCTTCCAAAGTTGATATTAATAGTTACCTTGTTAAATAGAGCTGCTGCTTGAAATACTGAAGGGTTACTATTAGTCATTAGAAATACTGAAGGGTTACTATTAGTCATGAATGAATTCACTCCCTGACATTTTGTGACTGGCAGCCATTTTGTAGTTGGCTCTGCCTCTTGTAGCAGCCATTTTGCAGTTGGCTCCACCTCCTATGGCAGCCATTTTGTAGTTGCACCCACCAAACTCTGTCAGAACTCCAAAAATGCCCACAGACCAGTGTTCCCTCTAAGCTGATTTAGTGTGAGCTAGCTCACAGTTTTTTAGCCTCCGGCGCACACATTTTTGTCTTAGCTCAGGAAGAATGGCTCCAGAGCAAACTAATTTATGCAGTAGCCAAATCACCTGCTCATAACTTTAATGCCAGTAACTCAGAAAGTAGAATTTTTGCTCACAGGGCTCCACAGCTTAGAGGGAGCATTGCCATAGACCCCTATCCTAGACTGAAGGCAGACACATGAAAGGATTGTCCAGGGAAACCAATCAATTGACAATCACAGTACCAACCTGCAAGCAATACAAAGCGTGGACAACAGAACAAGTGCAAAGAAAAGAATCCCTGTTATGATGACCAGCATCATGATATTCTCTCTCCCCTCCGTTGAATCATTCATGGCAATCGAGTCTGTATCATTCTTGTACTCAAACAGCATCGCAAAGCCTCGCCCACGATCGGTGGTTGTGATCAGCTCCACAATGACCTCTACCATCTTCAGAGAAGACCCAAAAGCCATGTCCTTCTTCAATGGTGAATTTGTGCCACAGAAGCGGGAAGAAAAGGTGATGAGGTCAGTGACATACAAGACATCATGGGGACACACATCCGCTGAAGACTGCTGGGTGGAGGACGTGTCTGTTGGTAACACCGTTGCTGAGATGGTCATATCTTCCCCAGAAGACACCTCCTTTAAATGTTTCTTCTGGCCTTCATCTTCCTCTCTTTCCTCTATAGCAGTGTGGTGCACAAGCAAGATTTTATCCTTTGGGTCTTCACTGCCCTCTTGTCCAAGCAAAGTAAGATTGTCTGCTTCCATTAAAGGTAGCTCACTAGGCTGAGTTCTGACTAACTCTTTGGATTCTTCTGTTTGCTGGAATTGTTTGGACTCATGTTTTGGAGAGGCCGTCTCCGGAAACCTATCATGGAGGCTATCAAAACTCTTTATCTGAGAATCCTGAAGAAAGGATCCCTTAGTAGGAAACACTGTGGGGAAGTCTGGGTGTTCCTCAGTGGGAGCAACCTCCTTATTTGTATTTTTTGGAGGAGAGGGAGAAGGAGGAGGAGGAGGGAAACTACCCCAGTCATTTTGGTTCTTGCTTGTGCTTTCGAATACATCAAAGTCAAAAATTTCCAGCATTA
>NW_015174276.1:1226550-1250231 GCF_001447785.1 Gekko japonicus
ATGCCTGACGAGTAACTGTTTGGGAAACCAGGCGATAAAATAAGACCTCTTTCCAATGAGCTGAACTCCGCACCACAAGAATAATATACCTGAAATACAAACAAAACAACAAAACCATGCCTCAGTTTCCTTGAATAAAAGCATTGTATAGCTCCCTTCACACAACCAACTTATGCATATCCAGGTGCTCCCCTCACCCCCCTGTCTAGAACCCACCAGACTTCTGGCCAACAGTTTGTTCAAATCCTTCATTACTATCAAAACTACCAACTGTCCAAAGTTTTGAACCATGGCCCGCTGGCACAGAGCCATATTTCTTAAAGTACAACTCCGTCCCTCAGGATCATAGGCCTAGACTAGACGAGCAGCAGAACGAGAGGGTAATTACATGGCAGAGTGCTGAGGTGGTAGAATGGCTGGCATTACTTCAGATTACAGGTGAGGGGTTCTGTTTTTCAAAGTTCTCCACCACTAACAATTCCCTTTAAGTGGAGAATTAGCACAGCATGCAAAGGGGCAAAGCTACCACATTTCTCCCCGATGTGCTAATTCTTATTTGCTGGGGGGTCTGAAATGGGTGAGCATTAAAGATCTGACTTTTCGTGTCTGCAGTCTGAACTGGTACAGTCCACCTCAGGATTTGACCATTTCTGCTGCATGAATGGACCAGGCCACAGACTTCCTGGATCCCAAGTTTCTCTTGCCTAACTTTAATTTTCTGCACTTATTTAACTTGTTTTTTTAAAAAGGCCCCCCCATACAGAAAACAGCCATGTGAGGCACTATCGACAGTCTGCAGTGGTACAGCACAAACACAACTTTACTGCCTCAGTAAGGACCAAACGAAATGTGATTAGGGAGGGATTAGGGTTGCCAGTCTTCAGGTGATAGCTGGAGATCTCCTGCTATTACAACTGATCTCCAGCCTACAGAGATCAGTTCACCTGGAGAAAATGGCCGCTTTGGAGGGTGGACTCTGTGCCATTATATCCTGCTGAGATCCCTCCCCTCCCCAACCCCCACCCTCCTCAGGCTCCACCCCCAAAATCTCCAGGCATTTCCCAACCCCAGTGCTGGCAACCATAGGAGAGATATACATATCCACCCAGGGCTATTTTTGGGCAGCAACGCACAGGAACAGAGTTCCGGCTGGCTCCCAAGTTGGCCACGCCCAGCAGGATCCCATTAGCATACTAGGCCACACCCAACAGCAGAAGCTCATTAGGATTGGCTACAATTAGGGGTGTGTGGCCTAACATGCAAAGGAGTTCCTGCTCAAAAAAAAAAAAAGCCCTGGGGTTTGTCAACAAACAAGGTAAAAAGAATAAGAAGAAAAAGGTGGGTGTGGCTGGATGACCACACTTCTGGCAATATGGGGGTGTGGCCTAATATGTGAATGAGCTGTGCTGTCAGGGGTGTGGCCTAATATGCTAATGAGTTCCTGCTGTTGGGTATAGCCTATTATGCTAATAAGTTTCTGCTGGGCTTTTTCTACAAAAAAAGCCCTGTATCCACCCATTCACATCTAAAGCAGTTGTGGGGGGTAGTTTAGAAAAATCGGCATGCACTCATGAGGGAGCCTAAAGCCCCTGGCCTATCTCACACCTTGACATATTCAGTCTTTTTTCCAACATTTTTTTCTTCCAGCTTGGCTCACTTTCCCTAACCAGATTTGGACTGGGGAGAAAAAAATTTAAACTGACAGAACCCAGTGAGGTAAGGAAGGAGAAGTGAAACAATTTAATTCCCACTGCCCAAGTGTGCCAGTGGCTGGGGGTGAATTTAAAAGGGGGAGTTGGACAGAGCTGTGGAAGACTGACCTATTGATGACTATAAGTAGGGTTGCCAGCTCCTGGATGGAAAATTTCTGGAGATTTGGGGGTGGCGCTGAGGGAAGGTGGTATCTGGGGAGGAGAGGGAGCTCAGCGGGGATATGAGGCCACAGAGTCCATCCTCCAGAACTACCATTTTCTCCAAGGACCTCATGTCTGTAGTCTTGAGATCTGTTGTGATTTCAGGAGAACTCCAGACCCTGACTGGAGGTTGGTTTGCCAGTTTCCCGCCTGGGATAGGGAATCTCCCGCTCCTGGCTACCATTTCTGCTTCTGCTCCTGCAGACGGTAGGATAAAAATAAGGTTTTAAAAAAAATCTCTAACATGCAATGGCATGACACCACTTTTGGGGGGAAACCTGGAAGTGACATCAGTCCGCCCTAGGAATCACCAGAAATTAACCTGCAAGGTAAAGGTAAAGGATTCCCTTGCTCGAAAGCCAGTCGAATCCGTCTCTAGGGTTGCGGTGCTCATCTCCGATTCCAAACCAAAGAGCCAGCGCTGTCTGAAGACATTTCTGTGGTCATGTGGCCAGCCTGACTAAATGCCAAGGCTTACGGAACGCTGTTACACCTTCCCACCAAAGCAGTACCTATTTATCTACTTGCAATTTCTTGCTTTCGAACTGCTAGGTTGGCAGGAGCTGGAACCAGAGACAGGAGCTCACTCCGTCATGCGGCGCTCAGGTCTCGAACTGCTGAACTACCAACCTTCCAGCCTGCAGTTCAGCGTCTTAACCACTTGAGCCACCGCAGCTCCTAACCTGCAAGGTAGATTAGGCCAAAAGAGAGTGACCGGCACCCAATGTCATCCCACAAGCTTCATGGCTGAGCAGGAATTTGAACCCAGGTCTCTCAGTCTTTGACTGGCACTTCAACCACTACACCATACGGATTCTCTGTTCAGTGCACTATGAATAGCTGACCTGTCCAGCATTTACTAGATTAAGTGCATAATCTGGCTAGTGTGATAAAAATATTTTTGTGAGGAGGAAGAACTAGCCTCAGTTCAGGGTGGCAGACATACTTACCTTCAGGTCAATAGCAAAGCTTGGATCTCAGGGAATAATATATCATTCAGAAACCATCAATGCAACTCTTGCCTTGGTTTTTGAAACATAATTCCCACCTCTCCTCCCACCAAGGCCTTGCAAAGAGGAAAGTTATAAATTAACAAAGCTCCCTTGCCCTTAGGTGGGCACCATTCACTCACTGGCATTAATTGGGGAGGAAAGGGGATTTATTTTAAAAACAAAACTAAAAAGGATTAAGTCATTTTTAGTCTGTTTAAACACAAAAAAGGATCTTGGCAGGACAACAGAGAGATCTCACAGAGCCTGTGTATAGGCACAGATGTCAAAATACTCTAGATTCCTTCACCCCAGCAGCCCCTCTTTGGCTGACTGAAATTAAAGTCTTTGAACAACGCCATAAATTATTTAACAAAAATATCTCTCTCCCTCCCTCACACATACCCCAGAAGTGGTTTATGACCAAAGCCCAAGCATTTTTTCTCTGGGCCTGGTATAAACTCCTAATGGAACCCTTTCTCCAATTCCATCATGGCCTCTATGCCCTGCTTCTTGGCCCTCCAGGTAGGGTGGCCAGGTCCCTCCTGGCAACCGTAGGGGGATGGGGGGAACTTACCAGGAGCAGCAAGGAGGCCCATCTGACAAACAGCAATGTGACCAGGCCACTGCCCACGTGACCAGGAAGTGACACCATCAAGTCCAGGACGTCAGGGTGCCGCTCTGGTATTTGGGCAAAAATTCTATGGTAAATTTGGTTTCTACCGCTACCATAGAGTTTTTGCCCAAATACCCGGCCATCGCCCCAACGTCCCAGATGTGATGATGTCACTTCCGGGTCATCATGTGGGCAGTGACATAGACACATTGCTGCACGTCGGATGGATCTCCCTCTTTTTAGGGGTAACTCCCCCTGCCAGCCAGCTGATAGGTGGTAGGGTGGTGGGGGTCTCCATCGGGGGTGTGTGTCTGGCAACCCTACCTCCAGAGCAACTGATTGGCCACTGTGTGAAACAGTATGCTGGACCAGGTGAACCACTGGTCTGATCCAACAAGGCTCTTATGTGCTTATTGAAATGAAGGAAAAAGCCATAAGGGTGAAATTGCATGTCCCATGTGCACCACACAAAACCCAGCCACAGCATCTCTCTTACAAAGCAGGGCTGCGAGGGCACTATTTCTAGTTCAAAAATGAAGGGTAAGAGAGGAATCGAAACAAGTTTTTAGGAGGGCATTTTTATAAAGTGATGCATGATGGAGCAGTGCAAGAGAGTGCTTTTATAAGGGAATAGGATTGCAGTCTACTGCAACTTTTAGTGAAGATGTCATCTTGCTTCTACTGCATTGTCTTCTACCTCTGCAACCCACTTTCTGCCTTGTTTATGGTGCTTCAGTCAGCTTTTTATTTGCATTGTTTCCTAATGTAAGCCTAGTCCCATTGCATTGTCCATTGGATGTTGTGGCAATTATGGGGAGGGGGGGACTCTGAGGCCTTCTGGAATGAAGAATGTCCATTCGCCACACTGGCCTCTCCTATAGTGTAGTGTATTCAAAGCTGCCTTGAAAACAGCAATGTGTCCAAGCCACTGCCCACGTGACCAGGAAGTGACACCATCAAGTCCAGAACGTCAGGGTGCCGCTCTGGTATTTGGGCAAAAATTCTATGGTAAATTTGGTTTCTACCACTACCATAGAGTTTTTGACCAAATACCCGGCCGTCGCCCCAACATCCCAGATGTGATGATGTCACTTCCGGGTCATCATGTGGGCAGTGACATAGACACATTGCTGCACGTCGGATGGATCTCCCTCTTTTTAGGGGTAACTCCCCCTGCCAGCCAGCTGATAGGTGGTAGGGTGGTGGGGGTCTCCATCGGGGGTGTGTGTCTGGCAACCCTACCTCCAGAGCAACTGATTGGCCACTGTGTGAAACAGTATGCTGGACCAGGTGAACCACTGGTCTGATCCAACAAGGCTCTTATGTGCTTATTGAAATGAAGGAAAAAGCCATAAGGGTGAAATGGCATGTCCCATGTGCACCACACAAAACCCAGCCACAGCATCTCTCTTACAAAGCAGGGCTGCGAGGGCACTATTTCTAGTTCAAAAATGAAGGGTAAGAGAGGAATCGAAACAAGTTTTTAGGAGGGCATTTTTATAAAGTGATGCATGATGGAGCAGTGCAAGAGAGTGCTTTTATAAGGGAATAGGATTGCAGTCTACTGCAACTTTTAGTGAAGATGTCATCTTGCTTCTACTGCATTGTCTTCTACCTCTGCAACCCACTTTCTGCCTTGTTTATGGTGCTTCAATCAGCTTTTTATTTGCATTGTTTCCTAATGTAAGCCTAGTCCCATTGCATTGTCCATTGGATGTTGTGGCAATTATGGGGAGGGGGGGACTCTGAGGCCTTCTGGAATGAAGAATGTCCATTCGCCACACTGGCCTCTCCTATAGTGTAGTGTATTCAAAGCTGCCTTGAATGCATGATATGTTGTGAAACATCTAATTGAAGTGTAATGTAAAGCTTCGTCCTGGGCTAGGATCCAAATCCATCCAATCATGTTACTAGATCAGAAAGCACCTAACCAATCACCTTCTAGCAAGCTCCCTGAGCGGGAACATCCGTGATTGGTCCTTATATGAACAACCTTATTGGTTGGTATTTGTACAGTGGGTGTGGCTACATTAGCCGGGAATATTTAAAAGCAGGATAGCTGCAATGTAAAGGCTGTTCTGGCTATCAGATGTTGATCTGTGTTGGAGTTGTGTTCGAGTTGAAGAATCACTCTCTGACTGCTTTGTTAAGTGAGCAACTTAACATATAGGTTCCTTAAACCCCAGCCCCCCACAATCAAATAAAAAGGGGCACACAACATTTGATTAAAGGATTGGTAGTGTATAAACTATGCATTCCTTTAAGGTCTCTTATATTGAAACCTGCTAGACCAAGACTGTAATTATTTGTGAGGTAAATAAAAATAACCTTTTCCTAGAGGTTTGCCTGGACAGACAAGATACAGATGGAGATGAACAATGAAGGTTTATGTAACAGAAAATAAAATATTTAATAGAATAAATGTTTTGTGTGGATTGCTTCAGTAAACTTACAGTTCCCCAACTTTTAGCTGAGCCTCAAGTAAAGTAAATAAACCCTGAAGGGAGATTTGATTCCCTGCACAGGCTCAAGGCTGCTCTTTTACAACACAGAGCAGAACTTGTATCCATAAGTTAGGAATATAAGGTCCTTAACAGGATACTTATTTCTTTCACTGGAACAATTTTCTTCCCTAAGCTGACCCCAAACCCTAACAGCCAAATTAAAAACGTGGCTAAACTGATTATCTTATCCAGAGCCACCAAAATCCCTGTCTGAAGAAAAAAACATTTTTCTTCACCCTTCTTAAACTGATGAGGCTGGTTCACGCCCTTCCATCCCATAGAGTTCCATGGGCTCTGACTGAATGACAATCACTTGGAATTTATATAAGGCCTAAATGACAAGGTGGCTCAAGTGGTTAAGATGCTGAGCTGCAGGCTGTGGAAGGTCAGTAGTTCAGCAGTTCGAGGCCCGAGTTGCCGCATGACGGAGTGAGCTCCCGTCTCTAGTTCCAGCTCCTGCCAACCTAGCAGTTCGAAAGCAAGAAATTGCAAGTAGATAAATAGGTTCCACTTCGGTGGGAAGGTAACAGCGTTCCATGCGCCTTGGTGTTTAGTCATGCCGGCCACATGACCACGGAAACGTCTTCGGACAGCGCTGGCTCTTCGGCTTTGAAACGGAGATGAGCCCTAGAGTCGGATTCGACTGGCTTTTGAGCAAGGGAACCTTTACCTTTACCTTTTTAAATGACAAGGATTGGTTCAGACTCCTGGAGGAGAGGCGGGACTTTTGAGGATGATTGCCACAGATGTCCCATTGCATTAATTTAAATGTTTTGCAATCCGCCTGGAGTCTCAGTGAGAAAGAAACGAACTCAGATATGGAGCTCTCTCCTACCCTGTGCACTCCTAGTTGATATTCTGAGGGAAAGGGAGTACAATGTCTGCTTCTCAGAGGAAAACCTCGTCCTATGAATCTTTCTAAACAATCAGCAGTTCGGCTCTGAAGACTTGTGGTAGAGTTGGATCCTATAGTCTAGGTAGGGTTCCCAGGTCTGGGTTGGAAAATACCTCAAGACTTTGGGGGTGGAGCCAGGAGAGGGTGGGGTTTGGGGAGGGGAAGGGCCTCAGCATGATACAGTGCCATACAGTCCACCCTCCAAAGCAGCCATTTTCTCCAGGGGAACTGATCTCTGTCAGCTGGGGATCAGTTGTAAAAGCGGGAGATCCCCAGGCCCCACCTGGAGAATGGCAGCTCTAAGTCTAGGGTTGCCAGCTCTGGATTGTGAAATACCTGGAGATTTGGGGGTGGAGACTGGGGAGGGCAGGGTTTGGGAAGGGACCTCAGTAGAGTATACTGCCATAGAGTCCACCCTCCGAAGTGTAATCGCAGGAGATCATCTGGAGATCAAGTCTAATAGCAGGAGATCTCCAGGTACCACCTGGAGGCTGGCAACCCTAGCCCTTTGTATTATATCTGATATAATATAATATAATTTTGCACACGTACTAATAGAAAACATTACATGGAATACTACAGTATGTAGCCTATGCATGTTTTTTTTTTTAAAAAAAAAACAACACCACACAAAACCTTTGCCAGGACAAAAGCAGCAAGTCTACCCAGCTGCCTGCTACATTTGTTTGATATTCTGTTGGAAGGTAGCTTGGCCTTACTTCAAGAAGTAGCACTGTACCTGCCATGACAGGAGATGCTGAGGGGATGGAGTGAAAGAGCCAAAGAACACTGCTCTTTGCACACAAAAAATATATCCGAAAGGTCACCTCAGCAGTCAATAATTTATTCATTATAGCTAGAAAGGCTGAGCAGACCCACAAATGTAAGCCATTGACGAGACAAAGGGGAAGGAAATGAAGGGCAGATCTGAAGGTTTTCTTTTCTTTCTTTTCTTCTTTTTTTTAATGTTCTAAAGCCCAAAAGAGAGTTTCTCTGAAGAAAAGACAGGAGGGATTCATTTACAATCGACAACGGAAAAGCTTTGAGGAGAAACTGGTTCCAACAAATTTGAACAATCTGTTATGGCGGCTGCATTTTGTCTATCAGACACAGATGTGAGTGCTAGAGAGCCTGTTATGGAATTTTGATGAAGGTAGCTTGAGGCCGCTTCCAGCGTTTTTATTTCCTGACCCGCATTTTGAAAACATATGTGGAGAGGCTCTCTCTGGCTCAAGCAGTCCAAGAAACTTTTTTGCCGAGTGCTGCACTCACAGCAATTCACACATGCAATGCCCATCGCTGGGTGACGATGGTTTAAAAAAAATTAAGATCAGAGAGCTGACATTACAGGCAGAGCGGTCCCATATGATCTGGATTCGTCTCAGAAAACAATATTGCATTAAGTACATCAATTTGTTCTGGACGTATAATATCACAAAAATTAAATAAAGCAGAGCCAAATGCTTTGACAGCCAACATTTTTGGGATGCAAGGGGGGCTTGGTGGGGGGCAAGTTTCCAAACTTCCCTCAGAGTGACTACCTCTTCTGTACTGTTTCAGCAGGGTTTGTAGCCCCAGTTGAACAATGCATAATTTGCCATTAAATGCAAACTGGGCAGCGTATATGGCTGTTCATTCAGGGAACAAGCGTTGGGAGCAATGATCCCTCTAAGCTGAGTTAGTGTGAGCCAGCTCACAGTTTTTTAGCCTCCGGCTCACTGGTTTTTGCCTTAGCTCAGGAAGGATGACTCCAGAGCAAACTGATTTATGCAGCAGCAAAATCACTCGCTCACAGCTTTAATGCCAGTAACTCGCAAAGTAGAACTTTTGCTCCCAAGACTCCGCACCTTAGAAGGAGCATTGCTTGGGAGTCCTCAAGCTGGTATTATCCCACTCCCCTTCTTTTCTAGTGCCCACTTTGGAAGTTGAAGACTTGTGCATTCCCACCAAACTGTAATTTTTTTCTATTATCTGTCACTCAGGATCCTCATTTGGACTCATGATTTATAAGCAAGAGAACAAAGCATAGCTCTTCTTCTAGTCTAACTCGGACAAAATAGCCCTCTATGCTTTGTTTGGGAATGCGGATCTATTTAATTCCCAAGCAGCTCCATAAGGCAGGAGTAGGGATGCCAGCTCCGGGTAGGGAGATACCTGGAGATGTTGGGGGTGGAGCCTGAGGATGGCAGGGGGGAAAAGAGATACTTCAGTGGGGTATAATGCCATAGAATCCACCTTCCAAAGCTGCCATCTTCTTCAGGGGAACTGATCTCTGTCGCTTGGAGATCAGCTGTTATCCAAGGAGAGCTCCAGCCACCATCTGGAGGTTGGCAACCCTAGGGAGGAGGAACAGTCCTGTGTTCCTGAAAGCACATGCCACACACTATTGCCCAGTTTGCATTTGGTGACAAATTAAGGACTGCTGAGAAAGAGGGCGGGAATTTGGGTGCATGAAGGGAGGGAGAAGGGACCAGTGGTTTGGAGAAGCCGGAACATTACATCTAAACTGACCCAGTTGATTGTCTCTTCTGGAACTGTTACTAATTGATGTTCTGCATTTATACACTGCCTTTTCCTCTAAGGCATTCAAGGCAGTCTACAATCAGTGTTCCCTCTAAGCTGAGTCAGTGTGAGCTAGCTCACAGTTTTTCAGCCTCCTGCTCACACATTTTTGTCTTCGCTCAGGAAGGATGGCTCCAGAGCAAACTAATTTATGCAGTAGCCAAATCGCTCACTCACAACTTTAATGCCAGTCGCTCACAAAGTAGAATTTTTGCTCACAAGACTCCACAGCTTAAAGGGAACATTGTTTACAATGTAAAACAGTTAAAACGCAAAATGAAAGATGCAAAAAAAATACTCCCAGAAATGACAAAGCAATAAAAGAGCTGAATTCTCTTCATGGACACTGGTGGTTTTCATGACACCACAAAGTTTCCGGCCTGGTTCTGTCATCGTCTGCCAAGCACCAGGCGATGGACTTCTAGTTTAATTATTTTTAAAATTGCATAATCCGTTTTATGCAACCTATTGCATAACAATATATTATTGTAAGAGTCAAATCATGCTTTAAAAAAAAAGTTTAGGAGGCCCATCTGCAAAGGCAACAAAATATTAGCCATTTTGTGAAAGGCCTGCTTATCTTTGGGCAGTATCTCTGCATTGTTAAATCAGCTGCATTTTTATACGTAAAAGTAGTATGCATTCTGCCCTGACCTGGATAGCCCAGGGTAGCCTGATTTCATCAGATCTTGGAAGCTAAGCAGGGTCAGCCCTGGCTAGTGTTTGGATGAGAGACCACCAATGGTCATGATGTGGAGCCAGGCAATGGCAAACGACAGCTGAACATCTCTTGCCTTGAAAACTGTATGGGGTTGCCATAAGTCAGCTGTGACTTGAAGGCGCTGTGACTTGAAGGCAGAAAAGGACAACTAGAATGATAAAAGGGTTCAAACACTTTCCCTATGAAGAAAGGTTAAAGCACTTAGGGCTCTTTAGCTTGGAGAAACAACGGCTGAGGGGTGACATGATTGAGGTTTATAAGATTATGCATGGGATAGAGCAGGTAGAGAAAGAAGTACTTTCTCCCTTTCTCACAATACAAGAACTCGTGGGCACTCCATGAAATTGCTGAGCAGTCAGGTTAGAACGGATGAAAGGAAGTACTTCTTCACCCAAGAAGTGATTAACACATGGAATTCACTGCCACAGGAGGTGGTGACGGCTACAAGCATGGACAGCTTCAAGAGGGAATTAATAAGCATATGGAGCAGGGGTCAATCAGTGGCTATTAGCCACAAAGTATAGATAGGAACTCTCAGTCTGGGGCAAGTGATGTACTGTATTCTTGATGCTTGGGGGGGGCAACAGTGGGAGGGCTCCTAGTGTCCTGGCACCACTGATGGAGCTCCTGATGGCACCTGGTATTTCTGGCCACTGTGTGACAGAGTGTTGGACTGGATGGGCCATTGGACTAATCCATCATTGGCTTCTCTTATGTTCTTACACCAGTATGTCTTACAACAAAATGGAAGATCTTGGTGCGTTCTTTGGCTCATGCTACAGAGTATTATATTATGAAATATGAAATTACTCATGCAACCCTCTCCTGTTTTGCTCTTGTCGATTACAACACAGGACGCTGGAGTGCTCCGTGGATAATTGTCTAGAAATAGCAATCTGTTTGAAGAGTCTGCAAAGCAGACGTTTACTCGCACGCTGGACAAGGTGTTGAAATCTGTAAAGACCAAAATAAGAACCAGATTGTGCAGGCGCATGTGGAGGAGGGGGAAGGAGGAGGCACACTGTATAAAGGCTGAAGTGCCTTCTTGTCCTTCTGAGTGGTCGCTTGAGTGTTGATATTTATTTGGTGAGTCTCCCCAATACAGTTTTAGGAGGAACACAGAACATATGGTGGACGGTGACCTCATGCCATAATTATGTCAACTGTTGAAGTCCTAATACTCCACAGCTGTGAACCTCTTCAAGAGACAGCAGATGGTATCCTCCCACTCTTACTTTTTGTTTAAACCTGAGCCACCCTGGGTAGCTAGTTTGCCTATCACCTGGCCAGGAAGGAGACATCTGTAGGCTTTCTTTGCTTTCTTCATCAGTCCCTAATGATGAAGAAGAGAAGAGAGGAGATTGGATTTATGCCCCGCCCTTCCCTCGGAGTCTCAGAGCGGCTTACAAACGCCTTCCCCTTCCCCTCCCCACAACAGACACCCTGTGAGGTAGGTGGGGCTGAGAGAGAAGAAGAGGTTGGATTTCTATCCCGCCCTTCACTACCCAAAGGAGTCTCAGAGCGGCTTACAAACGCCTTCCCCTTCCCCTCCCCACAACAGATACCTTGTGAGGTGGGTGGGGCTGAGAGAGCTCAGTTTGCCATCCACAGCTGTAGTGTGGATAAGTCTGGGAAACCATTATGAGTGTCCCACTTTGAACTGATCAACAGAATTGTGTTATGTATATATGCCAGGACTGTACTGCAGGTGAGAGGAAGCGGATTTTGAATTCTCTACCATATTTCAAAAAATTCTCAGAATGTTGGAAACAAGGTTAGGCAACATTCTAATTTCAGTTTCCTACCAATATCAAGGAATGGCATGGAGTCGTGATCTCCAGACCACATAAATCCATTTCTCTGGAGGAGACAGCTGCTTCAAGGACTGGACTTTATGGCAACAAAAACCCATTGAGCTCCCTTCCCTTCCCAAATGCTGCTCTACCTCAAATTACCAGGAATTTCCCGAGCTGGAGCCCACAACCGAATTATAACCTTTGTTGCTGATGTGCTAATATCTACAGCTGGAGAGATTTCTGAAGTAAGGCTCACTTAAGCATTATAAGTTGGAATGTGCAGAATGCACCTAGAGTTGCCAGCTCCAGGTGGGGCCTGGAGATCTCCTGGAAATACTACTGATCAGTTCCCCTGGAGAAAATGGCTGCTTTGGAGGGTGAATTGTATGGCATTATACCCAGCTGAGTTCCCCCCCCCAAAAAAACCCTGCCCTCCTTAAGCTCCACCCTCAAATCTCCAGGAATTTCCCAACCCAGAGTTGGCATCCCTTATCAGCCATGGTAATCAGGGGTAAATCAGATAACCAACATCCAAAGCATTACCGCAGGGGATGAGACCAATAGCCACGGATCATTTCTATTTCAGTTTGGTCATTTTGAAGAACTAACTCCTGGTCTTTAACTGGTAGAATTAAGGAATTTAAAATCCTTTTGTTTAAAGTCTATGATTCAACGGTTGGCTATGTAGGACAGGGACTTTTCAACTGTGGCACCACAGTTGTGGAAGTCCCTTGAAAGGGCAACTTACCTTCCTCTTTCCCTGATATTTAGGTCCCTGGTTAAAGTAGCGTTCTTTAATTGTTTGGAGCTCCAAGCTAGATTCATGAATGCACATTGCTACATTATCCTGAGCCAAACTTGTAGTCGATCAAGTTCAGCATTGTCTTCTCTGAGTGGCAGTGTCTCTCTGGGGTCTTGGGCAGAGAAAGCTCTTTCCCAGCCCCTGAGATCCTCAAACTGGGGATGCCAGGAAATTCAGTGTTCCCTCTAAGCTGAGTTAGTGTGAGCTAGCTCACAGTTTTTTAGCCTCTGGCTCACACATTTTTGTTTTAGCTCAGGAAGGATGGCTCCGGAGCAAAGTAATTTATGCAGTAGCCAAATCGCTTGCTCACAACTTTAATGCCAGTAGCTCACAACGTAGAATTTTTGCACACAAGACTCCACAGCTTAGAGGGAACATTGCCAGAAATTGAACCTGAAACTTTCTGCATGCAAAACAGGTGCTCTGCCACTACCTCTCCTCTAGGGTCACCAAGTTCTAGGTAACCCTAGGTAACCTCTGGAGTTCTCCCAGAATCTCAGTTCCTCTCCAGACTACAGAAATCTGTTCCCGTAGAGGAAATGGCATTTTGGAGGGTGGGCTCTATAACATCACATGATCCCTACTGAATTCCATTCCCTCCTCAAACTCTGCTCTCCCAGGGCACCACCCCAACAACTCCAGGAACTTCCTTTCCTTTCCCTGTAACTTAACAGCCTACAAGCCATACACCCAGGAACTTCCTGACCTGGAGTGGCATCCCTACGCCACTCTCTGCTTTATGTATTTCTGTTGCTTTTCTCCAACTTGAGTTATTTTGTCATTTGATCTACATTTGTAAGTTGTAACCTCTTATGATCAGTTTAAAGTAGATTTTTGTTAGCTCCCTTATGTACTTGGATTAGTCAAAATGCAGGATATAACATTTAAAATAAATATATGTTTAAAAGTTTGAGGGGAAAGGGTTTATGGAGGTAGCAAAGAACTCTAAGCAAGGTTTTAAAAAGCTAATGAAAATCAGGATTTGGGAAGGGAGGAGAAAATATTTTTGTTCGTTTGTCATGCTGTCTGTCAGAAATGGCAAAACCTGAGGTTAGTTGTTTTGTATGATAATAAGAGGCTATCATGGCCATGAGGCATTAGCAAACTGCCTTCCAACCCTGTATTTAATAATTAAAATGATGTAATTACACCATGGTTGCAGTAAAACCCTGAGGCCCTGCTGGTTTTGCATACTGATGTGCTAAATGGCCAGAGGAGGCAACAAGGGAAGGGAGACATGTCAGATTGTGCTTGAACCACTCATAACACCAGTACAAAACAGTCAATACTTGAAGGACCATCTATTCCTTTATGAACCTGTCTGACCAACTGGTAGGGTATAGGCTTGCCAAGTCCCCCCGGGGGGGCGGGGAAAACCCCGCCCCAGAGGCCCGTTCCCCGCCGCCGGCGGATTAGGCCCCAGGGGGAACCCCACCCCGACGTGCGTGTCACCAGGAAGTGACGTTAGGATGCCGGACACGCTGGGGGCGGGGCCACAACCATCGGAGGGAAAACTCTATCCCCCGCTGCGGCTGAGAAACGACTTGGCAACCCTAGTAGGGTAGATCCTATCCCTGTCCTCCCACTCCACCGAGTAAAGGTTGAAGCCTTCCTCCAGCCTAAGGGGACTTCCTCCAACTTATGTGGCTCTTCTTCCGATAGAAGAAATGCTACATTAGAGAAAAACTCCTCAGGGTATGGTTGGATCCACCCCATTGTCCACTTCAGAGATCCAACTTTGTCTCCCTCCATTAAGTGAAATGGGACTGTTTCCAGTTAAGAAAACTGTACAAAGGGGGAAGCTCAGACCCCTTCTCCTTGAGCATCACAGTCCAGATCAGGCCCACATGCCTAGGCAGCCAATTCCCAGCAGGATACTCCAAGAACACATCTGTACAAAGGGGGATATGTGAACTTTGTAGAGTATCAATCAGGCTATATTGACAATATACAGGGGTCGCAAAGACAGCATATGAAATCAATAAGAAAAAAGGGGATATTTGTATGCCCTAACTTTTTTAAAATGACAGCTTGAAACTGATATGTGATTATAATGCTATAGCGGTTTAGCTATTTTGTGGGGGGGGGGAGCTCGAAAAAGCCCTCCAGCGGCAGGAGGCAAAATAGCAGACCTGGCGGGCTGAGGTAAGGAAACTGCAGAGAAAACTTCTGTGTGGACGCCACGCGGCAATGACAGCTACATCGAGAATTGTCTCTGTGTACGAGCTCAAGTTGTGGAGACCTATAAATACATCAAATACACTAATAATAAGAAGAGGACGAGGAAGAAGAGGATGAGGTGGTGGTCAACGCTCCCTCTAAGCTGTGGAGTGTTCTGAGCAAAGCTTCTACTTTGTGAGCTACTGGCATTAAAGTTGTGAGCGAGCGATTTGGTGACTGCATAAATTAGTTTGTTCTGGAGCCATCCTTCTTGAGCTAAGACAAAAATCTGTGAGCTGGAGGCTAAAACACTGTGAGCTAGCTCACACTAACTCAGCTTAGAGGGAACACAGGTGGTGGAAATACTGAGGGGAAAAAAGGAATCGAATCTGTGCAGCCCACCATAGAAATCAATTTGGAAAGCCGTCATTGAGCCTGTCAACCTGCAAATCAAGAATTCTAGGACAAGAGTAAAGCTGCGTGATGGAAAAACTTTTAACAAACAGGAAGAAGTGCAGGTGAAAAAGGTGAGTTATTGATTGTTTCTTCTGCCAAACAAAGAGAACAATCCGCATTTGATTCACGCTGCAACTCTTCCCTCTGGAAAGTTAAATACAACTGTTCAAACCAGACAAACCTACGAGGGGAAAAATACACTGTGCAGGAAAGCCTCTTTCAATCCTTGTAATCCACGTGTGACATTTGGTAGTTTTTCAGAGCCAAATCAGATCCTGATCTCCCCTCACTCCCAGAGAAAGATGAAAACAGCTTAGAACTCGGCTTTATTTCCCAGCAGTTCAAAGCAATTCTCCTTTCATACAGGCCCTACGATATTCCACATGTCAGGCGTCTGGGCTATAAAACACCATATGGGATTGAAAACGATCCATGTGCACATACATGGCTTAGTCAGACTCTGGACCTCCCCAAATGCCTTGAATATTTTCCTTGGACCTCCCCCCCCCCTTCTCTCCCTGTTAATACTCGTAAATGCTCCACTTTCATGAGCTCTAAGAAGTCCAGGGATGGCACTGGGGGAGGGGGGTTGCTTTCCTTTGGATGAGATTTACAGCATCATTTCCCAATAAGTTTTAATTGCAATTATTCAAACAGCGGGAGCACAGTGGACATAGTAAATCCAACAGGAGACAGCAAAACTTCTGGTTCCCTGACAGCAGAGCCTCTCTCCACTCATACTCTGCCCATGGAAATGATGGATAACTAACAAAATGTCCCCATAGAAAGACAGCTCTCCCCTTTGTCATGGCCTAGTTGGAGAACTGTAAATGAAGAGGTGGGGTTATGCTAATAGGAGCAGATGCGTTGCCCCCCCCCCCACTAAGGTCTTTGGGTGCAAGAGCTGCAATCAGTAGGACCGGAGCTGCGGTGGCTCAAGTGGTTAAGACGCTGAACTGCAGGCTGTCGAAGGTCAGTAGTTCAGAAGTTCGAGACCTGAGTTGCCGCATGACGGAGTGAGCTCCCGTCTCTAGTTCCAGCTCCTGCCAACCTAGCAGTTCGAAAGCAAGAAATTGCATGTAGCGGAAATGATGGATAATTAACAAAATGTCTCCATAGAAAGACAGTTCTCCCCTCTTTGTCATGGCCTAGTTGGAGAAGTGTAAATGAAGAAGTGGGGTTATGCTAATAGGAGCAGATGCATTGCCCCCCCCCACTAAGGTCTTTGGGTGCAAGAGCTGCAATCAGTAGGACCTATCTAGGCATAGACTGGCAAGGCGGGGGGGTGGGGACCTGCTCCCTGTTGAACACTGTGATCACTTGTAGCAGCTTTAGCTTCCATGCTCCCAGTGTCTCCAGATGCATCTCTGTTTTCTCTATATAACTGACTGTTGACTCTTACTGGGGGGAAACAACAGTTCTTAGAAACATCATTGCTGTGTATGTGCTCCAGGCTGTACTTCCCCTCCAGGAAACAGAACGTGCTATCATGCCCTGCACATACTTTAGCAATGAACAGGCCCAATGTACCCGCCTGCCTTAATGACAGCCAATTTCCTAATTACCCTAGTTATATACAAAGAAATGAAGGAGGGCTTGTTCAGACCTATCCAGCTCCCTGTTCATCTGACAGTTCTCAATGACTGAAGTCAGTGCATTCTCTCCAGGGAATAGTTACATCCTGGTATTAATATTCTTGCTCACCTGTGATGGCAGAGTGAGACTGTGCCTTTTCACCTTGCCCAGTGGGCAAGGGGATTAGATAAATTCATGGAGGAGAAGTCTATCAGTGGCCACTACCCATGGTGACTGAGCAGAATTGCCACCTTCAGAGGCACTAAGCCTCCAAAATCCCAGAGCCAGGAGACAACATCAGGCCCTGCAGAGGAACTGGTTGGCCACTGTGTGAGACAGGAATGTTGGACTAGGACTTCCGGTTTGTGGATCAGCGATGGCGGTCGTTCTCCCCGGACCTCGGGGGAGTGACTCGCACACTAGTGGTATGGAGGGGTGTTACCTCAAGTAGCACTCACACAGAGCCTTTGTGATAGGCTCCAGGCCATAGGGCTTTTGAGGGGTAGCCTCTTCGATGGCTTCCCTCTGCCCTGATGGTCCTGCTGCTGGGTGGCCCTTGGGCTCAAGTTGATTCGACTGGGACAAGCGCTGGAGATCGAGCGGAATATCAATTACTGTGAGCGAGGTCAGAGAAACGACCGACAATGAATGTGAGTTCAAAATAAGCGGAATATTTTAAAAGCGGACTACCCCCCCCATGGGAAAAGCAGAGTGCAAAGAGGGAGCAGACGTCCTGAAAATGTTAGCAGATATGCTCAAGCGGTGATGGAGCAACTCGATGGTATTAACCAGCAATTGACTTCGCTGAATCAAAACTTCGCATCCCAGCAGCTCCAACTGGCAGAAACGGCAAATAAGGTGGAGCATATGACTGAGAGAATTAAAGAGATAGACACCACAAACATGAAGAAAAGAATGGGGGAAGCTGAAGCAAAACAAAACTTCCAAGAAAACTGTTTGTTACAGCTACAAATGGAAAAAGCCAACATGATTCTCAGATTCCAGGGAGTTCCTGAATCAGTGAAAGAGGATCTGAGGAAGTTGCTCAGCGAGATCATTGCTCCAGCAATAGGCTCAACAGCAGATTAAGTAGTAAAAGAGATGGAGACTGCTTATGGGGCATACTCCAATTATATTAAAAAAAATAGCCTGCCTGGAGAAATTGTGGTCAGATTCTCAAGAAGACAGACCAGAGATGCTACTTTAAAAGTGACCTCAGCAACTCCACTGAAAATGGGGAATATAAACATTAAAACTTTAAAAGACATTCCATTTGATTTTTGAGACGCCAGTTGGGATTGGAGGAAGAATCCAAAGATGAAGAATCGAAATCAAATGACTCTGCTACCTCTGGAACGGATGAGGACTCTGCTGTAGAAACGGGTGCAGGCGCAATGAAAGTTACATATGATTTCAGAGACAGAAAACCGAAGTAAAGACAGAAGAACTCTGAAAATTGCCTTTTAAAGCAAATAAGAAGATGCTCAGAAAGTTCTCTCGCAACAACTAACATACTAACATTGAAGCCGAGACAAACAAGAACTCTACAAGTATATTGTTGTACTAACACTTTTATTAATAACACTTAGATTAACACGGATATGATCTCCTCCTCTTGGGTTTTTAGTGTAGTGTGGTTATCTATCCTTTATCCTTAGATGTAATCCCCTTCCCTTATATTTTCTTTGTAGTTTTGTAGTCTTATAAAAAAATAATAAAAAATATCCCTCCAGGGATTTCAAAACAGGAATGTTGGACTAGATGGGCCACTGGTGTGATCCAGCAGGGCTGTTCTTATGCCTGCGACCTGACTCCAAGACCACCAGACAGCTACAAGTGAATGTAACATTTGAACAGGACATAAACAGAGAAAACACATATGAAGCTGCCTTATACTGAATCAGACCATCAGTTTATCAAGGTCAGTATCGTCTACTCAGACTAGCAGCAGCTCTCCAGGGTCTCAAGCAGACGTCTTTCATATCCCCAACTACCTGGTCCTTTCAATCGGAGATTATGGGGATTGAACCTGGGACTTTCTGCAAGCAAAGCAGATGCTCTACCACTGAGCCACATCCCCACCTAAAAAATGCTCTAGGGTCTTAGAAATATGGGCTGGAATCCACATCCTTGCCACAAAGCTTGGGGGATGCCCATGTCCCAGTCACTCACTCAACCCTGTGAGGATAAACTGGGAAAGATAGAACCATGTATGCTGCTCTGAGCTCTTTGGAGAAAGGGCAGGATAGGACTGTACCTGGTACACAGGAAGACTGATAGCTCAGCAAATGCACATAGGCCTGAACAGTATAATCAATATCTCAGAAAAAAAACCAGAAATTGACCACATGATTTGGGCCTAAACACACTGGATTATATGTGCCTATATCCCACTGAATCATTACATCCATGAGATACCCCCCATCCTCAGAAGCAAGGCAGGTACGGGTGCTTGGTAGGTAGAGGGGGACAGGTGCCCTCTCCTCCATCACAGAGAGAGGAGTAATTGGTCATATCTTCCAAACTGGACATGAAAAATCTGAGATGAGGCATCGCACCTGGGCACTGACCAGACCTGAAGCTTCTTGGAATCAGCAGAGTTACTCTATCTAGAAGTTGGGGCAAGGTATAAATTTTGAAAATCCACCTCCTAATGCCTAACATTTGCCACAGCTGCTCTCCAAAACTATTTTATCTAAAGGAAACCAGAGCCAAGTTTCCCCTCCCTCTGCCAGACCTAAAGACATGGAGATTGTCAAGGAGAAAAAAAACATTTAGAACTTTCAGCTCAAGGGGGGAGGGATGCTCATAAATTTCACCTGATTGCCTGCAGGAATACTCAAGCACCGGGAATGCCACCGGCTGCTCAGTTACGGGAAAGAAAGACGAAAGGTTTGTTGTGATAGGTCCCAACTAGCAAACAGTTTATTTTTCCAAAATCATTCTATTTGCAGATATCCTTTCCCCTCACAATGTTCCCTGCTGCTTGCCCTGCCATTCCCTAAATCTACCATATTGCACAGTCTTTTATAGGCAACAGACTTCTTTCGTATCTTGCCTTCCGTGTCACAGCTGTGGTTGCCAACCTCCAGGCTGCACCTGGAGATCTCCTGCTATTACAATTGATCTCCAGATGACCAAGATCCATTCCCTTGGAGAAAATGGCTGATTTGCAAGATGGACTGTATGGCATTATACTTTGCTGAGATCCCCTCAAAAAACTCTTCCCAGGTTCTACCTCCAAAATCTCCAGGTATTTCCCAACCCAGAGCTGGCAACCCTGGCAGTAAGTAAAAAGTTTGGACAGGAGAAGGCAGCGTTTTCCAATGAACTGACTGTGGGCATTAAGGAGGAGGAGGAGGAGGGTTGGATTTATACCCCGCCCCTCACTTGGAGTCTCAGAGCGGCTTACAATCTCCTTCCCTTCCTCTCCACACAACACCCTGTGAGGTAGGTAGGACTGAGAGTTCTGAGAGAACTGTGACTGACCCAAGGTCACCCAGCTGGCTGCTTGTAGAGGAGTGGGGAATCAAACCCGGTTCTCCAGATTAGAGTCCTGCTGCTCTTAACCACTACACCAAACTGGCTCTCTCATGGCACCTTCCTACATGTTTCCTGGCCTTTTGCTTGCTTCTTGAGATTTGGGAATAAAATCTGGAATGTTAACGTGGGTGAAAGGGGAGCTTCATGTCATTTTCCACCGGATGACTGACTAGTGAAGTTATGGGTTCAGCTCAGGCAGGTGTGTCACAGACATGTGCCCACAGTATGGCTGACAACACAGACTTCCTTAAATCTTGGGCTTGGAAACCTCTCTCTGTTGCATGCAAGGAGCAAATCTTCCTGTTTCTTTGGAAACGGAGACCAAAGTGTCTCTTCTTCTGTCCCAAAAAGTCAATCATGCCCTTTAATGGCAGCCATTTTGTGATACCCCATCATCACCACAGAAGCCATTTTGTGGCAGAGATCCCCTCTCCTCAACAGGAACCTGCCATTCCCTAGCCAACCCAGATGCCCAACTAGCTAGGCAAGGAGGCCAAACCCTCCCCTTGTTGTTCTTCCCATTTCTAGTGGAGTAGTGGTGGCCACGAGAATTGATGGCTTTAGATTCATGGAGGAGTCCCTCAAAGGCTACTTGTCATGGTGACTGAAGGGAGCCTCCATATACTGAGGCAGAAAACCTCTGACTACCAGTTCTGAAAGGCAGCATCACGGGAAGGCATTGGCCCCCATGCCCTGTTTGTTGGCCCTCTGGGGCAAGTGGTTGGTTGCTGTGTGAAACGGGCGCTGGACTAGACAGACCACTGCTGCTGGCATTCAGAGGTATGCTGTTTCTGAACATGGAGGTTACATTTAGCTATCAAATCAGAAAGGTTATTATGTTTTCCCAATCGAGTGTACTGGTACTGCGGACTATGGAACACAATCAAGTCTCCATCCCCCCCCTTCCCCTGTTCTAATTGTGATAGAATGTATTGGCTACCAACAGGGCTTCAGCAATGACATACCAAAGCACCTATTTGGCTGCCCTGGCTGCATCATTTACTGTACGGATTCCGCTTGCATTATTTGGTTGGTTGATCTGGCAAGGGACTTTAGTACCGCAAGCTGTAATTCCAGAGCCGCTGCCAGTTGCTTTGCAGACTTAATAGCTGAAATGTCATAGACTTTATTCATCAGGCGGCATTCTTTCCTAATTGAGGGCCTTCGTTTAGGAGTTGGGATTTTTTAATACTTCACTGAGCTCGGGAGTGATCCTGGCCTTCATGGAAAAACAAAAGGCAACATTTCTCATTTGCTTCAGGAGCAGAACCAATTACATTTCCTCCTCTCCCCTTAACCCGGTCTTCTAGGGAGAGAAGCAAAAAAACCCAAAAAAACCCTGAAATGGCCCAGCAGTGAACTTCATGGCAGAACTCTGAGGATGAAGGTGAACTGTTTTTGGTTGTAATGGGGTAGGAGCAAAGAGATTTCTAGCAAAAGAGGTGAATTCTTGGGAACAATTCTGCCAGCTGCATGTTATCCAGGTTGAATTTCTGTTTCTCTTTTGATTTTCAGGTATTTAAGTCTGGGTGTGGCCAGAGGTCATCTTACCATAGAGTTTTTCCGGCGATTCCAAGAACTACCCTTTGTTACTTCCAGATAGCTGTAGAAATTGTCAGGAACTCTATGGTCAGAACTTCCCGTAAGTAGCCAAGGACTTATTTTTCTCTTAAAATTTTCTCTCCAGGATGATTATGTACCCCCCAATTGATCCCAGTTTGTGTCCACTGATCAGGTGAGCATCTGCAAGCAAGGGCAGCAATTACCTGGAGGCCTCCCACTATATATAGGCAAATGGAGGCCCTAAGTTCAGGGCAGGGAATCCACCACTCCGACCAGTGGCTGGGCAGCCCTAGGGTCAAGAAAACTGTCAGCAGGTGCCATGGTGCCCTTGGGTACCACTAAGGTTGCCAGCTCTAGACTGGGGATTTCCTGGAGATTTGGGGGTGGAGCTTGGGGAAGGTGGGCTTGGGGGGGGGGACCTCAGAGGGGTATAATACCATAGAGGCCACCCTCCAAAGCAGCCATTTTCTCCAGAAGAACTGATCTCTGTAATCTGGAGATCAGTTGTAAATCCAGGAAATCTCCAGGCCCCAACCCTACATACCACATTGATGACAACTGCACTAAACCATGTGATATACTTATTCTATCAATGTTCTATGTATTTAAATGTTATGCTATCTGCTGAGAACATGGGAGGGCAAGTAAGAACATAAGAGAAGCCAATGTTGGATCAGGCCAATGGCCCATGTAGTCCAATACTCTGTCACACAGTGGCCAAAAATACCAGGGGCCATCAGGAGGTCCACCAGTGGGGCCAGGACACTAGAAGCCCTCCCACTGTTGCCCCTCCCCAAGCACCAAGAATACAGTGCATCACTTGCCCCAGATTGAGAGATCCTATCTATACCTTGTGGCTAATAGCCACCGATGGATCACTGTTCCATATGCTTATCCCATTCCCTCCTGAAGCTGTCTATGCTTGTAGCCGCCGCCACCTCCTGTGGCAGTGAATTCCATGTGTTAATCACTCTTTGGGTGAAGAAGTATTTTCTTTTATCTGTTGTAACCCAACTGCTCAGCGATTTCATTGAGTCCCCACGAGTTCTTGTATTGTGAGAAAGGGAGAAAAGTACTTCTTTCTCTACCTGCTCTATCCCATGCATAATCTTATAAACCTCAATCATGTCACCCCTCGGCCATTGTTTCTCCAAGCTAAAGAGCCCCAAGCATTTTAACCTATCATCATAGGGAAAGTGTTCCAACCCTTTTATCATTCTCGTTGTCCTTTTCTGAACTTTTTCCAATGCTATAATATCCTTTTTGAGGTGTGGCGACCAGAACTGTATACAATACTCCAAATGAGGTCACATCATCGATTTATACAGGGGCATTATGATACTGGCTGATTTGTTTTCAATTCCCTTTCTAATAATCCCCAGCATAGCGTTGGCCTTTTTTATTGCAGTTGGACACTGTCTTGACATTGTCATTGAGTTATCTACTACGACTCCAAGATCTCTTTCTTGGTCAGTCTCTGCCAGTTTGGACCCCATCAATTTGTATTTACATTTAGGATTTTTGACTCCAATGTGCATCACTTTGCACTTGGCCACATTGAACCCCATTTGCCAAGTTGACGCCCA
>NW_015174276.1:1250991-1256033 GCF_001447785.1 Gekko japonicus
TTTTTCTGAGCTTCTAGGATTGTAGTTTTAAATAGTCTCCAAGCTTCCCCAATGGTTTTGACCCTTTCTACTTTTCCTTTCAGTTTCTTCCTCACATGTCCCCTCATATCAGAGAAGTTACCCCTTTTAAAGTTAAAAGTGGTTGTGTCAGTCTTTTTGGGCAACTTCCTATTTATACAAAGTGTCTGAGGCTTTGTTTTATTCTGGGGTCTGAGCTACCTGTCTGTGGCCCCGCATGGAGTACAGCTAGGGTTGCCAAATGGGGCCGGGGGGTGGGGAATCACCCGCTTTGGAGGCCCGATTTCCGATGCGACGGAATCGGGCCCCGGGGGGAACCCTGCCCCCCGAAGCTGCGTCACCAGAGGTGACGCACGACGTAGGGCACGTTGGGGGCGTGGCCCAGATGTCGGGGGGAAGCATCGACAATCTTGGCCACACCCCCAACGTGCTACGTCACGCGTGCGCACACACATCTCCAGCCAGCTCCCGGAGCGAGAAGACGCTCCCCCCGCCGGTGAGTAAATTAGATTTGGCAACCCTAAGTACAGCCTTCAGCAGTGCTTAACAGTTCAGGGAAGGGCTTGGGCAATGATCTTTGCAGTTAGAACTGGACTGTCATAATATCCCTGTTTTCATCTGTGTAATGTTAAAAAACTTAGGAGTGAGCAGGAAATATGCAATTGTAGCTGTACGTAAGTGCTTCCCAGAATTGCAATATTAGAGATTAAAAAAAAAAACAACAACAACAAAAGCCCAAAATTAATACATGCTGAATTTCCACATTCCCGAAGAACTTTGTTCCATTCTGGAACAAAATGAAAGGAGAGGAAGAAGTAAAATTATAAAAGAACTGGGATAGTGAAATAAGCCTGGTTTTGAAATAATCTAGCACAATGTACTTGGAATACTGGGTTTGTTGTTGGAGATATCCGGGTTTGAATTCCTGCTCGGCTACAAACTCAAAAGCGCAGTCCTAAATAGCATTGCATCTCTGAATTTAGTTCATTTGACTTCAGAAGATGTAACTCTGTTTAGGATTGCACAGTGAATGTCTTTAGGACCGTTGATCTCTCATTCCCAACCTACCTCACAGGATTGTTGTAAGCAGTGTTCCCTCTAAGCTGAGTTAGTGTGAGCTAGCTCACAGTTTTTTAGCCTCTGGCTCACACATTTTTGTTTTAGCTCAGGAAGGATGGCTCCAGAGCAAAGTAATTTACGCAGTAGCCAAATCGCTCGCTCACAACCTTAATGCCAGTAGCTCACAAAGTATAATTTTTGCTCACAAGACTCCACAGCTTAGAGGGAGCATTGGTTGTGAGGCTAACCCCCAAGCTCCTTTTAAAGGGGGAAGGGATACAACTATGATAAATCACATAGCTGCCTTCCAGTGCAACCATAAACAGAGTTACATGCTTTTATTTCCATTGACTTCAATAGACTGCTTAAGATTGCATAGGAAGTTACACTAGATGTGCATTGGCACAAATTAATTGAAACAAAAAAAAAGGCATGAGGACGGAGGAGGAAGGAGTGGGATGATAGCTGAAAGAGAATTTGATATAAGCATGCTGTGCAAGCTCTCTTGAGCTTTAGGGATAGTGAGAGGTCCTTAATTAACAGTGCAATTCTTTGGAGAGGAACTCCAATCTAAACCCACTGAAATGAGTGGGAGGGGATTCTGCAAAGGATTGTGCAGTACTATCGACTAGAACAGCAACCACCACATCTCTGATTTCCCTGTAGCCTGATTCCCATGTTCATTTCCAAGCCAAAAACTCAGAGGGCTTCCAGATATTTTTTTGCCACTGATCCTTTTTATTCTGAATGCTAACTGTGATCTCTCACATATTCTCAGCTGTAATCTTAAGGACAAAAGACACTTTCCTGGGAGGAAATCCCATTAACGTCTGAGTGGACCAGTTTACGACTGACTCTGCAAGACGAGTATAATCAGCTTGGGTGACAAGCGGCAGCAGATTATACAATTTCCCATTGAAAGCCACAGCAAACAAAACAGCAGCATCTCAGATCACAAATGCAGAGTTGAAAAGTTAAACTAGAAAAGTTTTTAACCAAAACTAGGCAAAATTTGGTGCCAGACAAACTGCAGTGGCAAGGGAATTTCAGGGTCAAGGGGCCACCACAAAAAAAACCCCTGCTTCTGGTTGCTACACACTGATGGGCAGATTCATATTGGCATAGGTGATCCTTAAAAATTCTCAAGCCAAACTCTTTAAAGTTAAGAACCAGCACTTAGAGTGGTACTCAGCAATGAACTGACTGCCCACTGAATACTTTTAACTTTAACTGGATATAAAATACTGATACTTACATCACTTTTAGAGTGTTCGAAGAACTTCACATAACTTTCTTTAAAGAAATGCCTTTTAAACTATGTTTTAAACTGATCTTTACAATTCTACTGTTATTGCTTTATTGTTGAATTTTATTGCTCCCATTTATTGTTGTTATAGCAATGTTTTATTGGCTCCCAAACTTTGTTTTTGTGGCTTGAAGCAATAAAGGAATAAATCTCACTGTAACCGTCCTTAGTAAGGTAAAGGTTCCCTTGCTCGAAAGCCAGTCGAATCCGACTCTAGGGTTGCGGTGCTCATCTCCGTTTCCAAGCCGAAGAGCCAGCGCTGTCCGAAGACGTTTCCGTGGTCATGTGGCCGGCATGACTAACCACCAAGGCGCACGGAACGCTGTTACCTTCCCACCGAAGTGGTACCTATTTATCTACTTGCAATTTCTTGCTTTCGAACTGCTAGGTTGGCAGGAGCTGGAACTAGAGATGGGAGCTCACTCCATCATGCGGCACCCGGGTCTCGAACTGCTGAACTACTGACCTTCCACAGCCTGCAGTTCAGCGTCTTAACCACTTGAGCCACCGCAGCTCCATGTAACCGTCCTTAGAACAGTGTAAAGTAGGTCTGTGTTACATTCTCTATTGCAAAGGAAGAACTGAGGCTGTGAAAGAGGCTAGGCTAGCCTAAGGTGCCGCGAGAATACTTTCCTGGGGATAAGTCCCATCTAATAGACTTGACTAGGTTTCTGAGCAGACCTGCCTATGACTGCACCACTACTGAATTCACAGCAGAGGTGAGATTTGAACTCAGGATTTCCTGTTTGTACCTCAACCACCTCTTCTGAGAAATTCATACTTCATAGGAAGTAAAGCTAGGCATATGTTTCAAGCAGATTTAAAAATATATATATTAAGGATTGCCGAATGGGAGACAGATGGGATTCTTAAAGTGATTTTCAGCCCCTCTTCCACTGTTGGGGTGTATATGTGAAAAGCATTTTTAAAAATTATTTCCTTCATGTATATCCCATTTTTCTCAGTTTTTCCCCCTAAACTCTATCAAAAGCCATATAGGAAGGTTGATCAGAACCTGCATATGCCATTTCAGGCAATTTCAGTTTACAAATTAAATACGATCTTATAATTTCACCATGTCCTGCCAGTGAGTTTGGGATTTTAACTTACTGCCCCCTCTGGGACTTCTTCATAACTCTGCATTCAGAAACCAGAAACCTGTCATTTTATAGATTAACCTGCTAGCAGCAGAGTGAGAACAGTTTTCCTATAACTGGTCTTTGTCCAGAAGTGGCCAATGAGAACATGTTAAGTCACGGCTTTCCCAAAAAAATTGATTCAAACCACAGAGCAGAATACAAACACTTTCCAAAAGTCAGAACACAGAGCTGCATCAGACACACGATGGTCGTATGTTCCTCCTGTTTAAATTCCAAGACTGAACAAATCATTTGCACAGCATCTGAAAGTCATCTCGCTTTGGCCTACGTCACCAAGTTCTTATGCAATTTGTCCATTTCATTCAAACTGTTTATTTAATCGGCTGTTAATTATTCCGCTGAGATAAAATAGCACTCAGCAGTGTTACTCATTTACTTTAGCAACCATTCATTTATAAGGAATCTTGCTATTCGTCCGTCACTGTGCCATCACACTGCTGATTGCTACCAGTATGTTTGCAATAAGGAAAACATGATTCTAAGCCAAATTAAAACCATACTAAAGCTCTAATCATATACACATAAGCACCACTGAACTCATTGGGGCTTACCTCTGAGTAAATGTGCACAGGATTAGGCTGTAATCTCCTGTAGTCCCCGGAGCTCATTAGGTCATGCAGCCCAATCTTATCCATGTTTACTCAAAAACCAAGGGAGATAGAAAGCTGGTTCCCTACAGGAATACAGTTGTCACAAAACGCTTTATCGCAAGCATACAGGTGGTGGCACACATAGTTCCCCCCCTCTTCCATTTTATCCTCACAGCAACCTGGTGAAGTAGGTTACGCTGAGAGAGACAAAGTAAGAGTGATTGGCCAGGGGTCACCCAATAAAATTCATGGCTGAGTGGAAGATCTGAATTCAGGTATCCCTAGTCCAACACTCAAGCCACTATTGGTTCTGGCCAGATGTGGAAGCCATTAGGTTACATAGCTTTAAAATGAGATTAGACAAATTTCTGGACAATATGGTTATCAGTAGCCACGATGGCTGAATACGGAGTGCACCTCTGAGTGAGCCCTAAAAGTGCTGCACTGGCTGCCTATAGCATACTGGATTCGGTTCAAGGTGGTGGTTCTTACCTTTAAAGCCCTATATGGTCAGGGACCTACTTTCCTAAGGGACCGCCTTTCCCCACATGTTCCCCAGAGAACACTAAGATCAGGGTCACAAAACCATCTAGCCCTCCCAGGCCCTAAAGAAACCAGACTATCTGTGACAAGGGCCAGAGCCTTTTCTGTGGCAGCCCCTAATTGGTGGAATGAGCTCCCACATGACATCAGGGCCCTGTGGGACCTTTTACAGTTCTGCAGGGCCTCTTCCACCAGGCTTTCAACTAGGGTGCCACCTTTAATATCCTGGCCCTGGCCCCGACACCAATGCCAATGCCCCCTGACTTCCCATCCAGCCCAGGCACTCCCTTGGGTGTGTGTGTGTGGGGTGCCCCCTGACCTATTTAAAGACCCCCCGACTTAAAAAACCCTGGCTACGGGCCTGCT
>NW_015174276.1:1256056-1258902 GCF_001447785.1 Gekko japonicus
GGCGGCCGCTTTAAACGCTGAGAGAATGACGCCATCTCTTATTAACATCTGTTGAATGTGTATGATTTTATATACTGTGATTTTAAGTAACCTGTGTTTTACTATTTGCCAATGTTTTAATATATATACTTATATATGTATATTGTTAGCCGCCATGAACCTGCCTTGGCGGGGAGGTGCGGGATATAAAAATAATAATAAATAATAAAATAGTGGCTTTGTAGAGGCAAAACGAGGAGAAGACTCTTGAGAGTCCCTTGGACTGCAAGGAGATCAAATCAGTCAATCCTAAAAGAAATCAACCCTGACTGTTCCCTGGAAGGCCAGATACTGAAGCTGAAGCTCAAATACTTTGGCCACCAAATGAGAAGGGAGCACTCACTGGAGAAGAGCCTGATGCTGGGAAAGATTGAAGGTCAAAGAAGACGGGGACGGCAAAGGATGAGATGGGTTATACAGTGTCATAGATGCAACGAACATGAAATTGAGCCAACTTCAGAGGACAACGGGAGGGCCTGGCGTGATCTGGTCCATGGGGTCGCGAAGAGTCGGACTCGAATGTGTGACTGAACAACAACAAGAGGCAAAATGGGGGGAAGTTGTTGTCTCCAAGTCCTCTTTAGTGACTTCCAGGTGACATTTGGTGAAGGGGCAGCGTCATACCAACAGGCAATGTCACTTCTGGCACAAAACAGGAAGTGATGTCATGATGTCAGAGGAATGCTCTAGAGTTTTCCACGTATCTTAGAGCAGCCACCCAATGTGATGACTTAACTTCCGGTTTTGCACTGAAAGTGAAGTCGCACATCAGTGCCCCCAAATTCTCCCACCAGATTAGGTTGCCAGCTACGCCTGGCAAGCCTAGATCTAGTTGGCCATGGGGAAGCAGGTTGTTGGGTCAGAGGAAGGCCCCCACACTTCTGTCTTTTCACAGAAGGTGCAGAACAGAAATGTTCTGGAAGACATTTGTGGGAAGGGATTAGAACTGTAGTATAATGGAAGAACTCAGGAGGACTATTGTGTATGGGAATAGGGTTGCAGTCTATTGTAATGTTTATTGTACATATCACCTTCCTTTTACTGCATCGTCTTCTATATTTGTAATTAATTTTCTGCATCATGGTGTGCCATGCCTTAGGTTTTTCAGCTTGCATCACCGTTTAACTCCATAATTCGAGTACTATTGTACTGTTTATTTGATGTCTTGTGGTGTCTGATTTGTTTTCTGTATTTTGTATGTATCTGAAGAAGTGTGCATGCACATGAAAGCTTATACCCAGAATTAAACTTTGTTGGTCTTAAAGGTGCCACCGGACTCAAACGTTGTTCTCTATTTTGTGTGCTCCTTCAGTCTCAGGGGGGGGGGGGCTGTAAAGTAAAATAAATAAATTAGTTTGGTCTGAGCCAGTAGGACTCTTCTGATGGTCAACAAGTATTTGGTCTGAGCCAGTAGGACTCTTCTGATGGTCAACAAGTATTTGGTCTGAGCCAGTAGGACTCTTCTGATGGTCAACAAGTATTTGGTCTGAGCCAGTAGGACTCTTCTGATGGTCAACAAGTATTTGGTCTGAGCCAATAGGACTCTTCTGATGGTCAACAAGTATTTGTTGAGATACACATGAGGAAAAAGAAAGTGAATTGAGTGAACCTTTTCTTCCCTCTTTCAAATACTAGAACTTGGGATATCCATGGTCACTAGATGCAAGACAGACAAAGAAAATCTTTGTACAATGCATAATGGGAGCCAGCATGGAGCAGTGGTTGGAGTTTGGGAGACTCAGTTGCTAATCCCCGCTCTGTCATGGAAGCTTGTTGGGTGAGCTTGGGCCAGCCCCTTTCAGCCAAACCTACCTCATAGGGTTGTTGTTAATTAGTAATTATTGTATGGTGTTGCCTGTGGTATAGCCAGGATATCCTAATATTGTCTGGCTGCCTGAAGTACTAGTTCTTTTTATCATTAACGCACCACTAGGTGGCAAACTAGACTTTTTTGGGGGGGGGGCTGAGAGAACTCTGAGAGAGCTGTCACTGACCCAAGGTTACCCAGCTGGCTTCATGTGGACAAGTGCAGAATTGAACCCAGTCCTCCAGATTAGAGTCCGCCACTCTTAACCACTACACCATACTGGCTCTCGTGGTTGCTGGGGGAGAGAGGCAAACAATGTTGTAAGCGGCTCTGGGACCACGTCAGGAAGAAAGCCAGAATATAAACATCCAGGGCCCTTTTTGTAGAAAAAGCCCAGCAGGAACTCATTAGCATAATAGGCCACACCCAACAGCAGACACTCATTAGCATATTAGGCCACACCCTTGACAGCACAGCACATTAGCATATTAGGCCGCACCCCCATGTTACCAGAAGTGTGGTCATCCAGCCACACCCACCTTTTGCTTCTTATTCTGTTTACTTTGTTTTGTCAAAACCCAGAGCTTTTTTTTTAACCAGGAACTCCTTTGCACGCCTACTGTAGCCAATCCTAATGAGTTTCTGCTGTTGGGTGTGGCCTATTATGCTAATGAGTTCCTGCTGGGTGTGGCCAACTCAGGTTCCTGTGAGTTCCTGCCCAAAAACAGCCCTGTAAACATCTAAATGAAATAATTATTTTCTGGAACTAATTGCTGCAAGCTGCACTTAGGGTCGCTAGTTCAGATGGCTTTAGGAGTAGATTAGTTGTGAAGAAGGAGGAGGAGGAGGAGGAGATTGGATTTATACCCCGCCCTTCACTCGGAGTCTCAGAGCGGCTTACAAACTCCTTTCCCTTCCCCTCCCCACAACAGACACCCTGGGAGGCGGGTGGGGCTGAGAGAACTCTGACACAAACTGCTCTTTCAGGAACAGCTGTGCC
>NW_015174276.1:1259220-1263436 GCF_001447785.1 Gekko japonicus
GGGGCTGAGAGAACTCTGACACAAACTGCTCTTTTTCAGGAACAGCTGTGCCAGAGCTTGTGACTGACCCAAGGTCACATCAGCAGGTGCAAATGGAGGAGTGGGGAATCAAACCCGGTTCTCCCAGATTAGAGTCTGCACACTTAACCACTACACCAAACTTCATTATGGTGTAGTGGTTAAGAGTGTCTGGGAAACCCAAGTTCGAATCCCCCTTGTTGGGTGATGTTGGACCAGCCACACTCTCTCGGCATAGCCTTCCTCACAGGGTTGTTCTGAAGATAAAAAGGAGGAGAAGAGAATGCTGTAAGCCACATTGGATCCCCATTTGGGAGAAAGGCAGGCAATAAATTACTTAAACAAGTTAAATGAATTGTATGAATCTCCATATTCCTGGCCAGTCTCGTATCTGAATACCAGTTTCTAGTAGGCCACAGCAGGGGTGGACTATAGCCTTCTTGTGGGGTTTCCACGTGCTTGTATTTATTTATATATTTATACTCCACTTTTTTCACTAATGGGGACCCAAAGCAGCGTATAACATCACTCTCCTTCATTTTATCATCACGAGAGTCACTCTGTGAGGTAGTTGAGGCTGAGGGAGAGTAAGCAGCCATGGTCAGTTCCATGGCAGAGTGAGAATTTGAACCTGGATCTCAGATATCCTAGTTAGACACATTAACCACACCACACTGGTCTTCTAGTGGTCTGTCGTGGGAAACAGAATGCTGGACCAGACAAACTTTTCATCTGAGTCAACAGGGCTCTTCTTATGAAGGTGGAAGACTAGAGAAGATGTACAAGAGGATGTGTGCACATATCTCCAAAGCCATTGTGGAATACCAGGAAGCTGTTTTATACCGTGTCACACCACTGGTCCATCTAGCCCTGCATTGTCTACTCTGGATCTCCAAGGCCTTTCCTTACCCTGCTAGCTGAGATCCTTTAATGGGATGATGGCAGCGATGGAACCCAGGACCTCCTACATGCAAAGCAGGTTCTCTGCCACCTGGCGGGAGCTGGTCCATGGGGTCGCAAAGAGTCGGACTCGACTGTGTGGCTGAACAACAACAACTCTCTAATGTGGCTAACTTTGGCTTCTCAAAGTTTGTCTGTTGTGTAGCATCCTTGTGTCTTTAAGTAGCCATTTCACATACAAATGTTATTCATAAACAGAGTGTGGCTGAGCATTTGGGGACACATTATTTTTTCACATTTATTTAGAAACCTCTTTTCTCCCTAGTAGGGACTTCAAGCAGCTTCCCCCCCCCCCCCAGTTTTCTCACAACAACCACCCTGTGAGGTAAGCCAGGCTGAAAGACTATGGCAGGCCCAAGGTCACCCAGTCAGCTTTCATGGTAGAAACATAGAGCTGGAAGGTACCCCAAGGATCATCTAGTCCAACCCCATACACAATGCAGGAAATTCACAACAACCACTTCCCCCAATGACCCCTGCTCTATGCCCAGAGGAAGACAAAAAAAACCTCCAGGATCCCTGGGTCAATCTGGTCTGGAAGAAAATTCCTTTCTGACCCCAAGAAGAAGAGGAGGAGGAGGAGACTGGATTTATACCCCACCCTTAACTACCCAAACAGGTCTCAGAGTGGCTTACAATCCCTTTCCCTTCCCCTCCCTACAACAGACACTCTGTGAGGTAGGTGGGGCTCCCTCAACAATTGCCCTTGAGAGAAGAGCTCTGAAAAGACTTACAACTGACCCAAGGTCACACCAGCAGCTGCATGTGGAGGAGTGGGGAATCAAACCTGGCTCTCCCAGATTAGAGTCTGCACTCCTAACCACTACACCAACCCTGGGCATGTAAGAAAGGAACAATAGAGCCAAGCAGTGGCTCATCCCTTCCCACGATCTGCCTAAATTCACAGAATCTGAGAAAAGCAAAAAATACTGCAAGACGTGCAAACAAACTTGTAATAATTACTTAAGAAGTTTGTAGTGATCAGTAAATACAAAATTACAGAATTACAATAATACAACAAATTGCTTTGTGTTGTTTCAGATGATGTGACGAAATTCTCCGGAGTCACTCTTCCGTTTCGTAAAAACTTCTTGGAGTTTTGATGTTGGAAGAAGTTCTTACGAAACAGAAGAGTGACTCCAGAGAATTTTGGGGAATTTTGGAAAAGTGGGGATTAAATTCCAAGTCTCCCAATCCCAGATCTCCCAATATCCTACTCTGCCGCTATGTCCATGACACCAGCTATCAAGAAAGACACACACAACTCTTCTTGACAGTTTGTGGTCACCTTTAACAAACAGTAGTGAAACACTTGCTCCCACAGTGCATCTAGGGTTGCCATCTTTTCTACTATTACTGCTCCTGTGACTACTAGCTGCAGACTGCCAATACAGAAATGAAGGCGCTGAAGCTTTGCCTTCCACTTTATCTCACGGAAAAGCTTCACCTTCTTTCTGTCTCTATCTACCACATTCCATGTGAAGCAGCTGTAGCTGCTAATTAGTATAATTGGGACTGTAACAAGGAGGGAAGGGATTCACACACAATAGTATAATGGTTTGTGAAATTAAGCCTGATGGGGAGAAAACAGAGAAGATTTCCCAACCACCCCCTCTCCCATGGCACAGGATCTCAGGGGTCACCCAATGGAAATGATGGGCAGGAGACACCGGATAGCCAAAATAAACTCTACACCACACATAATTCATTTGTTCCAGAAGAACAGCCGTGTTAGTCTGTTGTAGCAAGATAACGCAGGAGCGGAGTAGTCTTTAAGACGCTACCTGACTCCTGTATAATTAGCATATGGAACTCATAGCCACAAGATTTTATGGTCACCAGTTTAGGCAATTTTGAAAGCAGACTAGACTAATTAATAGACGTTATAGTGGCTGTTAGGCAGCACGGCTAAACCATGAGCATCAGAGGCAATGTTCCTCTGAATACCAGATGCGGCGGGGGGGGGTGTTTCTTTAATATCCAGCTTGTGGGCTTCTCGGAAGGCTCTGGTTCACCACTCTGGGAAATAGGACAGTGGACTAAACAGACCTTCAGTCTGATCCAGCCAGACTCTTCTTGCTTTCTTAAGACTGTAACCTTAATTCAACAGTTCAACATTTTCAGTCTGCCAAGAAACATTTACTTGGTGCATGACATTTGCCTTTCACAGTCTCTAAAAGACTTAGGGTTGCCAGCTCTGGGTTGGGAAATACCTGGAGGTTTTTTTGGGGGGGGGGCAGAACCTGAGGGGAGGCAGGGTTTGGGGCATCATGAAGAAGAGGAGGAGACTGGATTTATACCCCGCCCTTCACTACCCAAAGGAGTCTCAGAGCATTTTACAATCCCTTTCCCTCCCTGCAACAGATACCCTGTGAGGTAGGTGGGGCTGAGAGAGCTCTCTGAGAACTGCCCTTGAGAGAACAGCTCTGAAAGAATTTATGACTGACCCAAAGTCACACCAGCAGCTGCATGTAGAGGAGTGGGGAATCAAACCTGGTTCTCCCATAATTAGAGTCCATGCTCCTAACCACTACACCAAACTGCCATAGAGTCCAACTTCCAAAGCAGCCTTTTTTTCCAGGTGAACTGATCTGTCACCTGGAGTTCATTCGTAATAGCAAGAGAACCTCCAGTTGCCACCTGGAGATCTTTTAAAGACTACAACAAAGAACAAGATGCTGTTGGCTGGAGAGCGATGCCAGTTTTTCTAAGACCGCTGAGAGTGATCCGAAAGAGGCATCTTTCCTCCGGCCCACACACACGTTAAACGGGTCCGTCAGGTTCGGGTAACAACAGAAAAACCTGATGGACCTGCTTGACCAGAGGCAAAAGAAGGGATGAGGGTTCAAGGCTCAAGCCAAGGCCAGTCCCAAACTGTCTTCAAGTCCCTGAAGGGGGCGCGGGGCGGGGAGTCCCGTCTTACTCCTCGACCAGTCGTAGGGCTAACTAGCTGCCCCAATTCCTCTGCTTCCTTCCCCCTCTCTAGTACCTCCCCCGGTCAATCCAAGCGCCGACCTCCGAGCGTGCGAGGCATGTCAGAGCGAAGGCAGTCCGGCTCCTCGCAACTTAATTAAAAGGCGAACGGGGGAGGGAGCGCAAATTAGAGATCAAAACTGTGGTGTGTGTGCGTGGGGGGGGGGGACACACAAAAACGCGCGCGCGCACCGAGCCTTGCAAGACCCCCCCCCTAAAATAAAAAAGAAACGGCAAGTCAGGGACTCAAGGGGGAAGCTGTTCT
>NW_015174276.1:1263582-1263800 GCF_001447785.1 Gekko japonicus
CCTCATTTTTAGATTTTGTCCACGCGCAAGCCAGGCAGGTATGGCCACCGACCGGGAGTTGGGCTGGAGGGTCTCCCGGAGAGGCAGAAGCCCCCCCCCGGCGGCCGCGGGGAGAGCGCGCCTGCCCCCCGCACCTCGCTTACCTTTCCTTCTGCCCCCCAGAAGCAGAGAGCCGCTGTCAACAGATGGAGCCAGCCGGGTCTCCTGGCCCACGGTAG
>NW_015174276.1:1263905-1269946 GCF_001447785.1 Gekko japonicus
CCCCCCCCCCCGGGTGGGTGTTTTTGTGCGTTGGCAGAGGGGGCGCGCAGGCAGCTGTTACCAATACCTTCCTCTCGCCCCGAGTCTGGTCCTCCTCTCCTTCGCCTTCCTTCCCCTCTCCCTCTCCCACCTCCTCCTCCTCTTCCACACACTCACTCACTCCTCCTGCTCTCCGTCGTCCCCCCATCCTATTTCTCGTCGCTCCCCCCCCCCTCCCGTGGATCACCTGCTACGGAGGGGATGGAGAAGCAGCAAGGCGGAGAGGGGGGGTCCGCCTCAGTCTTCAGCCCGCCCCTAGGGAGCTTCCTGCAACAGGAGGTCTGGGCGAGGGGAGGCATGAATGCAATTTGGGATTTGCTTGTACGTTTGGAGCAGGGGTACCTTAAGGGTCAACCAGATTTCCGGGGTCTAAGCTTTCAAGGCTTCCAGGGGCAGACCCTAGTAGGAAGGGAGACCCCAAAGCCCTGCTAGCCCCCCTCCCACCTTCTCATGGGGAGAGCAGGTCTGGGGGAATCTCCATTTCTATTTGCATCCAGCAAAGAGAGCTTTGAAATCTCCTTGGTCTTTAAGGTGCCACTGGACTCCGGTTTTGCTCTACTGCAGACCAGCAGGGCTTCCCACCTGAAGCCATTTGTGTTTTGGTAAACTTACCAGCAGCCTTACCTGGATACCCCAGGCTAGCCCCGTCTCCTTAGATCTGGGAAATAGCTCTGTCAGCCTGTCTGTAGCAGTAGAAAAGAGCAAGAGTCCAGTAGCACCTTAAAAACAAACCAAATACGTGGCAGGGTGGGAGCTTTTGTGAGTCACTGCTCACTTCAGGTAATGGCTCACGAAAGCTCCTACCCCGCCAGATGTTTTGTTTGTCTTTAAGGTGCTACTGGACTCTTGCTCTTTTCTCGATCTTGAAAGTTGAGCAGGGTCGGTATGCGGTGGTCAGTATGTGGATGGGAGACCACCGAGAAATACCCAGGTCGTGGAGGCAGGCAAGGGCAAGCCACCTCTGAGCCACCACTTCCCTTGAAAACCCTATGGGGTCGCCATAAGTCAGCCGTGAGTTGGTGGCACTTCCCACCACAGACCTTACTAGGGAGGCCCTGCCTGTACTACCACCCTCCAAGACCAGTTTGGAGTCTTCCCAGTGTATGTTGAACTGCAGGGTACTAGCAGCTGTACAGCGGTGGTATGATTTTTACAACGGTGCCCAGAGATAATGGGGTAGAAGTTAGGGGGCTGGCAACTGGAAGTGAGTTTGTGGGATCTAGGGTAGAAAAAGGGCCGTTCCCAACTACCTACCTAAGATGGCACAGCTGAACTGGAGATGCCAGGCCTCGAAACTGGGTCCTTCTGCATGTAAAGCAGATGCAAAATCTTTCTAGTCTGCCCACTCTGCTACAGCATCTATCCATATCAACTAGAAACTCCCTTCAGGAAAAGATGCACTAGTTAAAGTATTGGCTGCCATCTGGCTGATTAGTATTAACTGATGTTATAAGGGGTTTTTAATTGATTAATCCATATTTGTTGTTTTAATGTTGCTTCTGATACTGGTGTTATCCACCCTGAGCCCTGCTGCAAGCTATAAATCAGATTAAATAACTAAATGCTCTACCACTGAGCTGTGGCCCTTCCCCAATGGAGGGAGGAGGGGTCACAACAATAATATTTATTTGGTATCAGTGTGATAATTGTAGGGCTTAGAGTGTTGGACTTAGACTGTGGAGATTCAAATCCTACTTCAGCCATGAAGCTCATTGGGTGATCTTGGGCCAGTCCCTGGGGGCAATTCCAATCGGGTCTTCTTAGTTATGAGTAAATAATACCTGGGAGTAAGTCCCATTTTATTCTATGGAGCTTGCTCCCGAGGAAGTGTTCTTAAGATTGCAGCCCTTAGCTCTCGAGCCTAGACCAGGTCACAGAGTGGTTGCCATGTTTGTGACAAAATTAGGTTCGAGGTGAGGTTTGTGCGCATCCCTAGTGGTTGCACATCTCTAAACTGTGTTGAGTCGCAGCCAATTTACGGCAACTCCGGAGGGTTTTCAGAAACGGTTTAGCCGTTGCCTTTCTCTGCCCAGCAGCCCTGGTGTTTCTTGGTGGTCTCCTATCCAAGTACTAACCAGGGCTGACCCTACTTAGCTTCTGAGATCTGACAAGATTGGGGTAGCCTGGGCCACTGAGGCCAGGGCTGGAGGGGGGTTACGAACATGAAGTAAGGCCCATGAATGACCTGAGAATGCTGTCTTGAGCTCCTTGGAGGAAAGGGGAAGGGGATTGTAGCAGACAGATCTCAGACAACTTCACAAACATTGTCTTCTTGTAATAATCCTGAGAGTCAGCGGGATGTAGAGATAAGAGCGTCAGACTATGATCTGGGAGACTCCAGGTTTAAATCCCCACTCTCTCATGGAAGCTTGCTGGGTGACCTTGAGCCACTCAACATACACTCAGCCTGACCTACCTCACAGGGATGGCTCCAGAGCAAACTGATTTATGCAGTACTTACAACTTAATCACTTACAACTTAAATGCCAGTAGCTCACAAAGCAGAATTTTTGCTCACAAGACTCCACAGCTTAGAGGGAGCATTGATTGGGAGAGGGGATTCTATAAACTCTCAGGGACTTGAGGAGGCTAATTTCTCCTCTCCCACAACCTTTAATTGAATTTCAGCTGCTCACAACATTTCTTGCTTCCTGGAGCGTACTCAGTCCTCAACAATCTCATTTTGTGTGTGTTCGTTTTCTTTTGGTAAATTGACAAAGTAATTTTTTCCCCTACTTACTTGTGGAGTCCCTCAAGTATGCAGAGAGCTATACCTCGTCTGTAGCTGGCCTGGTTTTGCTGTTTTCATTGTCTGCCTGGAAGCCAGCCATTTTAGATACAGTGATATAATTGCGTGGTGGCAGGGAAGGGGGACAGACGGACACAGTGAGTAAGAATGACTCGGCTAAAGCTACGTAGTGGTTTCCTGGACGTATGACATCGATTCCAGGCTGGGACTTCTTAGCCACTACCTCACACCAGCCCTCTTTATGACAGTAATGGAGAATGAGACAAGATGTAACTTCTCAAACCGCAGGTACCCAAGCCAACAACCATTATGGGTGAACTGAAACTATCCATCCAATCAGTTGCTGTTTTTTGATGATCCACACATTTGCTGCTTTTCATCCAAGAATGATGGAATCAATACAGCCTCCGTGCTTTATTGAATGGAGCCCCAACGTGGTGCCCATGGGTTTCATGGTGCCCACCCACACCCTTCCTGATGCCCGCCAAGTGTTTTTAGAAAGTGGGTGTGGCCAGGTGGGGCTTTTGCCAAGCAAGGCTTCTGATTGGTCACTGGAGATTTGATTGACTCTGCGGATTTTTAAAAATGTTTCTTTGGCAGCAGCTGCCACCACAGCATAAGGATCTTCACTGTGTGACTGAAGGTAAGCTGCGGCAGCTATTTTGTGGCTGGCTGCACCTACCCTACTGGGTCTGAATTCCAAAGGTGCCTGCAGGCTCAAGAAGGCTGGGGACAGGATCAGACCACTGGTCCTTTAAGGTCAGTATTGTCTACTCTGACTGGCAGCAGCTCCCCAAGGTCTCAGGTAGAGGTCTTTCTCATCACCTGGAGCCTGATCCTTTTAGCTGGGGATGCCAGGGATTGAACTTGGGACCTTCTGCATGCCAAGCAAATGCTCCACCTCTGAGCCACGGCCCATCTCTCCCATGATCCCAGTTTGGATGAGTGTCTCACAGGCAAGGAAGGAGTTTAATCTTTCCACCACCACAAGGCTTTGCCTGCCAACCCACACTGTTATTAGCTCTGCGACAGAAAAGATGGACACTTCTCTTTCGCCTTTCTTTTGTTATTTTAGGACTAATAACAGTGACTGCTTCCAGATGAGGGAGCAGAAGCGCAAGTGGAGCGGAAACCGCTTCCACCATATCCTGTTTCTGTGCTGCTTGCTTTGTTTCAGTCCCTACCTGCAACTCTTTGGCATACCTGTGCATTGCGTGTGTGTGTGTGGGGGGGATGGCGGCACACCCTGCAACAGCCTCCTGTAGAGGGCTTTCCCCCCTTTCCTTTCTTTCCCCCACCCCCACCACATGACTCAGTAATGAGTCCCTTTAAAGAGCTTAAGGGTAGGTGGAGGAACTGTGGAGCTTAGCTGCACAAGGTGGAGTTTAGCTTCACATGTGCATACAGATACAGACTCTGCTCGTGTCTGACGAAGGGAGCTTTGACTCTTGAAAGCTTATATCCTGAAATGCTCTTTAGTCTGTAAGGTGCTACTGGACTCGAATCAGCACACTACAGTTTCCCCTTTACTTTGGAGAAAATGAAGTCTATATTTTCTTCAGAGTGTGTGGGGGGGGGAGAACCTGGAGCCCACCAAGTTGTGCCCAGGGCACAATGTCCTTTGGATGTTTCCATTTACTGCACTGGCTTCATGATATCCAGCTGGGGGAACTGTCTGTGTCAGTTTCCATCACCGGGGGGGGGGATTAGCCCTTCACTCCATGCACACTCCTATTTGAATCAGGTCCTCACATCGCTTCTATTAGCATTCCTAAAAAGCAGAGAGGATCCAGCCTGTGGGTCTCCCTGCATCGTGTCTTTTTGGACCCACTGAAAAAAACTGGTGAGAGGGAAGGTGGCATGGTATATAGCTGTCATAACCCCTTATAGGAGCTGCGGTGGCTCAAGTGGTTAAGACGCTGAACTGCAGGCTGTGGAAGGTCAGTAGTTCAGCAGTTCAAGACCCAGGGGTGCCGCAAGACGGGGTGAACTCCCGTCTCTAGTTCCAGCTCCTGCCAACCTAGCAGTTTGAAAGCAAGACATTGCAAGTAGATAAATAGGTACCACTTCGGTGGGAAGGTAACAGCGTTCCGTGTGCCTTGGTGTTTAGTCATGCCGGCCACATGACCACGGAAACGTCTTCGGACAGCGCTGGCTCTTCGGCTTTGAAACAGAGATGAGCACCGCAACCCTAGAGTCAGACTCGACTGGCTTTCGAGCAAGGGAACCTTTACCTTTACCTTTTAACCCCTTATAACATGGTATATAGCCCAACCTTGTCAGATCTCAGAAGCTATGCAGCTTTGGTACATGGAAGGGAAACCGCGAAGGAGGACTCTGTCGAAGAAGGCAATGGCAAACCACCTCTGTTGCTCACTTGCCTTGCTGGGGTGGCCATAAGTTGACAGCATATCTATATATCTATATACAGATATAGCTGTAAATCTCCCCGCGATGACCCTATGCTTCTCCCTCCCATGCAAGGATGGTTCTCCACTTTGGGGGGCCCTGGGAAGACAGTTCCTAGCACCCCCTCCCCTCCTCTGCCCACCACCAAGCACTCACACCCTTCCACCTACCTGCATGCCTCTCACCTGCCTATGTCTCCTTCCCCTGTCTGCTCACGTGCCCTCCCACCAACCATGCTCACAGCTGCTTTCAGACTTTCTCCCAGTGGCACTGGGCAGTGCATGCAGCAGGAAGCATGGGTGGTGCAGCATTAGCGAGTGAATGCCCTGACCTGGCTAGCCCGATCTCATCAGATCTTGGAAGCTAAGCAGAGTTGGCCTTTACTAGTATTTGGAAGAGCGACCTCCAAGGAATACCAGGGTCATGACGCAGAGGCAGGCAATGGCGAACCACCTCTGAAATGCCTCGCCTTAAAAAACAAGTCTAGCTCCCCATCTAGTGGCGCATGACACTAAAAGAGCTAGAACCTCTCACTGCCAGACAGTCTTAGGATCTCCTTGCTATACTACACACAATGCCATACAACAGCAACAAGTGAGTGGCCAGGGGGTGCCGCCAGCAGCAGTGGGCCCTACCAGCAACCTTGGGCCCTGGCAGCTGTCCTAACTGAGGGTGTGCTGACACCGGTCTGTTCCCATGGCATTCGTATGGAGACTGTCTGAACTAGGCCACCGGCTGTCACGTCTGAAAAAGATGCTTAAATGACCCGCTCAATGAGATCTTCCCGGCAGAGTTTGCTTTCAAGGGCTGCCATTTTTAACAAAATCATTTTATTGTAGTTTGG
>NW_015174276.1:1269981-1275126 GCF_001447785.1 Gekko japonicus
CCGCCTGCCCCGTAATCTGCTCTTTGAAAGAGCAAAATCTTCAGATGCGCCACTTTCTCTGCTGCCTCCTCCGTCAAATCCCACTGTGATTGTCAACACTGGGACAAGTTAAGCTCGGGAAAACATCTTTCTGACAAGGCATTCAAGAGGATAAAAAGGAGAGGGGGAAACACACACAAAGTTTAAAACCAGACTCTTAATCTGACAGAAGTTAACGACTCTGTCTCGAGGTTCTCACTAGGGATTACATTTTGAGGCGGTAAACCGAGAGGGTCTCATCAAACAAGCAAATAAGGGGATTGAGGGTGGAAAAATAAAAACTGCCGAGCCTAGAGCAAAACAGTATAAAAGGAGAAAGTGGGCAAGTTGAAGAGTGTGGTTCTTTTGAAGGGGTTTTTAAAGCCCTGTTAGCTGGATTCTTTTCCAGAGGTCATCTGAGTACAGCCACCCCTAATCCGTTCAAGAAAATGCCAATTCTGCTGCTGTTCCAAAACGGAGGATTTGCGAGTGGCCACAGATCCAATCCATGCTGTTTGTCCCTTTGATTAAGCTGCCTTCAGACCCAGTTCCACATCTTTTATCGGCAGGCCTCCCTCCCTCCTCCCAGCCTCCCCTTCTGCCGTTTCCAGTATTGCCAAGTATTCAAGGGGCCGTGAGTCAAGCTCTTCCGCACCTATTCTCTATAGCAAGGAGTTTTCTAAGGGACAGTTCTGCACGGAAGGTGCCGCTCTAAATTTGCTTTCAACCGTCCTGACGAGAAATGTGCTTGGTTCTGAATCAGCAGTTAAACGAATGAAGATGAATACAAAACTAGTCTGCTTTTGGCTTCTGTAGCCTTCGGAATAGGGTTGCCAGCTCCAGGTTGGGAAATATCTGGAGATTGGGGTGTGTGTGGAGTCTGAGGCGGTGGGGTTTGGGAAGGGGAGGAGCCTCAACAGAATCACTTTTCATCCCCTTTCTGTCCTACATTGGCAGCATTAACAGGTGCCACTTAGATGTTCTCCCAGCTACATATGAACAGCTCCTCTATGGCTCAGAGAATTGTTAAATGACCCAACTGGGTCTGACTGATGCCCAGAATCAAAAAGACACCCCCCCCCGGGCACTGTCTCCTGCACATGTGGTCATTTAAATGTTCTCCAGCGGGTTAGAAACTGCCCACAGATAAACTCTCCCACAATGTAATGTTCAGTATGACACATAAAGGAAGCATCATTTAATGGGTACTAGACACATGCTCAGCAGCCTGAATAACCTGCCTAGCCTGAATTTGTCCAAGTTCAGAAGCTAAGCAAGGTCAGCTCCAGTTAGTACTTGGATAGGAGACCACCAATGAAGTCCAGGGTCACTACACAGAGGCAGGCAATGGCAAACCACCTCTGCTCATCTCGTGAAAACCCCATGAGGGGTCACCATAAGTCACTTGCGACTTGATGAGACTAAAAAAAAGACACATGCTCTGACAGTGCAAGAAACTCAGAGGCATTTGAAATGTATTATGACAACATGCTAGTTTCTGTATTTATGACCTATGATCCACAAGCATCTTGAAATCACATCCTTAAAATAAGTTCCTGTCCCATTAGTTTCAATAGAAAGAAGGCTATTTCATGTTGATTGTGGTAGTTTAAATATATTGCATTGCTGGGACTAGATTTTTTTAAAATTAAGATCTCAAAAGTTTAGCAAAGACAGAACTGTCATGTGGCCAGCTAGTATAATTGTACTGAACCAAATTCAATCCTAAATAGCATTATGTGGACTTAAAGGATATCACTCTGCTGAGACTTGCACTGCATAGCTCATTGTGGTTTTAAAGTTAGCTCTACAATCAGGGAGGGGGGAAATCTGCTTTTAATTTAAAATATTCTTGTACAGGTGAAAAAGATTATTTTAAACATGCCTTGGGTGTATCCCACAATTGCCATAGTAAAAGGATGAGACCACACAATGCATAGAGTTACCCCCCGTGTATTTTAGTGCCCTTTCCTTCTATGCAATCATGGTGATTAAAGAGACATTTTCAATCAAGCGATTAAAGAGCACAGATTTTCAGAGCTATGAAGGGAATTTTGTGCAGGTTAATTTTGAGAACCCTCCAGATTAATTGAATTGGATGGAAACATGACTTAACTGAGGAATGATAAAACACTCCTTTAAACATGTGTTGTGAGGACACCTGCCCCTTTTATTGTTCTGCAGCATCTCTTGCCAGCCTGCAGGTGGGACCTGGAGTCCCACCAGAATTACACTCTATGTCCAGACTACAGACATCAGTTCCCCTGGAAGAAATGGCAGTTTCAGAGGCATCACATCTGCTCTGTGGCATCACATCTGTTCTGAGCTCCCTCATTTCCCCAATCTCTGCCCTCCCCCAACACCACCCCCAAACCTCCAGGAAGTTTCCAAGCCAAAAGGGACTTCCAAGTGTTCTAAGGATGAGATACATCATCTTGAGAACATTGAAAGAAAAAGATGTCGGGGTTGTCGTGAATAGCTCAGTGAAAATGTTGACTCACAGCAGTGATGAAGAAAACAAACTCCAGGCTGGGGATTATTAGGTGTTGAAAATAAAACAACCAATATTGTAAAGCCGTGGCATAGAGCTATGATTTGGCCCCATTTGGAATGCTATGTAAAGTTATGGTCACCACATCTCTAAAAGGATACTACAGAGCTGGAAAAAGTGCAGAAGAGGGCAACCAAGATGAAGACAGGCTAAGGAGTCTAGGTCTTTTCAGTTTTTTTAAAAAAATATGATGTAGGGGGGATAGGGTAGAGGTTTGTAACATTATGCATGAGGTGGAAAGGAAGTGGATAGAAATATCTTTTTCTCCCTCTCATAATCAATATAACTTGGGACACACAATCAAGTTAATGGGTAATAGATTTAGGATGGACAAAATTAAGTACTTCTTTACTCAACAAGTAATTAAATTGTGGGGGTCACTGCCAGTGGATGTAGCTTCTACCACAGAGTTTTGCCCCAAAACCAGAGCATCCCCCCCCGATGGCATGAAATTATCACAACTAGCATATTAAAAATATAGTGTATCCAAACAATTATTACAGAATACCCACCCACATGCAAAAACAAAACTGAAACTTTTTTATTTTCTTCTGACAATCGCACCTCCTAAAGGAAGAAATGCAGGGATCTGTCATCCCTAGTTGAGACAGGATGCTGGAACAGATGAACCAGTAGTCTGATCTGGCTAGTCTCTTCTTACATTCACCTCACTGCTGGATAATTCTCCAGTGAAATAAGGCCAGCAGGAACCCTAGGGACAACATCAGCAGTTGACATGGTTGAGAATCTGCTGTGGTCCACCACATTGCAAAGAGGTCTCCTTCTGCCAACCAGAGACATTTGGCCCGTCTACTCCCACGAGGAAATGGCAGACATGAGGGGAAACGGTGCTGGATGTGGGCAACCTGTTTCCAAATGATCTTTCGGGGTGGGGGGGAATATACCAAAGCAGGCTTGGGGAAACCAGCAGTAAAGCCAGAGAGAACCTGAAAGGTAACCTTAAGTTTTAGATAAACGACAAGACATTTTGAAGTTGGGTTGCCAACCTCTGGGTCAGGGGTGTAGGCCCAGGGGCTGGAACCAACCCATCCAGGGCTCTTAGGCTCCATCTGGAGGTTGGCAGCTCTAGTCACTCACCGTGACCATGGCCAGATTTAGATAAGGTTCAAGAATGCAAGGCCTGAGCTAGGTGAAAACAGACCTAAATGATTTCAGACAAACCACATTCCGTACTAGAAGAAAGGAGGGATAGAAATGCAAAGAATAAACGAAGTGATAAAGTGGGGTTGGGTTACATCCCCACCTCCGCAGCCCCTGTTGGTAAGCTAGCCAACACTTTATAGTGATAAGAGTGTTGGTTTAGAGATACACAGGTGAGAGACACAGGTTGGAATCCCCACTTTGCCCTAGAAGCTAACCCTGGGTCTGTCACTCTCAGGCTCAACTACCTCACGGGGCTGTTGATATGAGAATAAAATGGACAAGGGGATAACAATGTTGTAAGCTGCTTTGGGTCCCTGTTGTGGGGGAAGTAGGATATAAATGAATAAAAGCTGTTTTAGGGTTCAGTTGTGTGATCCTCTCCCCCATATGAGTTATTTCTGACATTTGCAAGCAAAAAAGAAAGCTACAAGTGAATGGGTTGATCCATCAAATATAACAAGTAGATAACTGTGTTGAAAGCTTAAATTTATTTAATGACATTCAAGCACATGCTGGAACACCACTGAGCAAAGATGATGGGTAAATAGCACTAGAGTCAAGTCAAATACGATAAGCAGTGGAAAGAATGAGTCTGTGGAACATTTAATAAAGACAAACAGATTTACTGTTTCATCTACCAAACAATGGGCCAAACTAGATATGTCAGGAGGGGTATCTTCAGGCCTCGGTTCCTGCCGGAGCGCACCGGAGCACCGCTCCGCCAGTCAGGAGCCCAGGGGGTGGGCACATAAGCCCCACCCCCTGCTCCCACAGGCATCAGTTGGGACACGGTGGGTGGGCGAAACATTCCCCCGGCTCCCTGAGCCCCGGGGTGGTGGCCTTGGACTCGTAGGGGCAAATTCCACCTCTTGCGCAAGAGGTCATTCTGACTCCCCCAGCTCTCCTTAAAAAGTTATGGCCGCTGCTGCTGTTCTCAGCGGCAGCTGCGACGCCCGCGGGGAGGGCTGAAACGTTCTCCTGCCTCCCTGAGCCCCGGGGTGGTGGCCTTGGACTCGTATGGGCAAATTCCACTTCTCGCACGAGAGGTCATTCTGGCTCCCCCAGCTCTCCCAGGGGCATTGCCGCTCCTACAGCACATGCGAGAGGTCACTCTGGCTCCCCCAGCTCTCGATAGGAGCGCTTAAAAAAGTTATGGCCACTGCCACTGTTCTCGGCGGTAGCTGCGACGCCCGGGCGGGGGCGGGGCGGGGCGAAACGTTCCCTTGCCTCCCTGAGCCCTGGGGTGGTGGCCTTGGACTCGTAGGGGCAAATTCCACCTCTCGCGTGCAATGTCCGACACACGCAAGAGGTCATTCTGGATCCCCTAACTCTTGGGAGGGGCTCTTTAAAAAGTTATGGCCGCCATCGCTGTTCCTGGCGGCAGCTGCAACGCCTGCTCGGGGGAAGGGGGG
>NW_015174276.1:1276024-1279362 GCF_001447785.1 Gekko japonicus
AGTCTTGATCCTGGTTGTGTGGTGGGCTAGTTGTGGCAAATGGTAGGGAAGCTCAGTATTTCTGTATACAGTTGTAGGGGCTTTATTGCAATTTGGTATGGCCTGATATTATGTTCTTATTTCAGTGTGGGGTGTGTGTGAGACAATGGAAGCTGAGTGATAGGGTCTCTCCAAGTGATTGCCAGAAGTGAGATGCGTCCTGGTCTTGTGTCTTACAGATAATCTTACAAATAGTCCTTTGCATTTATATCATGCTTTCAACTTTAAAAGGATCATAATGCTGATTGTGTGAATTTAGGCAAATCACGAGAGGTAGAGCAGGAAGGGTTGCATCAGTGCTTAGTTCTTGTGACCCTTTCTTACATGCCCAGGGAAATGCTGATCGCCACTTTGGGGCCAGGAAGCAATTTTTCTCCAGGCCAGTTTGGCCCCCAGTGATCCTGGAGGTTTTTTTTTTTATCGTATTCTGGGCGTGGAACAGGGGTCACTGCGGCGTGTTGGGGGTATTGGTGAATTTCCTGTATTGTGCACGGGGTTGGACTAGATGACCCTGGAGGTCGCTTCCCACGCTATGAATCTATGATTCTATAATTCACCCAGGCTGGCTGTGGGCACGCCAGCACCTCTGTCAGGCAGAAGTGCCTGAGATCCTCCCCCTCCCCTTTTCCTTCGCCCGACTTGGAGGCGAAGGGAAGGGAGAGGGGGGAAAGAATGGATCCCAGGTGCTTCTGCCTGTCAGAGGGGCTGGTGCACACTTCTGGTGATGTCAGGGGGTGTGGCATATGCTAATAAGTTATGCTAATGAGGTCCTGCAGCTCTTTTTCTAAGAAATGACCCCTGGGTATCTTAATTCCCCAAGGGGCATGGGGAGTGATTTAGACAGGCACCATGACACTGGGAGGAGGAGGGGTATCAGATTTCCTTCCCACACCATTTTCCTGAGCAAAAATGACCCAGGGAGAGGAGTTATTTTCCCCTTTGAGGGCTGCATGTCCACTGTTTGGATTTTCTTTGGTGTTTTGTCATTTATGAAAGTTGTATTCAGAGGTAGGTTTTCCTTTAAATGAAAAATGTAGGAACCAATTAGAATATTTATTTATAATAATTGTATTCTGGCTTGTCTCACTAGACTCACGGCAGCCAGCAAAGCAACAGAAATTGCAAGAACATCAGACAGAAATGTACAATTGACAGATCAACATATGGCCAAGACACTATTCTTCTGGGCACAATCCATTTAAAGCAAGGTTGCCTGGACCTCACTGGCCACTATTGGGGTGTGGGGTTTCCAACTCCAGGTTGGGAAACTCTTGGAGATTTGTGGGTAGAGCATGGGGAGGACAGGGACCTCAGTGGGGTACAAAGCCATAGAGTCCACCTTCCAAAGCATCCATTATCTTCAGAGAACATAAGAACATAAGAGAAGCCATGTTGGATCAGGCCAATGGCCCATCCAGTCTAACACTCTGTGTCACACAGTGACTAAAACACAGGTGCTATCAGGAGGTGGTCCACCAGCAAGGCCCAAGGAACTGATCTTTGTAGTCTGGAGATGAGTAATTCCAGAGGATCCCCAGGTCACTCCCACCTGGAGGCTGGCATCCCTAATCCAAAATTGTTTACCGTACTGCCACACCCTCCTTCTCTAAACAGCCTCAGACCTGCTTAGCTTCAATAGCAGAACTGCACCGTGAGTGAGTTGGAGCAGCATGGTGGTGAAGAGAATGTGGTCCAGAAACACCCTAATTCAGATTTCATCTCTGCTTCCTCTAAGGGCCAATTGACATGATGCAATCAAACAGTGTGGGTAGTTATGGTGTACAAGGACTAGGGTTACCAACCTCTAGGTGGGCCCTGGAATCCTCAGAAACATCACTTCTCTCCAGACTACAGAGATCAGTTCCCCTGGAGAAATGGCGGCTTCAGAGGATGGACTCTATGGTATACCATAGAATCTATATGAGAAACTGAAGTTCCTCTTCAGGCACTACCTCCTAATCTTCAGGAATCCCCCAATCCAGAGTTGGCAATCGTAGTGACGATCTAGTTTCCATGGGGACAACAGTATGTGAGGAAAGGAGATTTAAGCCAAATCCCTTGCAACATTCTCCTTAGTAGCACCAACCCTATGGAACCAGCTCCCCTACGAGATCCGCGCCCTCCGAGATCTTCACCAGTTCCGGAGGGCGGTGAAGACGGAGTTATTCCGCCAAGCATTCAATAACTTGGATTGAGTATGTAGCACTTTATGGTCGCCATCTTGAGTAGGTCATACTGTGTGTAAATTGTGGTTTTAATGTTTTGTATAGATTGTTTTAGATGAGTTGTTTTATTGTTTTATTGTTGTAAGCCGCCCTGAGCCGCTTCGGCGGGAGGGCGGGATAAAAATCAAATAAATAAATAAAATAATAAATAATAAATTATAGAACTGAAAACAGAGTCAGTGACCACAGGAATAGCATAGTAGAAGTTGGTAGTGGGAGGAGGGAATCAGAGGGGATCTCTGCCCTCTCTTAAAAAAACAAACCAACTTAAAGGCACCTCAGTTTTCAGAATGTGGTTAAATATAGGCCAATGTGTGTGAACTATGTTGATCACATATTCAGACCACATATTCAGACCAGATCATGTATTCAGACCATTAAGTACACTTCAGTCACATTTACTTCACTGAAAGGGAGAGAGGTGTTACCCATTCTGACACGTGCTTACTCAGACGCGTGTGCTTCACTTTGTTACTGGAATTAATGGGGCTAAAAGGTGTGTAAATGTGGTCAAGTTGTCTATGTTTAGAAGGTGATTTTTGGCAAAAAAAGGCATGAGCTTAGTCCACAGCTGCTGATGTGGAAAGGCAGCCACCTACTGGCTCCTTCAGGAGCATGCAAAATTCCTTTCTACGTCTGGCTGGACATAAAAATGTTTCTCAGCTCAGTTCAGAGGGAATAGCACCTAACATCTTTAGCCATTAGGATAAAAAGTCCAGTTTTGACTTTGTTTAACATGCTTTATATGAGAAGAATTTGTGTTGTACCTATAATTAAGTCACTGAGGAACGACCACTGAGGAACGAGCACTGTTAATTGAACCAGTAAGGCCCTTAAGCTGTGTTATAGACAATAACCGGCCCAGCTATATCAGCCCACTTTAGGAAACGCCATCTGCACTAATTGCACTTTATGCATACTACGGTCGGATTTTATTGTTATGTATTTATGGATTGTATTTTATTGTATTTAGTCCATATACGCCGCCTTGAGCCTGCATGGCAGGCAAGGCGGGATATAAATCTAAAATAATAAATAAATAAATTATTTAGGGTACTTCTACCTTGTTTTTCC
>NW_015174276.1:1279399-1280252 GCF_001447785.1 Gekko japonicus
ATATTAATATTATTTTTCATTCAGTTTTAACAGAGAATCCAGGTGACGTTGTTGGCAGTCGAGGGCCTTGCACAGTTTTCTTTTTCTCTGATTTGTGGCAGTTTTTTAAAGTTCAAAATGCAATTGCAGCACCTGGTAGTCCTTTGTGGATATCAAGATGCCACTGAGGTTAGTATACTTTAAAAATTTCTCCTTTCCTTCTTGTTTACCTATTTACTTCCTTGCTTTTATGGTTAGTGATGCTTTCAGGATGCATGAAGCAATTTAAATGATCTGCTCTTGACTGGATGGTGGTAGTAAGCAGCATCCTTCACTTTGTAGCCACTGATTCTTAATTTTATTTTTATTATTTTTATTTCATAATCAGACTATTACAATAACAAATATTTATTTATTTATTGCATTTTTACCCCCCCCTCCCCGCCCACCACTGAGAAGGATCTGGCCTTGGTCGCAGTAAGCTTTACCTCCCGGGGGCCTGGGATCACCAGGCGGTGTTGTGTCCCCGACCGAAGTGCTCTTGGGGGTATATGTGGGGAAAGGCGGTCCCTCAGGTAGGTTGAACCCTGGCCATATAGGGCTTTAAAGGTAAGAACCAGCACTTTGAAGTGGATCCGGTACGCTACTGGCCGCCGCATTCTGCACTAGCTGCAGCTTCCGGATCTGCGACAAAGGCAGCCCCATGTAGAGAGCGTTACAGTAGTCCAGCCTTGAGGTGACCGTCGCATGGATCACTGTAGCCAGGTCATCGCGGTCGAGGAAGGGAACCAACTGCCGAGCCTGCCTAAGATGGTAAAATGCAGATCTGGCAGTGTGGCTGCCACCTGGGCCTCCATAGTTAAGGAGGGATCCA
>NW_015174276.1:1281163-1311304 GCF_001447785.1 Gekko japonicus
CCTCGATCCAGATGCCTCCAGAGGTCGTCAGTAAGGGCAACCAGGGCCGTCTCTGTCCCATATCCCAGGTGAAAGCCGGACTGGAGTGGATCATAAAGCAAAATACTATAAACAGAGGCTTTTAGCTGGCCACAAAGTGAAAAGCAATGCTGAAGCCTCTCCCCACCTTCCCCTTGGGACAAAAGCTAGAATTTATCTATTGATTCATGAATGCCCTGAGAGAGTAGGGAGAAATCAACTAGACTGAAAACAAAGGAACAAAAAGGAAATTTCAGGGAGAAACAGAACCTTTTTAGAAGGGGATGTCTCATTAGACATCCAGTAGAATCTTAAGAACATCAGAAGAGCCCTGCTGAATCAGACCAATGGTCCATCTAGTCCAGTCTCCTGTCTCACACAGTGGCCAACTGGTTCCTCTGGACAGCTAGCAACAGGGCATAGAGGCCGAGGCCTTCCCCTGATGAGATGCCTCCTAGATCTTGGACTCAGAGGCTTAGCGCCTCTGAATGTGGAGGTTCCAATCCGTCACCATGGCTAATAACAATTGATAGATCTTGCCTGCTGAATTCATTTTTATGGGAATATAGCGCTATATTAAGTACAGTATGGAATCACTGTTTCAGTCCTACTAGCAAATTAATGCTGAAAACGCAACTCTTCTGTAGTACAAAATGATTGTAGTGTGGAATCACCTGTCTCCCCTGCAAGCAGTAGCAATAACAAAACCTTTACCATCACCACCAACTGGCCCTGTGAGGAGTGAACGACAGCGCTGCGTGGAGCTGGCACCATTGAACTGGGAGTACCATCTTTGAGATGCCATCTTTTATTGAAGACTGATTGAAACATCTAGAGCACTTGGAATATTGTAAACGATTGTTTTTATGTTGTTTTTAACTTGTTTTATGTATTGGCATTTGCCCTATCTGTGAGCCGCCCTGAGCCCGCTTGTGGGGAGGGCGGGCTATAAATTAAAATAATAAATACAAATAAATAAATAAATAAAACAGATAAAAAGTGACAATTTTATGCCCGTGGAAAGTGCCATCAAGTCACAGCTGACTCACAGTGACACCACAGGGTTTTCAAGGCAAGAGATGAATGGAGTAGGGATGCCAACCTTCAGGTGGAACCTGGAGATCTCCCACTACTACAATTGATCTCCAGATGACCAAGATCAGTTCCCCTGGAGAAAATGGCTGCTTCAGAGGGTGGACTCTATAACGTCTGAGCCCCCGCCCCTCCTCACCTCCCCCCCCTCCCCAGGCTTCACCCCCCCCAAAAAAAAATCTCCCTGTATTTCCCAACTCAGAATGGCAACCCTAGAACAGAGGTAGTTTTTCCAGTGCCTGTCTCTGCATAGCAACTTTGGACTTCCTTAGTGGTCTCCCATCCAAAGTATTAACTAAGGCTCATCCTACACAGCTTCTGAGATCTGATGAGATCTGAGCTAGACTGGGCCATCAAGGTCAAGGTAACAGTCTTATATTATGGGACAATTCGCATGTCCCCCCAGTGTCTTGTGGTTACTTTTAGTATGTTGCAGCTCTTGCTGTATTAAAAGCAGCCAACTGAAGCTGACATAGTCCAAAAGAATTTGGCTGCAAAGACAACTTTACACATTCACATTTATGCACAACCTGCTGGTGGAAGTCACTTCACACAAGCAACGAGCACACATACGCTGGTGTTTCAAGCAGGTACTGTAGATCCAGCAGATGTGTCAGACTGCCCTAACAGATCCCTCTTGGGAAGTTGATGTTCCCTAGGACAGGAAAGGCCCCCAAAATTCTAAAATCTAGTCTTTTCATGCCTTCTGGGGAGAGAAGGGAGCATGGTATAGACTGATCCCATCAGATCTCAGAAACTAGCTGAGTCGATACGTGGATGGGGGACCACCAAGGAAGACTCTGCAGAGGAAGGCAGTGGAAATCACTTCTGCTTGTTGTAGTCGCCATAAGTTGGCTGCAACTCAGCAGCACTCTACGCATACACAAATGTTCTCCAGTGGAAAACCTTTGCAAAGCAAACAGCACAGCTAAAGATCAACTGGGCACAATTCAAAGGGCTGGTGCTCACCTTTAAAGCCCTAACAGTGCAATCCTAAAGCCATTTTCCTCGGAGTAAGCCCTATTGAACAGACCTGAGTAGGAGTTTAAGAAGACCTGCTTAGGATGGTATTGTAAATGACCTGGGGCCACCAGAAGGACTTGTCTTCTCCTGTACTATCCCACCTGCCAATTAAGGACTTTATCACAAGTTCTGCTCGCGTTGCCCTCCTCTACAGAAAAGAACCAAGTGGTGACTAGGAACAGGGCTTTCTTAGTGGTGGCTCCCTTGTTGTGGAATGCCCTTGAAGTTCAGCTAGTACTTACCTTGTCGGCTCTTAGGTGCCACTTGAAGACTGTTCTCTTCACCCAAGCTTTTAGATAATTTTTAACCTACTTATTTATTTTCATTTATAGTCCACCTTTCTCAACGGGACAGAAATTGGAGTATAGGTACAATAGAACTATTCAATCAATAGGGGGCGGAGCGTCGGTCTGGATGCAGATGGACGCATAGAAACCGAGCTCCTCGCCCGTTCCCCCTGATTCCACAATTTCTATGCAAAGATCGCAAAATTCGTTGCCCAGGTAATGGGCAAGAGAGGTGTGAGCAAGCGCTTAACCTATACCGCGTCTTCAAAGTTCCTACAAACTTTTTTGACGGGAGAAACTCCGACGCGAATCAACTCGGGCGCGACACGCTCAGAAAAAAACATGGCCGCCGAGTCCTCTTCCTCAGATCCGCACACCTCTTCCCTTCTAACAACAACGGACTTTAATATAGCTATACAAGCTCTGCGGGCGGATTTACTGGGCTCGCTTAAGGAAATGATGAAGCCGATTACTGACCAACTACAGTCACTTCAATTTACTATCCAAGAAGTGGCGCAGTCTGCAGAAACCGCTATAGAAATGAGTTTGGCAAACCAAGATGGAGTACGCAATCTGGAATCCCATGAGAAATGGGCTAAAGAAAAAATACTTACTTTGGAAAATAAGGTCCGCGAACGGAACCTCAAGCTTAGAGGCTTTGAGGAGAAAGCAGAAGGGACAACAGATTTGGCTATCTTTTTAGCTTCGTGGCTTGCATCTGTTCTCCAACTAGAAGAGGGGGTGGCGCCGTTAATCCTGAGAGCATACCGGCTAGGTTCCACCTTTACTCCACGAACGAGAGCAACGAGGGATATTATTATAGAGTTGGCAGACATTTGTACGAAGAAAAAAATATTGGATCAATCACGGCTCGCCGGCGGTTTTTTATTTCAAGAAAAACCCATCTTGATCTTTCCAGATATTTCTTCAGAAGCTTTGCAGCTCCGAAGAAAACTGAAACCAATAGTAACACAACTGATAGAAGCTGGAGTACGATACAAGTGGCTCCCAACAGGCGCGATGCAGATAAGACACCAAAATAAGACCTGGACTGTTGAAGACCTCGATGGTGGAGCAATGATCTTAAAAACCCTGAAAATTCAAGTACCGATGGAATGTGAAAAAGCCTCCGCTAAGAGGAAATGGGAAACCTCTTCACCGATCAAAGGCAGCAAGATTCCGGTTCGCTTTGCACCGGGACACGTATGATAATGTGATCTTAACATGTTGTATTGTGTTTACTCATCGATCTTTGCTTTGCATGAATAGTTATGGCCTTTGGCCTGTTGCATATTTTGAAGGAATTGGGGGGGGGGGGGTGGGATTGTGAGGACACCATGGGATTGTGAGGACACCTCGGTTTCTGAGTCCTCCGGGGGAGGTAGGAGGGACCTGATGGAGGAGTCGAAAGACCTCCGTTCAGGAGAGGGAGGACGAAAGTTCCTTCTTCCCCTGGACCTAGATGGTCACTCGCAGTTGCGATGCCCATCTCCCGTACTATTCTATTTTTGTTTTTTGGTTTGCACTGGTTGTTGCTCCATTTATTATACTGTCGATTTTTTTGTTACTGCTTTCCGAGAACTGTTGGGAGGGGGGGAATGTTGTTGTTATGTGTTGCACTATTCATCCTATTCACTGTTGTTGAGTGCCTGAATGTAGGTTTTTACATGGCCGATTTGGCTTCTCTTGAGTTTATCTTAGAAAACAAGTTTGACGACTACAGGTTACCTGTGTTTGCAAAGGTTTTAGTAATACCAAGGTGGTTTTTTTGCAGGAGCTTTTTTTCTTGGAACGCCCACTCTTGCATAGACCTTAGTTTTTTTGGGTGGTTCTGCTTTTTTCGAATTTTTAGCTTCCTGTATAGTCTTCCTCGTTTGATTGCCATTCTTTTTGGTGTGAAGTTCACGCATTTCACCCATCAAACTATACAGCGCCATGGCTGAAAAACTTAAAGTTCTATCACTAAACTGCAATGGTGTGAACAATGTAATTAAAGCAAGGAGATTACATGCGCATATTAAAACATCAAAAGTAGATATTGCTTTTTTATTGAAACACACTTGAAAAATGATAAAAATTTGTTGTTAAGCTCTGCTTTCTATCCTCATAGGTTCTCTGCTTTTGGCTCCTCCAAAGCACGAGGTGTCTCAATTTTGATTTCAAAATATAATACATTCTCACTACTAGATTCTCTTTGTGATCCAAGTGGTCAGTTTCTCATCATTAAAGGTTTTCTAAATGACCAAAAAATAACCCTAGCCATTGCATATGCTCCAAATTCCGGTCAACTTACCTTTGCAGAAGAAGTGTTTGCTCTTATTCATAACTTTCAGGAAGGTCCCCTGCTTATGGGGGCTGACCTAAACTACATAATGAACTATCAGTTAGATAGGAAGCGACTGCATTCTAAAACTGTTTCTGCCAAAACACACCAACATAGTTTTACAGGACTGAATAAAATTTTCCACAAATATAACCTTATTGATGCATGGCGGTTCCTACATGCGCAAGATAGAGATTTTACCTATTTTTCGAAGCAATTTCGCACCTATTCAAGAATAGATTACATTATCATCTCTAAAGATCTTTGTAACACCTTAACTCTAGCAGGAATTGAACCACAATGCTGGTCAGATCATGCAGCAGTATGCTGCCAACTAAATCTTAAATCTGAAGCTGACAGAGCCTATACCTGGAGATTTGACAATTTTTTACTAAAAAATCCTGATGTTCGTGCCCAAATTGAACAAGAAACCGAGGAGTTTTTTAAATTGAACACTACAGACGACTCCCCGATTGATTTGATTTGGGAAGCATATAAAGCTTTCCTACGGGGCAGATTAATTGCCATTTCTGCTGCACTCAAAAAGAAAACTAAAGCTTTGAAACTACAAATTTTGGATACTATTCAGCAGTTAGAAACACAACATAAAAAAACATGCAATCCAAAGATTTATAAATTATTAGAAGCAGAAAGGAAGAAACTACAAGCCTTAGAAGTACACACAATTTCTAGGAGACTCCTCTACACTAAGCAAGCATACTGGAATAATAGCCCAAAAGCTATTAAAGTTTTAGCTTGGAAAGTTAAAAAGAAAAGATTAAACTTAGGTATTAAGAGTATACGAGATTCCTCAGGAAAATTATTAACATCTTCAAGATCTATCTCTCAAGAGTTTGCCACCTTTTATTCACATTTGTACTCTACTAAATCACCGTCTATAAATGACATAAATTCCTTTCTTACGAATACTCAACACATTAAGATCTTGTCCGACTTACACAAAGAATTTCTAGATCGCCCAATCGATGAACCTGAACTGCTTCTTGCCATTAGATCCATGAAACTTAACAAATCCCCGGGTTTAGATGACTATACTTCTGAATTTTATAGGTCTTTCTCATCTTCTCTATCTTCTACCCTTTTAAGCCTTTTTAACTCTATCTTTGCTAATGGCCCAATACCACAAACTTGGAATCTAGCTAAGATAATATTAATTCACAAAAAAGATCGAGACCCTGAACTAGTGGGCTCCTATCGCCCCATCTCGTTGTTAAACAACGATTATAAATTATTTACTAATATACTAACCAAAAGATTGAACCAAATTATTGCAGATTATGTGGATATTGATCAAACCGGGTTCATCCCTTTAAGAGACATGACGGACAACATTCATAAAGTTATTGATGTCATCCACTTTTACAAACAAAACTCGGCCTTGGAATCATGCGCACTTGCGATAGACATTGAAAAGGCGTTTGACTCTTTGGAACATGTTTATTTGTTAAAATTAATGGAATACATGAACTTTGGCAACAAATTTATACACGTTATTTCTTCCATATATCGCTCACCGCTATTTCTGCTAAGAATCAATGGTCTTAATACTGCACCCCAGTCTATGACTCGGGGTACCAGACAGGGCTGCCCCCTGTCGCCTATTTTGTTTAATTTAGCAATCGAACCCCTTGCCCATCTTCTCCGAAATGATCCAAATTGGACTGGATTACCTGTAAACAAGAAAATGGCAAAAATTAGTATGTTTGCTGACGATATGATTTTGTTTATTGCAAACCCTAGAGACTCTTTTTTCCACATTGATAGGCATCTTTATAATTTTGGCCTCATTTCAGGGTTTAGGATTAACATAGAAAAAACCCTATTATACCCTATTAATATAAAAGACGACACCAAAATGTTTATTCGTGCACGTTTTAAATATAAATGGGTTACTACTTCATTTAAATATTTAGGGGTTTATATCCCCCTTGATTTGACACAGTTATTGCAGTTAAATCACTTATCTCTTGCTGCCCAGACTTCAGCCTTGCTAAAAACCTGGTCTCGACAATGTCTCACGCTCCTGGAGCGCATCAAAGCAATTAAAGTGTTTATCCTGCCTAAACTTACCTTTATTTTTAGAGCGTTACCGATTCACGTTCCAAATTCCTTACTTAAAAAATGGCAATCTGAATTCAATAATTTTATATGGGCGTACAAAAAACCAAGGCTTAATTTCCTAACAGTCACCAGATTACAACATCATGGGGGACTAGCAGCTCCCAATATTCAACTATACTATGATTCGATAGCTTTAACCAACCTAATTAAACAATATAGAAACTCATACAAATCTGACTGGAAGGTGATGGAAGATTCTTATTTTCCAACTGAATCCTTCCGCGAATCGCTTTGGAACTTTAGATACTATGATGGTTATAAAAAGGTTAATAATCTTTTTATACCAGCCATGTTTAGGGTATGGAGTAAACATCATAAACATTTGGTTCCATATATGTCAGCTCTTTCAAACTTCACTGGCCAAGCTTGGTTTAAACCGGCTAGGCATAAGGATTCATATAAAATCTGGAGGGCGCTGGATGCTACTAGATTCAAAGATATCTTGATTCAAGGTCATATGAAACCCAAAGCCCAGCTTGAAGGCTGCTCCGGCTTAGTTATTCCTTGGTATGAGTATTTCCAAGTCAGGCACTTACTTAATTCCAAATTATGTGCACCTTTACGTGTCAAACTTATGGATTTTGAGAAACTCCTATATGATGACTCCATTCCTTTAAGAGGCATGATTTCCACTGTATATTCCTTATTGTTACGACGTAACAATACCCACCTACTTCAGTACCAAAAGGCCTGGCACAAGGACCTAGAACAAGAATTTACAGCGGACCAGTGGGATCAAATTTGGGGCTCCCCAGCTCTTATGTCTTCTTGTTTAAATATACGACTTCAGTCGTACAAGCTAATGGCCAGATGGTACAAGACACCACATCAACTTTCATATATCTCAAAGTCGATTTCTCCCAAATGCTGGAAGGATTGTGGGCATATAGGCACCTTTTTTCATTCCTGGTGGTCATGTCCGTTGATTCAAAAGTTTTGGAATCAAATTATTGTCGAAATAAACAAAATTACTACACTATCAGTTCCAACATCTCCGCACGTAATCCTGTTACACTTATGGGACGACATGTCTATCCCTAAACACATTCATGAGCTTCTAGACACATTATTTGTAGCGGCCAAAACAGTTTTAGCCGCCAAATGGAAATCTAATGACATCCCTACTCTCTGTGAATGGTACAACAAAGCTTGGGATTATTTTGTTTTTGATAAAATAACGGTTGAATTAGAACATCCTGACTCAGAACGTCGGAAACTTTTCTTTGTTAAAAAGTGGTCATGTTTTGTACAAAAAGTTATTGGCCATACGAACCTTTCCAAAATAGACATTGTTAATAGTTCAGATATTACTTTGCTTATCTCTGGTTGATTGTGATATGCTTCTTCTCTTTCCTTGTTGACCTTTCTCAACGGGACAGAAATTGGAGTATAAGTACAATAGAACTATTCAGTCAATCAATAAACTGATTACAAAATATTCTAACATTTGATTGATAATATTTGACTCTAACAGCAAAGATTCCTAGTAATACAAAGCTATTCATTCACTCAGAAAGTGGATTACAGAATATTATAACATTGTAGGGTTGCCAGCTCTGGGTTGGGAAATACCTGGAGATTTGGGAGGTGGAGCCTGGAGAGGGCGGGTTTTGGGGAGGGGAGGGATCTCAATGGGGTCTAATGCCGAAGAGTCTACCCTGCAAAGCACCCATTTTCTCCAGGGGAACTGATCTCTGTCATCTGGAGATCAATTGTAATAGTGGAAAAGCTCCACAACCCACCTGGAGGTTGGCAACCCTGTGACATTGGAGTCTAATGGCAAAGATTCCTAATCAAACAACATAATGCAGCGGGGGCTGGGACTGGAGAACTGAAAGAGGAAAAAGCACGTTATCCCTAATAGAGGTCACCTCCTGAGCTGATCCACTGCATCATAGATCACAGCTTAAAGACTAATAAAAGTTGTGGCAGGGTATGAGCTTTCGTGAGTCACTGCTTGCTTTTTCAGTATCTGAAGAAGTATAAGCTGTGATTCATGAAAGCTCATACCCTGCCACGATTTCTGTTAGTCTTTAAGGTGCTTCTGGACTCTTGCTCTTTTCTGCTGCTACAGACAGACTAACACGGCTACCCATCCAGATCACAGTTCTTTTTGTTGTTGTTGTTCAGTCGCACAGTCGAGTCCGACTCTTCGCGACCCCATGGACCAGATCACACCAGGCCCTCCGGTCTTCCGCCGTAGCCTCCAGCAGACCATTCCGTAATGTGGGAGTGCCCTCAGAGAATGCACATGAATAGGCAGTTGCCAATTTCATCTGTTTGCAGGGTGGCCTTTCTAGATGGCTTGACTCTGATGTGCAAAGCAGTCATGGCGGTCCATAGCAGGAGAGGCATAGGTCCAAGGCTTTCTTGGTGATCGTTAGAACCCTAAATTGAGCCTGGTACCTGATTGAAAGACTTTTGCTATGTAACCCTTTCTATAGCCTGTCTTTCTTTAAAATGTATTCACTTATGATTTTAGTGATTTTACTGCTGATATTTTTATTGTTGGGATTAATTAGTTTTAAATTTCTTGTATTATTTTTTGTTTTGTGTTGTTAATAGGGTTACAGCTTTGGGTTGGGAAACACCCTGAGAATTTGGGGGTGGAGTATGGGAAAGGCAGGATTTGGTGAGGGAAGGGACCTCAGCTGGGTACAATGCCATAGAGCCCACTTTCCAAAACAGCCATTTTCTCCAGCGGAACTGATCTCTATCGCCTGGAGATCAGTTGTAATCCCAGATCTCCAGCCACCACCTGGTGGTTGGCAGCCCCATTCCTACCCCTTTGCTTGCTCCGCTAGTTTCTGTTTTCAGGAGAGCATTCCAAAATGCGAACAACCATGATCCTCCACCTACAGTGTGAAGCGGTAGAGCCCACTCTACCTCATTTTCAAGCATGCTTTAGGCAAACCCTTCCCCTTAATCTGCAATATGGGAATAATAACCAAGGCCAATTTTACAGGGCAGTAAATACTATAAAGTGCTTTGAAACACTATGCAGATGCTAAATAGTTCGTTGGAGCCATCTCATACATGAATTTACTCTTTTTTTCCTTCTACCCAAGTTATACACAGTATTTTCTGTCTTTCTTTTTTGGTGAGTATTTTTTTTGGGGGGGGTGTACGCCTGGAAGTCATGGTCGACTTCTGGTGACCCAAAGTGAGGCTTGGATGTTTCAGAGAGAGTACTTACTATTGTGCCTCTGCATCCAAGCTCTGGTATTCCTTGGAGGTCTCTCATCCAAGTACTTGCCAGGGTTGGCGCTGCTTAGCTTCTGAGATCTGACGAGATCAGGCTTGCCTGGGCTATCCAGGTCAGGGCAGTATTTTCCACTTGACTAATTTACTTACTGCAAATTAGCATTGCTCCATTTTTGTGGTCCAGCTTGATCTTATAACTGTTAATTGAAGGGTTGGAAGTTCCATGTTGGTCACACAACACATCGGAAACCTAGCACTGACCTATAAACTCTGGACAGTGGCAAAAGGCATCCTCTTTGCTCTTCTGCATTTTTCAAAGGTTTGGGAAACCTGTTCAGTCCATACTGATGACTTTCTGAACCGTTCTGACAAATCCAGCATCCTCTGGCAAGCTTATAGTTAGAAAGTAATTACGAGATTTCCACTTTTATTTATTTATTTTGTCAATGCTGCAGTCAGCGTCCAACTGCTTACCAAGAAGCAGTCTCATAACTTCAGCAATGTTTCTGTGGAAAAATATGGTTGATGCTTCCAGCCTCTGTCTTGTCTAGGAGGAAGCAACACTTCACCTAATTGCATTTCTACAGTGGGATATTTCCCTTTTGCTTGCAAACCAGGAACAGGGTAGTAGTCATTCAGGCTCCTGCTCTCAGGTTCACACAGCAGAAACAGGTATGTTAAAAAAAATCCATTTATTAACAAGAAGATACAGGGATGGGAGCAACTGGTTTCAAGACAAGGGAGCTCATCCAGTCTACAATTCTAAGAAGCAGAACTACGGCTGCATCTTGCAGGGCTAAACCACCATGCACAAAATCAGGGATGTGACAGACTATTCCATGGTAACTTATAGTACAAATACACCACAATCAGGAAATGTAAAATTAAAAGAACTGTTACAAAATGATGTTGAAATTCTCAGAGTTAACTTGTTTTTTGAAGCTCCCTTGTCTGAAATCACAGGCATCTTGGAACTCTCACACAAATTTTAAAGAAGTCATTGTACAGCTGACCATAAGTCTTTCTATTTATACTTATATTCCACTCAGTTTAGAAATGTCAGAAAAGCTTCCAGGCACTGATTGGATCCACATCTGTCTAATTTTCAACAATGCACCACCATGGAGTGCCCCCCCTCATGAAACTTAATGAACAATTCTTTGGTTGTGTATCATTCACAGTAAATCCCTCAAACACGTGTTAATTAAAATGCACTGAAATGAAGAGTTTAATTGTTGCTTCTGGTGGCTCGGTTTATATTTTATTCCTAATAGCAGCAGTGAGAAATGCATGAAGCTTTTTCTGTGGAAATTACTTTTGCCCAAAAGAAAACAGAGCATTCAACATCGAGGTTATAATTAGCTTATTAAGTCTGCTTTTTATTTTCTGCACTTTTTTGTATTCTGTGATTTTAAATGGTTTTAATTTATGGGGAAAGTCCCAATGGCACCTTAAATACTAACATTTAATTCCATATATTTTCAATAATTAATTCATTGCCCTCTTTTGAGTCTCAGTTATTTGGAAGGCAGGTGAGCCTATAAATTGTGGATGTGTATATGCTGAATATTGTGACGTTACTCCCAATTTACGGCAACCCTATAAATTAATGTCATCCAAAACATCCTATTGCTAACAGCCTTGCTCAGGTCTTGCAAACTGAGAGCTGTGGTTTCCTTGATGGAGTTAATCCATCTCAGGTCAGGTCTCCCTCTTTTCCTGCTGCCTTCAACTTTTCCTAGCATTATTGTCTTTTCCAGTGACTCTTGTCTTCTCATAATGTGACCAAAGTACAATAGCCTCAGTTTGGTCATTTTGGCTTCTAGGGAGAGTTCAGGCTTGATTGGGTCTACAACCACTTGAGCTCTTTTTGCCATTGCGGGGTATCCATAAAACTCTCTTCCAATAATACCACATTTCAAATGAACCAACAGGGCTGCCAGGTTCCCCCTGGTCACTGGTGGGGGATGGGACGGTACGGTTGCCAGATCCAGGTTGGGAAACGCCTGTAGATTTGGGGATGGAACCTGGGAAGGACAAGGACCTCAGTGGGGTACAATGCCATAGAGTCTACCCTCCAAAGCATCCATTTTATCCAAGGGAACTGATCAATGCTCCCTCGAAGCTGTGGAGTCTTGTGAGCAAAAATTCAACTTTGTGAGCTACTGGCATTAAAGTTATGAGCGAGCGATCTGGCTACTGCATACATTAGTTTGCTCTGGAGCCATCCTTCCTGAGCTAAGACAAAAATGTGTGAGCCAGAGGCTAAAAAACTGTGAGCTAGCTCACACTAACTCAGTTTAGAGGAAACACTGGAACTGATCTCTGTAGTCTGGATACGAGCTGTAATTCCAGGGGATCCCCAGATCCCACCTGGAGCCTGGCACCAGTACTTTCTTTGTCAGCTTTCTTCATTATCCACCTTTCACACCCATCCATATCATGAAGAATATGGCAGGAATAATTGTAGCATTTCCTCAGCGGTGCAGAACAATGCCTGCGAACAGAAATAAAGATACACACCATTACAGCAAACCCTGGCTGGGGAGCTGGCACAAGTCGACGTCAGAAAACAAACCAGCACTATCCCACCCGGATGGTCCGGTTCAATAAGTCTTCCTCCGCAGGGGGAACACATTCCTCCTTTTACCTCGTTCCGCTGACCTGTCACTCTTATATTCCCCCCTTCCCTCCGTCGAGAAAAGGGAGGACCTCTGATGCAGGGAAAGGGGATTCCCCCTCACTTTGCTAACCCCCCAGGGCCACCCTCGGGCCAAACCCGGGAGGCGTTTCCGGGGGAAGGAAAAAGATGTTGCACCGCCTGCCTGTGGCTGAGGGAGCAGTCCCGGTAGCGCCACGTCTCGGGCAGGAGGGAGGGAAGGAGACTCAGGCAGGGCAGAGGAGAGGGGAAGGGGCCCGGCTGGGCTGGTGGTGGTGGGCGCCAATGGGGGTGGGAGTCGGGCGGGGGAGGGCAGCGGCTGGAGCTGACGTTTGTTTTGGTTGTTGGGGAGCAGCCAGCTAAGTTAAGGAGCGGAGGGAGGGAATAGCTGGACACGAAGGGAGGCTGGAGCTTTCTACAATTATTCTTCGTGCGCATTTCCCTGGTTTTAATAGCTACTCCGCAAAAGATATATCGGTGCTTAGTTTTCCTTCTGCTGACGCTGAGAGTCCCCCACGACAAAGGCTTTGCCTAAGGTCCTCTTTCTCCTTTGGAGCTAGTTCTGATCTTCATCTCCCCAGAACCCTGTGCCTTCACTTTCCACAAACATAAAGGAAACCCGGTTCCCCTCTACGACATACTATTGAAGTCGTCTTGCATGCGTCCCTCTCCTGACTTCAGTAACCGACTCAGTTCACAAAATGTACATGTAAGTTTTCGCGGATGCTCAGTCCTCCCTCTGCTAAAACTCAGGCTCCCCTTCACACGTCTACATACATGCCTTGGCCCAAATCCAATCTCAGATCTTCACCGTGGCCTCTGTGTGAAGTGAAAAAGAAGAGCCCTAGGGATTTGTGTTGAGGATGCCTTTACCCCTTGAAAACAAGGGTGGATCCTGTCCATGGAGAAATTTTGTGTAATTTCCTTTGCATGTAGTGTTGCCAACCTCCAGATGGGGGCTGGAGATCTGCTGAAATTACAACTGATCTTCAGACTACATAAATCACTTATTTACTTAAAGCATTTATTCCTCTTCTCCTGGCTGCTTTGGGAGGTGGACTGCATGGCATTATATCCTACCAAGATCCTGTCCCTCCCTAAACCCCACTCTTCCTGGTTCCACCCTCAAATCTCCAGATATTTCTGAACTTGGAATCAGCAACCCTATTTGCATGTTACGTCCAGACCGGGCTTTGACTTCATTGAAGGCTATACGGTTTTGCACATTATTGATTCTACAGTAAGACCTATATAACGTGTACATGATATAACTGTCTCCCCACCCCTCCAGAATTCGCAGCATTTCTGTGAGGTAGACTAAATTGTGAGATATTGACATGCCCAGAATCATCCAATGAACACTTTTGTGGCTGAGCAGGAGGGGTTCAACCCTGGTCTCTGTGGTCCATGTTCAAACACTGTGCCTCACTGGTTCTCAAATCATTTTGAGAAGTGCGGAAGAGAGGATGCAACATGCTTACTGTTGTTCAAGCTCTCAGATTTCCCTTGAGATGCTTCTTCACTTTAAAGACCAGCTAGATTGGTGTTGTGTTAGATCTTCCAGCTGATGTTTTCTTCTTACTTATTTTACTGTTTCTGTTGGCCCCTGAGGTGTTGCTTAATGATACAATTACATGTTTCTGTTGTGCTTACCTCATCCTACCTGTATTTCTGTCCGTGTAGAGAATGCTGCTTTGTTTTCAAAGTATGATAACAAAAGTTATCTCTCTCCCACTTGTTGATATCTTTTAACATTATCTTTTAAGAATTTTTATTTTGTAAGCCACACCTGGCAGATTCCTGGAGAGGTGGTGTTAAAAAAAATCTGCTACATAAATGAAAAAAATATGTATCTTGGGGTATACACATTTTGTCTTGTCTTATGACGTGTCTGAAAATGTTGGATGCCATAATAGTACTTTATTAACTTTCATTTCTGTACAGTATGGCTTATTATGAGCTGGTCCCCCCCCTCTTCTTAAATCAGCGTTTAGAAAAGGCTTGCATTAACTTGCATCTAATTTTGTGAGGTTTCTTTCTTTTTTTAAAAAAGGGTCGGGCTTTTCTAAAAAGCACAACCCAGAAACAGTTCTTTACAAGAGCATTCCTTACTATTATTTCCTTCTTAAATATAGGATATATAATTGTCAGGCAGTTGGTTCTTTCTAGGGGTGGTAGGAACACTTACTTGTATGTATCTGTATGTTAAGAATGTTTGAGTCCAGTGGCACCTTTAGGACCAGCAGAGTTTAATTATGAGGTATAAGCCTTTGTGTGCATGCATACTTCTTCAGATATCTGAAGAAGTGCGCATGAACACGAAAGCTTATACCCAAAATGAAACTTTGTTGGTCTTAAAGGTGCCACTGGACTCAAACTTTGTTCTGTTGCTTCAGACCAACACAGCTACCCACCTGAATATATCTGTTTCTTGTGAGTCTTGATTTTCATACACTGTAAGGGGCAGATGTACTGACTTGGTGTGGTGATGAGCCTTATTCCTTTATTGTAGAACTGACATAACCTGAAATTGGTATAGAGTCACTAGGAGAACTGGTATATAGCAGAGTGGTTAAGGGAATGAGTTGTGAGGCCCCTGATTCAAATGTCATCTCTGCCACACACTCACCAGGTGGCAGACCATCCCTTCTGCAGTGTCAGTGCTGGTCTACCTTACAGGGATGTTGTAAGGATTAGTGAAGTAATGTGTGTGAGAAGTGCTCTGAGTGTGTTGTGTAGGTGGATTCTGATCTAGATCCTGTGTATGGTTTAGAAGTCATGACGAGTGGTGCTGTAGCTGCTCAGCCAATGAGACAAACGACTTCCTAAGGTTACATTAATAGGAGACAACCAGTGAGCTATGACAATATTTTTTAAATGGTGTTGGAGGGGGGGGATGCTGGAATTACTTATGAGGTATTCTTTCGTTGAGAACACTGGTGATGATGGAGCTTCCCCAGTTTTTCTCTGAAAAGGGCTGTCTGTCCATGAAATAAGGGTGTACAATAGCACACTCCCCAGCAACCTTTGCAGCTTCCAGAGGGTCTTAGGCCTCTGGGAGTGTATTTTGTTTTGGTGGCTCTTCTTTAGGGGAACTTTAAGAAAAGCTTTTCTACAACCTCTCCGTTCCAGGAGGCCAGTTTTTCCTGGCAGTGAAGCTTCATCGTACTGCGCCAAGGCTTGTAGTATTTCACTCGTCTGCGATGTGATATATGATAGCTGCGGTGCTGGATGCATGGGCTCAGTAAACAAGTGTGTTGCTGTATCAATGAAGCTGTCTGAACCTGAATGGATAAAGTGTTCTAACCCTCAGCTATGGATGGTGAAAATAAAACGCAGCTGGCAGTATGAATTGGGACTAAAAACGTATTCCCTGTAGCAATGGCTGCACTTGTAATAGCTCTGATACGGTTAATGCAATCACTGTACAGGAACAGGATCCAAAATCACTAAACTTATAATCTTGTGGAACTTTTGAGGTTACCCCAGATTTGCAAATAATAATTAAAGGGATGGTGTCATCCACCCCCCTGCTCCTCTGGATACCTTCCCTTCCCTTCCTCCCACCACCTGGCCTCCAGTTCCGTGCCTCAGTTTCTAATCTGCAGCAGCTACACACGTTGCCTTATCTCCATGCTTCAGAGGATTCCTGAGAGTCCTGAAGCATTATTTTGGCAACCAGTGTCCCTCTCTCTCACATCTGTCCTTTCCTCCAAAGAGTTTAAAAGCCGCATGCTTGGTTATTTTTCCTCCTTTTATATCTTCACAATAACCGTGTGAGGTAGGTTAAGCTGAACGAAGGCCCCGTTCACACGGCAAAGTTGCCGCGGGAGAGGCACGGATGGTGGGCGGATTATCCAGGTGCGATCACACCCCAACATCTGGGAAGTGGAGCGCACCTGTGGCTTACCGCCAACAATGCGCGTTAAAAAACTAGTAGCTCTAAGGTACTAGTAAACGTTTGCCACGGGCTGCCTCCAGACACCCGTGGTGTGATTGCGCCGGCACGCGGCATTCCCCTCCGGTCCCTTGTTTACCCGCTGCGCCAAGGGAAGGATCGGTGGTGTGCTGCTGGCGTGTCTGATCGCATAATCGCGGATCAAACTGCACCGGGGCAATTAGCCACGCCTCCTCCCCGTGATATCCGGCCCGTGTGACCGGGGCCGACGTCAGTCTCATGACTGAGTACGGATCTGAATCTGGATCTCCCCTGTCTGACATTCTTAACTGCAGTGTTGAACTAGTTTCTTGAATATCTACTTTCAGTCAAACCATGTTAATTGGAAAATGGTAACTATGGTTGTGTTCCCTAAATTAGCCAGATTATTGTCATGGCTTGCTGATTTATTTGTGTATGACTGTTAAGTACGGTCAAATTGCTTCCAATTTATGATGACCCTATGAATGAATGACCTCCAGAACATTCTGTCATTCCAAAGTGATGGCTGTGGCTTCCTAGAGTGAGTCAATCCATCCCATGTTGGCTCTTTCTTTTCCTACTGCTTTCAACTTTTCCTAGCCTTATTGTCTTTTCCAGTGACTTTTGTCTTCTGATAATGTGACCAAAGTATGACAGTCTCAGATTAGTCATTTTAGCTTCCAGGGGTTTATATGTACAGGTTTTAGTTTAGTTTTTTGTCTGTTCGTTTTGGCTTATTTAATATTTCTTTGCTTTGGTCTGCGTGCACGGCACAATGATAAACTCTTCTTAATATAGCATATTAATTGATAGATTCATGATCTCCTCTCCCAATTGTATTTCCCCAACAACCATGTGAAGGGGTTAGACTGGGAGGCAGTGACAGACCCACATTCATCCTGTTAGTACTTGGACAGAAGACCACCAAGGACATTCAGGGTTGCTATGCAGAGGCAGGTAATAGCCAACCACCTCTGAACACCTTTCTTGCCTTGAAAACCCTATGGGGGTCACCAGTTTGGTGTAGTGGTTAGGAGTGCGGACTCTAATCTGGGAGAACCGGGTTTGATTCCCCACTCCTCCACATGCAGCTGCTGGTGTGACCTTGGGTCAATCATAAGTTCTTTCAGAGCCCCACCTACCTCACAGGCAGTGCTCCCTCTAAGCTGTGGAGTCATGTGAGCAAAAATTCTGCTTTGTAAGCTACTGGCATTAAAGCTGTGAGTGAGTGGTTTGGCTGCTGCATAAATTAGTTTGCTCTGGAGCCATCCTTCCTGAGCTAAGACCAAAATGTGTGAGCTGGAGGCTAAAAAACTGTGAGCTAGCTCACATTAACTCAGCTTAGAGGGAACACTGCTCACGAGGTGTCTGTTGTGGGGAGGGGACGGGAAAGGGATTGTAAGCCACTCTGAGACGCCTTTGGGTAGTGAAGGGTGGGGTATAAATTTAATCTCTTCTCTTCATAAATCAGCTGCAACTTGACAGCGCTTCCCACCACCAGTTCTTCTTAGGATTGTACTGTGGGTTGACACCACTGAAGCCAAACCTGAACCAACCACCTGCTCCTGGCGATCCCAGTATTTGAGAACTATGGCTGTTCCTACCTACATCGGGCCACCCTTTCATTTGCCGAGGTCCCTCCTGGCTTCTGTTTCTCGGTCATGCTACAATGAATATTGGTCTGGCTTTTATATGTGATAGAGTTGATCGCTCTCTACGACAGCTTCTAAAAATAAATGTCTCTGATTTCTAGAAAGAGATGCAACTTGGTAATGACTTTCTCCCCCTCAGCCCCACAGCATGCTTTAATAACCGGCTGGAATTTCTGAGTTGCCTGCAGACAATGCGGAACTGAGCGGCCCGCTCTAAAACAACAGATGAAAAAGGGTTAGCATTGTGTGCCCGTTGGTAGCTGTGCCCCCAATGGAGAGAAAAAGGACTTGGTAATTCACTTGGAAGTGAGTTATTCGGCTGATGAGAGAGTTCCCAGCGCCTTTGCCATGGACTCGTCTGTTCTCCTGCTGGAGAAGCCAGCCAGCAATGGAGCCCCCTGCGGTTCTGAACAGCTTGTGGACCTCGAGGCCAAGTCGGATTCACTCGCAGGAGGAGATGGCACAGAGAGTAAGTAATTTCTTTTGATTAGATATTTTTAAAGATATAAAAAGAACTTTGCTTAATCAGAGTAAAGGTCTGCAGAGTTACATCGTATAGCCTAGGGGTGTCAAACATGAGGCTCGGGGGGCTTCTATCAGGCCCGCAGTGGAACTGGCTGTCTTCTGCTGCTGCTTCCAGTTCTGCTGCTGCTGCGTCATCATAGGTTTGCAGCTTACAGAGACACACCTGAACAGCATACTCAAGATTGCAACAGCATAGACATCTTGATGCAATAATTCAAAGCAAGAGATGCCAGTTATCAGACACTGTTACATAAGCAAAATATTGCAAGAGTGCTAATATTTTAAGCATGTTTTTATTTTAAGTAAAAAAAAACCCCTTTGTGTTTGTGTCCTTTATAAAGTTTATATCTCCGCTACCTGGCATTACATTTTATGACACACATGGCCCGGCCCAACAAGGTCTCATAACAAATGAGTTTGACACCCTTGGTATAGTCCCTCAGTGGCCAATCAGATTTCCCTGAAAGACTATAAACCAGGGTGCAGAGGCCAAAGCCCCTCCCCCTGTCATTGCTTCCCAGCAACTGGTCTACTTCCTCTGAACTTGCAAGGTCTGTTTAATCATCATATAATGGACCTGTCCTCTGTGGATTTGTCTGCTTCTCCCTTTAATATTGGCTTAAATCTTGTTACGTACATGTTATAATGTTTTTTATCCTGAATCTACCATCAAATATGTTTCTTACACTTTGGAGCAGCAGTGTTTCTGAGTTCAAGCGCTCCTTTTTGTCCATAACATGTATTAGCAAGCTACACCTGTAGAATATTTTAGAGCAGAAGTTCTTAGATGGTCTCCCTGGGTCTCTTTGAGCCACAGTGGGAAGATCTGGTAAGGCACTTTGTACATTCTTACTTTAAGATTGCCTTAGGTCTAGAGTGCATCCTAGAAGAAAGCAAAGGAATTAGTTCATTGTTCGTCTGTTGTTGATTATGTACTTGAGGTTGAATGTGTGAAGCTGTGTTATGCCAAGCCTGACCTTTGGTCCAAGTCCTTGACCCCAACAAGCAGCACTTATCTTAAAAATCAGGGGGGGAACCCTTTCCCCCCCTGAATTTTTCCAGGCCTTGACATCTCCAGCTGTGCCATTCACCCATTATGCTTCTAACACTGTGTTAACATAGAGCAATGCGATACTCTCCCCCCCACCCAGTTGCTTGTACAAATGATGGCCAAGTGCCAACTGAAGAAGAGAGTCTGGCACCGAACAATGAGGAGAGCCCTTTCCAGAATGGACCGGCGTCTCGGTTTCCTGATCTCCCTGCGTCTGTTGATCTTGCCAGTGGTCCGCGTGGGGAAGAGCCTGTTCCAGGTGTGCCCGGTTTCAATGCCAACCTAAAGTCGTCTCGGGGAGCTAGTGCTGAGGGCATAGTTCTTAGGAAAGAAGCGTTGCAGTCCCTCAAACTAAGCCTTCCCATGCAAGAAACGGAATTGTGTAAGCATCTCTCCATTGCAGAGCCCTTGCTTTCTCTTCCACCATAAAAAAGCTCTCTCCATTCCTGGGGGGGGGGGGAGATACCTCTGCGGGATCCTTCTCCAAAGTGAATTGTGCTCTGTGGCCTCTGAAGCATGCGACTCTGCAAAAATTAACAATACTTTGCTTAGCAGTGCAGGCTGGAGAGGTGCTGCTATTCTTTTTCTCCCCCCCCCCCTCTTTTCCCATTTTTAATGCAATTCTGTTAAAAACTAGGGGGTTTTATTTCTTTTATTAGGTTGGTGTATGTGTTGATCTGGAGAGAGATCTGATGATGCCCTGACTTTCACATTTTTGAGAACTGCCTTTGCGTGCAGTCCTAGTGAGCTTGGATGCAACTGGAGATAGTTTTTGCACCTAGTTTGGCTTAAAGGCATTGTACTTCCTATGCACCTTTTGAAGCCTGTTGCAGTCCACAGACAGAAGGGCTAGTTCATCATGCCCAACAGCATCTTTTTCTCTCTGTCCCCCCTTTTATTTTTGTCTCCTTTACACACCCAGCCTGGTTAAGAATTCTGGGGGGACTAGAAAGCTTGTTCCCTAACATTTTTGTTGGTCCTTTTGGATATTATTTCCCCATGTAGAATAAAATGGCTGCCTGCCAGTTTTGTTGGCTTTGAGTTGTTATTACAGGCCTAAGCTCTATTCACATCTCACGAAGAAGTCAGAATTTATCTATGGTGAGCACAAACTTGGCTTGTTCTTCTGCTCACACGCTCCCTCCATCCTCTCCTCATGCACAGAGCATCAGTGGAAGATGTCCTGGTTTTAAGAAACCTTCAGTTTAATGCCAGTGTGCTGCAACGCCCAGATTTGTTTCATTCTTAGGAACTGGGATTCTGTGCCAGGAATGAACCATGGTTTAGAATGCTGGCTACTGGGGAAGGACTTGGTTAAGGTGCCTAGATTTGGCTGTACTAGCAAATCGATCAGACCAGGAAGTCTTCAATCATGGCTGCGCGCACGACAAGAGGAGGGAACAAGGAACAACAAAGCAAGCTTCTGCTCACTGCAAACAAGCTCTGATTTGTTTGAGACCTCTGAATGCAGCTGACTGCATGTAAACAAAGAACCATTTTGTTTAGTGCAGTGTACCTGCGAGGTCAAACGATGTCAGGCTCAGCCCCGGCACGGTACTGATTTCTAATCCTGATAGTGTCCAACCATGACAGAGACCTACCTGTTTATTGGCATCATTTCCACTCTGCCTAGCCACAGAGCCTGCTCAAGGTCCCTTAAAAATTAAATGCTAACTCCGTAAAAGTTTTCAGTCGATTTATCCCATGGTCAGCCTTCCCATGTGTCTAACATAAGTAGGTGATTAGGGTTCTTGAAGCAGGCAGTGCCCGTAACATGGAGGGCGTTCTTACGTGTTGCTCGGAAGTGCCATGACTTTTAACCTTCAAAGTAAGTGAATGATGCTTTTGATAGCAATGCTTACACAATGGGACTAGGGTTTTTGTGGGCTGGTGAGGCACCTCCTTTCACTGTGTGTTAGTAAGCGCGCCTTGCAAATAGTGCATGTTCTACTTTAGTGCATGAATTTGGGGGAAGGCATCGTCCCTCTCAGCCCTCCCGTACACAGATCCACCTGGCTAGGAGCACGACAGCTAGGAAATCTGCATTAGAATCTCTGCTTGCTTCTGGACTTTGTGGGTGGCTTGTTGACATCTCTGTCTGTCTGTTTGTCTTTCTCCAACCCTCCAGTTACCCTAATGTTGTGCCTCCCAGGGTGGTGGGTGTAAAGATGAACAAAGGAGAATATTAAATTTCTTTGCGTACCAACAGTGCTATGAAAAACTAATACTTTCAGATTTGCACATAGAAGTGTGGCCTGTTGGCTCATCAGACTGCTTTGTTAGAACTGAAGCGGTCATTCCCCCAGCAGGGATACCCATGGCCTATTGGTGTCTTTGGGCTGCTGCAGCCGATCTTGAACAAGAATCCGAGTGCAATTTGGCAAGCCCGCAGTGTAACTTACCCTCCTTTCAGTGACCCTAACTAAAGCAGCTTTGTTAAAACAGTGGCCATCTCATCAGTCTCCAGCCCTTTGTTCTCCTTTTACCTCCTCCCTAACCGCTTGTTCTTTCATAGTAAAAGAATAATTACTGATGATAATATGCTGAGTGATGTGATTGATGCACACAGAATCCATCTACATAACAGATGTTGAAAGCTGCTTTTTTCATGATACAGGTTCCTCTGATTCTCCTCTTCCATTGGAGAGGGAAGAACAGATCAGACTTCAGGCAAGAAGGCGCCTTGAAGAGCAGCTGAAACAGTACCGTGTGAAAAGGCACCAGGAGAGAGTAAGGAACTTGGGGGGTGGAGTCTCTGTTTTGCTTTTTTATTGCAACTGTATTCTAATGAGTCCAGCGGGCAGGTCTGTGGCCTTAAGTCTCTGACGTAGGGTGAGTTCAGAGTCAAAAGGTCCTAGGTTCAGTCAGTCACAAATCTCCACTCAATGGCTGTTAGGTAGCGCCTGTTGGGAATGGCCTTTCTGTGCCTCAGATCAATGGCAGTGGACCAGTGGCCTGAATTGGCATAAGGTGGCTTTGCTGAGCTTGTATTCCTCAGCCCTTAGCATGGACAGAGGTAAAGGTAAAGGTTCCCTTGCTCGAAAGCCAGTTGAATCCGACTCTAGGGTTGCGGTGCTCATCTCCGTTTCAAAGCCGAAGAGCCAGCGCTGTCCGAAGACGTTTCTGTGGTCATGTGGCCGGCATGACTAAACACCAAGGCGCACGGAACGCTGTTACCTTCCCACCGAAGTGGTACCTATTTATCTACTTGCAATTTCTTGCTTTCGAACTGCTAGGTTGGCAGGAGCTGGAACTAGAGATGGGAGCTCACCCCATCATGCGGCACCCGGGTCTCGAACCGCTGAACTACTGACCTTCCACAGCCTGCAGTTCAGCGTCTTAACCACTTGAGCCACCGCAGCTCCATAGCATGGGCAGAACAGGGGTGTTAAACATATAGCCCGTGGGCTGGAACCAGCCCATCCAGGGCTCTTATCCAGCCTGTGAGCAACTGGTCATCAGAGCCAGTTTGGTGTAGTAGTTAGGAACGTGGACTGGTAGCGGAAGGGAAAGGGATTGTAAGCCGCTCTGAGACTCCTTCAGGTAGTGAAAGGTGGGGTATAAATCCAATCTCTTCTTCTTCTTCTTTATTGCCAGATGACAGAGGCTGTGCATTATGTTGCTGTACACTGTCCCAGTGCTAAGCTCTAAAATGTCACGCCAGGTACTAGAGATATGAACTTGATAAAGGACACAGGCGGACCCAATTAACAATATTATTCTTTACTCAAGGGCAGAACAGGGGTGTTAAACATATAGCCCGTGGGCTGGAACCAGCCCATCCAGGATAAAGTTTATATCTCTGGTAACTGGCATTGCATTTTATGGCACATGTGGCCTGGCTTGACAAAGTGACGTTTATGTCAGATCTAACAAATGAGTTCGACACCTCTGCCTTAGAAGCTATGCAGACCATATGACTCATGCATATGCATTGCAACATCTCAGACAGAAACTGATAGGACGGAGCAGAACAGAAACTAAAAGATGGAGACAGAAACTAAAGGATTGCGCTCCGCATGGAAATCTGATATTCTTGCAGCTCTTCAGCAGTATACTTTGTCCCTCCTGTATAACAAAAGTTGAAGATAGGACCACACTCTGTACAATTTTGAACAACTGCTGTCTCAGCTTTTTCTTGATCTGCAGTTTTGATGTCCTACCATTCTAGCCACAGAGCTTGCTGAATTCCGGGGGGATATGCCTGATTTATTAGTGGAGTGGTACCAATTTAATGGCCTATGAGGTGTCTCAGAAATTTCTGATGGGTCTTGTTTATTTTATAGAACCATACTGGTTTTGATCCCTGAAAAGCTTCTGTTTGTTGTTAAAGTTCTCATGCTGAAAAGGAAACTCTCCTCTCTTCAGTAGTTTTAAAAAGGCAACCTTGTTGCATTTTGGGGGGGGGTTTTTGGTTTATTTTATTTTATTTATTTCACTTTTAAAAATCTGACAGCTCACAGCTACTGTTAATGCTACCTGCAAGTAATTCATAAAGTTATAAGGAGCGGCATATTTAAAAAAACAAAACCCAGAACAACATGCACAGTAAATATCAATCACAGCTGTTCTTAATCATGGTTTTTTTTAGTATAAAAATGTATCATTTAACTGTAGAATGACATATGTTAAACATAACAATGATATAATTCCTTTGGAATTCTGATCAGAAAGATAAGTTAGAATAGGTGACCAAATTTTCTTCAACTCTAAGAGGGGTCTAGCTGATGTCGTCTGACTCACAAAAGTAAGCCTAGCTAGGATTCCATAGTTGTGTATGCCACATCTCTAGAGTCGGGGCAGTGAAAATTGTCCAACAAGCAGCTATGGTGAGTTTGGTGGCCGATAAAAGAATCGCAATAACATTAGTTATCCATTGAGGTTGATCTGTATTGCAATTTGCTCCTAATAAAAGGCGCTCCAGAGTAAATTCTAATGCCATCCCCATCATTGTTATAACTGTCTCCAAAATTGCCAAAAAGGTACCAACACTGGGCAGGTCAACCAACAATGGACATAAGTTCCAACCGACCCACAGTTTTTCCAACAACCTGGACTCAGCTGTGGCGAGGTATATGATAAAGTTTTTGGTGTTAGGTACCATCAGGAGACTAATTTAAACATTTGGTAATGTGTTGTCAAGACTGAAGAATTAAATTCTGCTGATGTCCAAACTGCATTCCATCTATCTGCAAGGGCCAGTGAAGGACAGTCTTTTTGCCATTTATGTTGGTATGGTAATGGCTTTGAGATAGTTTAGAAAAACATGGTTATTATCAGTTAAAAACCTAGGCAATTAATTGATTGGCAGTGCTATCCAGTACAGAGCTACTACATTAAAATTAGCGGCCTTAGACTGGAGTGAGCCAGCATAGCATAGTACTCTAAAAGAGTTTTAATTGGTTCTCAGTCTAATTTTTGAATGATCTAGAACTGTATTCTCTCATTCTGCTCTTCTCTAGAAGCAATCTAAAACTCGTCCCTCCAGTACCCTCGATCCTGAGCTAATGTTCAACCCAGAGATCTTGCCAAGGGCCAGCACTGTCGCTATGACAAAAGAATATTCCTTCTTGCGGACCAGTGTCCCACGGGGACCTAAGCTGGGAAGCCTGGGTCTTCCGATGCAGTCTAAAGAGAGGAAAAGTTCCAGATCTTCCTGGTCAAGTAAGATCCGATCCCTGGCTGACTACAGAACTGACGATGCAGACGGAAGTGCTGGTGGGACTGTTCCAGCCGCCGATTCGCCCAGTGCTTCTCTAAAGCAAAACAGGAACAGCCTGACTTCAGTCGTGTCTGAGATCAGGCTGACCCCCGACCCAGACGACCGCCTGGAGATTTCCTCCTTGGCGGAAGACAGCGTGTCGGAAATCGATGGAAGCGACGTCGGAATGCGGCTGGATGGCAACGAGAGTGACAGCTCCACCTACAGCAGTGTCTCCGGCAGGGGTCCGCACAGCACTTTACTCAACATGGAAGGCAAGCAGGCAGTTTCGTTCACTGTGAATGGCCAGGAGATTCCTTTGGATGCCGTCGGACAGTTTCCTTCCATCAGAGAGGTGTTGCAGGCCGCAGCGAAGGAGGGACACAGCCAGGATCAGGAGCTGAACGGGGAGGTGAGGAGTCGGAGAGACAGCATCTCTAGCAGGTAAGAGCAACTGCGATAACTTTCTAATATTGCGTCACTTGTTGTGGGTGGGGGAAGCAAAATCCTTTCTGCATTGACTTATCAGCCACCTCCATGTTTGGCATAGTGGTTAAGTTTGCGGACTCTAATCTGGGAGAATTGGGTTTGATTCCCCACTCCTCCACTTGCAGCTGCTGGATGACCTTGGGCAAGCCAAAGTTCTGTCAGAGCTGTCCTGGAAAGAGCAATTCTCAGAGAGCTCTCTCAGCCCCACCTACGTCACAGGGTGTCTGTTGTGGGGAGGGGAAGGGAAAGGAGTTTGTAAGCCGCTCTGAGACTCTGAGTGAAGGGTGGGGTATAAATCCAATCTCTTCCTCCTCTCTTCTTCTTCTCTCTACTATCATGGCCCTGTGCATTGTGGGAATTTCTGGGACATGGTCACTAAGTGTGTGGTTGGTTTGTGCAGTATGCTGGCCAAATCTCATTGCTGCTGGGCCTTACTGAGCAAGCAAATACATCCATCACGCTCCTGCATCTGCCTGAAGCAAAGAAACTTCAGCAGTAGTAAGCAAGTTTCCATTCAGGGAAATTTACCTGCTGTCGCTGATCATTTCGTTGAGGAATCCCCCTGTAAAGGGTCCAAGGAGCCCCGGGAATTACCAGAATGCAGTTTGCAGACCACTGCTGCGCTGAAATGAATGGCCCAGGCCGTGTGGAGAGGGAAGTTCATCTACCAGTTATTCATACGTGGCAAAATCAGGGTTCCAAAGGATCTAGCTAGTTTTGAGCAGCTTGTGGCTCTCGTAATCATGACAGTGTCCGTCAGAAGGAAAGGTAGTGGTTGCCTGCTTTGGAGCTTTAAAATAAAATTTAATTTAAAAAAACGGAGAGACAGTTTTGTTTTCAGATTGATTACTTATCCTAAACCATTTTGGGTAGGTAGCTGCACTGGTTTTCAGTAGGCAAGCAAGATTTGAGTCCAATAGCAACTTAAAGGCAAACAAGATTTCCAGGGTATAAACTGGTGTCGTAGATGGCTGAGCTTAAGCTCATTCATAAATTCAGAACAATGCCCCCCCCCCCGCCGCCCCAGGCTGAGTAGGAACATGGGATTCTTATCTCACTACCAGTGAGAATTTTCTGCCCCTAAGCGTTGTTTCTGTGCTCTGATCAAGCAGATTACATCTGATCAAGCAGATTGCATTGTACCTTTGCATCCTGACTCCCTTCCTTGCAGTACCTTCCAATTGGGGTATTAGGGCTCATGGATCTCCATTCCTGCTTGTATCTGGCAAAGGAAGCTTTGACTCCCAGAAGCTTATAACCTAGAAATCTTGTTGGTCTTTAAGGTGCTACTGGACTCAGTGGGGGGACTGAAAATGTGAATGGCTGGTTGTATGTTGTGCACTGTTGTTATGGAGCCTGGCCAGGGACTCCATAGCTTCTCAGAAATTCCCAAAGAAATGGTATGAAATGGTCCAGCTTTGCTTACAAGGAGCTCTTTAATAACGCATCAGAGTTACAGTTAAGTGCAGGTTAAGCTCCCATCAGCTGGCATCAAGCATGCACATGCACAGTGAAACTTACCCTGACCTCAAGACCACAGGCATCACTAAAACTACATGTTTTAAACCTTAAGTGCTGGCTACAAGTCAAAGAATGATTCCCAAATACTTGGATGAGCCAGGCCAACTTGCATCTGGCTTCCAGTGAGTAGAAGAAACAGCCCAGGCTTTGAAGATAAGTGCTGCTAACAAGCATGAGAGAGCAGATGATCTTGGGAGTGGATGATCAGTGCTCTCTCACAAGACTCAAGGCAACTAAGCACCAGCATGCAACAAAGATCGAGTCACCCAAGCCATACAACTGTTTTATCCAAAGAGTTCAGATTGCTGATGTATGTATTTTCCTGGCAACTCTCAGCGCTGGGTCTGCTCAGTTCCAGCAGCAGAACTGTGTACCATATGCATTCATTCTTCGAGCTGACTGCGCTGGGGGTCCACCCAGTGAACAGACTGGATGACACACTGGGTTGTCAAATGTTGTATTTGTGGGGGGACGTTACAGAAAGTCTGCTTCCTATCTTTAAGCCCTCAGTTGTCCTCTTCATATAGGGCTGTGGTGGCTCAGAGGTTAAGACGCTGAATTGCAGACCGGAAGGTCGGTAGCTCGGCAGTTCGAGACCCTAGTGCTGCGTGATGGAGTGAGCTCCCATCTCTGGCCCCAGCTCCTGCCAACCTAGCAGTTCGAAAACAAGAAATTGCAAGTAGATAAATAGGTACCGCTTTGGTGGGAAGGTGACAGCGTTCCATGCACCTCAGTGTTTAGCCATGCTGGCCACATGACCACGGAGAAGTCTTCGGACAGCGCTGGCTCTTTGGCTTGGAAATGGAGATGAGCTCAGCCCCCTAGAGTCGAATTCGACTGGCTTTCAAGCAAGGGAAACCTTTACGTGTCCTCTTCATACCTATTAAGTATTTAATATAGAAATCTCTCCAATGTGTTGCCCTTAACTAAGATTCGAGGGTTTTTCCCCAGACACTCTTATCCACTTCAGCCCTAAGAATGCAATAACTCTTCGTTTCTCAGAAACTTGTTTGTGTCAGATACGGTAATGATGCCTTAAGTGCCTATCTCTTTCAAATCAAGTGTAAATTAGCAGGTGGGTAATTAGTCAATAACACAAAGCTGTCGTTTCTCTTCTAATTTGATGTTATCGTTTTGGGATTAAATCTGAATGGAGTATGAAAAATCTTTCACCCCTTTTGTAAAAAGGGGGTATAAGTGATAGCCCTTTGGAAACCGTATCCCTGTTAAACCTACAGGTGGCATAAACCACATGCAGGGGAAAGGATTCAGGGAGTTCCTTTCAGTGATAGCCTGGCCTAGCTGTAGCTTTACCCATGTTGCACTGCATCCTGGTGCCCACCGAGTGTTTTTTAGAAATTGGGCAGGGCCCAGTGGGCCTTTTGCCAAGCAAGGGTTCTGATTGGCCCCTGGAGATCTGAATGGCTGTGCAGATTTTTAAGAACGTTGTTTTGGCAGCAGCTGGCCCCTCATCTTGAGGATCTTCGCTGTGGCAGCCATTTTGTGGCCACACCCATCAAACTGTGTCAGAATTCTAAAGGTGCCCACGGGCTCAAAAAGGTTGGGGACCGCCAGCTTTAGTTACCACAGGGCATTGTGCCTTTGCCCTGCCTCCTTAGGCAGAGTTATATCACGAGCTGGCGATGGATATTTTGCTTTTGTTAAATGTGCATGCAGTGTGCATAAGTAACACAAGATATGCACTGAAGCGTGTGCGGCCCTGTGCTTTGTCCCTCTCCAGTATATCCATGGAAAGCTCTATTGTGGGCACACATGACGAAATGTTGCAGGTCCTCAAAGAGAAGATGAGGCTGGAAGGCCAACTCGAAGCGCTGTCGTTAGAAGCCAACGAGGTACAAACTTTTGTGTTGTAAAGTGCTGAAGTTTATCATTAGAGGATCTTGTACAGCACTTAAAATACAGACTCCAGGACTGAAAGAACTGTACAGCTAAACTGGGATGCCCGAGGGGAGTCTGTCTTGCACATATTTATCCTGCCTGCCCTTCCTCTTTGTTTTTCATTCCACTCTTATGCTTCATTTCCTCATAATTTTTCCCCCCAGTGACAAATTGCCAACATTCCTGTTATTTCCACTGCCTGTGAAAGTGTCCGTAGCTAGTATACCCGGGCTTGTAACAATCACATGATTTATTTTGCTTGTAAAACAAAGTTGGCCCTTATTCAAATTTAACGTCTTGTTTCACTTCTGTTTTTGAGGGGTTTTTTTCCACTAATGCGCTTCTCCCCTTGTCTTGAAAAGTAACGTCAATCACATGATTTATTTTGCTTGTAAAAAAAAGTTGGCCCTTATTCAAATTTAACTTCTTGTTTCACTTCTGTTTTTGAGGGTTTTTTCCCACTAATGCGCTTCTCCACTTGTCTTGAAAAGTAACATTCTATTCTTGGCAAAATGGGCAAGACTAAAGAATTATGAATACAGGTCCATTTATGAAAAATTCCTTCCTTCACCTCTCTTTTCCCTCTGAGCTTCCCGGAAAGCCTTCCCTGAGGACTGAGCAACCCTTGAGATCAGC
>NW_015174276.1:1311373-1366416 GCF_001447785.1 Gekko japonicus
CACACACATAACCCATACACCGTTTTCACAAGCAGAAGTTCCCTTCTGTCAGAGTCCATCTTGTTTTGCTACTTTTTGAAAGTCACTATTGCAGTTTCTTAAATGGTTATCTATATCCCATCCAGGGCCAGTTCCAGGTTTTTGTGGGCCCAGGGCAACAGAGCATAGCTGGGCCCCCTTTCCCCTTTGCTATAACCCCTTTCTCCCCTTCCCGCACCCCTTTCCATTTGGCCCCTTGTCTTTGGCTGTACCTTTTCTTTAACCACACCCTTTTCCATTTCAATTCGCTTACTCTGTTAAAGAGAAATCATACCAAATTTTGCTTTCTTGGTTGAATGGAAACAAGACAGAATGCACATATGGACCATCAGTGGCTATTAGCCACAAGGTATAGATAGGAACTCTTAGTCTGGGTCAAGTGATGCACTGTGTTCTTGGTGCCTGGGGAGACGGACTAGTGTCCTGGCCCCACTGCTGGACCTCCTGATGGCACCTGGTATTTTTGGCTGGATGGGCCATTGATGGCCCAATGTTGGACTGGGTGGGCAATTGGCCTGATCCAACATTGGCTTCTCTTATGTTCTTATATTCTTCAGACAGAAAGTTGATGCAGCCATAGTGTAAGTGCTTGGCTTTCAGTGGCAAAGTGATTTAGTATATTCCTCCACTGTGCAATTAACATGGAAAAAAGAACTCACATTGTTTCCTAGTCAGACATATCCCACAGTTAGTCAAGTGCAGTATGAGCAAAATTCTGCAGAAACTTTCCAAGACCGTTGGGAAGAAAAAGAACCTTTTGTTCCCTCATCATTTCCTTTCTGATTCCTACTTAGATTTATAAAACATTTACAACTGAGAAATAATTTCCACTATTCTTTATGATAAAGTTGTCTTGCTTTTCATTGTAAACACCTCTGCCATTCTAGCTCATTAGGCTTTATATTACTGTATAGCTATGGTTTGTTTGCTTACAAACCATGGTTTGTTGCAAACTGTAGTTCATTGCAAACCAAAAAGACCTTTCAGCTCTCATGCTGCATATGAGAGAAAACTGGAGGGAAACATGGCTTGTTTTTGTGTTTGAATGCTGCTGTAAGCTTTATTGAGGTTGGGGAGTTGAAGAGTGTGAGATTAATAAAGCCGTACATGGGAAAGTAGAATCTAAGGAGGACTTTGAAGAAGGAACATCTGATCTGAAACGTCTAAGCCTACTTGGACTTTTCATGTCCTCTGGAACTGCCATTTAAAAAAACCATGGTTTTCTTCAGGCTCTTAAAGAGAAGACAGAATTACAGACCCAGCTTGCTGCTTTGAATATGAAGCTTCAGGCCCAGATGGAACACAGTCAAAGCAGCCAACAGAAACAGGACTCCCTGAACTCGGAGGTGGCCACCTTGAAGCAGTCTTGCTGGGATCTGGAGCGGGCCATGGCGGAGCTGCAGACTGCCTTGGAGGCCAAGAATGCCAGCCTGGCTGCTTCTAACAATGATTTGCGGGTGGCAGAAGAACAGTACCAAAGACTCATGGGGAAAGTGGAGGACATGCAGAAAAGTGTCCTCAGCAAGGATAGCGCAGGTGGGTATCCGCATGTGTCCGTTCAACATTTTTGATGACGTCTGTCACACAGCTGTTGAGGTAGTTCACAGCATAATTAAAATCATCATAAAAAGAATACAGCAGAAAACAGTATTGAAACCATATCAATTTTAAAAAAAATTGATTAAAAACTTATAGCGGCAGCCAAAGCGAAATTCAATCCCAGTGGACTTTTACCACGTTCAGGCTAAATGTGTGTTTATGTAAGCTATCTTTAGACTTTTAGAGATGTTATTCTGGGCATCCAGATTACACTTATATATGGGATGTTATTCTTAGATTAATTAATGAAATGACTGTCAGGCCGTATGATAATTCCTTTCTGTTATTGACCCCATGGAAGTGTGATCACTGTGTTTTGTGCTTTCTTGTCTGGATCAAGCAAATGAGTCTTCCCCGCCAACAGCTGTAATTTTATTCAAGTGTTCAGTTAACAGCAACAATAACCATGGTAAAAATTAACCAAGATTCTTGCTAAAACTGAAAATTTTGAACCCATCTTGGAGCCTTGCTTCAAATCCTGATAAGCTTGATTAGTGTAAACCATGGTTAGCAGCAGTGTTCCCTCTAAGCTGAGTTAGTGTGAGTTAGCTCACAGTTTTTTAGCCTCCGGCTCACACATTTTTGTCTTAGCTCAGGAAGGAGGGCTCCAGAGCAAACTAATTTATGCAGCAGCCAAATCGCTCCCTCACAACTTTAATGCCAGTAGCTCACAAAGTGGAATTTTTGCTCACAAGACTCCACATCTTAGAGGGAGCATTAGTTAGCAGTGGATCGGTGGGAAGGGAAGGCAGAACTTGTGTTCCAGAATGGAATGGGTAGGGGCTGAGAGCCTGTGATCTGAAGCCTGCTTCTGATCGTTTAACCATGGTTAAGCAATTGGCCTTGTTATATAACCGCACATTGCCAAGTTGTCAGAAGTCTTGGGTACCCTGAGTGACAGCCTCTTCTCCTTGTGTTACCTTGACCTCTAACACTGCTTGAGAAGATTCTGTTGGGTATATTAACTTTGTGGTAATGCTGTGCAAACAAGCCCTGCTTTGATGACTGTGCTACACTTACCCTGAATCCAGAATGTTTCCAAGGTGACTTGCAAGATCTCCTGTTGAACCTTGGTTTTACTGGCTGGGGCTACTCTGGTAATGGTGGGGTTGTTGAGGCTTTCACATGTATGTTTTAGTATTCTAACATTTAAAAAACATGCTTGGCCAGTAAGGTAAAGGTAAAGGTTCCCTTGCTTGAAAGCCAGTCGAATCCGACTCTAGGGTTGCGGTGCTCATCTCCGTTTCAAAGCCGAAGAGCCAGCGCTGTCCGAAGACGTTTCCATGGTCATGCGGCCGGCATGACTAAACACCAAGGTGCACAGAACGCTGTTACCTTCCCACCGAAGTGGTACCTATTTATCTACTTGCAATTTCTTGATTTCGAACTGCTAGGTTAGCAGGAGCTGGAACTAGAGACGGGAGCTCACTCCATCATGCGGCACACTCGGGTCTCGAACTGCTGAACTACTGACCTTCCGCAGCCTGCAGTTCAGTGTCTTAACCACTTGAGCCACCGCAGCTCCAGTAGGATGAGCTTGGCCAGTAGGATGCTTTAATTCTTCCAGTATTCCGACTTGCTTCCTCATTGGATGACGAGTGTTTGGCATGATACATTGTACACGACATCAAGTGCTTTCTAATTTGAATGTCACTTAGCGGAGCCATTACTTCATATATTGTTGTTATGAAAAGAAGCAGAGCCTGGAAACCTTTTCACTTCAGTAACTACGCAGGTGGTTTGGAGCACTGGCGTGTTCTTTTTTCCACTTCCAAAATCTCTTGGCTTGTTTTGAAGTGGATGCATTTTTGGTCGCTTTAATAAAATGCTAACGTGCTTTATATATAAAACCGTTTTTTGTTTGTTCTTTTGTACTGGTCAGGTTTTCTTTAAAATAATTTACTATGTTTATTTTTGGGGTTGGTGCAATATAGCCAAGAGGCTGTTGTACGATGAAATCCCAGTGAACTTTCAGTGGTTGGGAGACAGGAGAACCTGCCCATTTTTGATGGTAGTGGGAGGATTTTTGCTAGAAAGATGGGTCTTTTGCTGTTGTAGGTTGCAAACAATAGTTTGGATTTGCAAAAAAAACCCTGTGGTTTGTAAGCAAGAAGCAAACAAACCGTAGTTTGCGGCTGGGAAGTACAGTATTTACTCACATGCAGGAGCCAGATGTGAACTTTCCAGGAAGAGTTCATGCTTTCATAAGGCACATGATTGGCTCATCCTTGCAACCTTAGTTAATCCTGACCCCCCCCCCTTTAATTTCCCCCCCTTGGTTCTTTAGTTCATGATCTCCGACAGCAGCTTTCATCTTTGCAAAGCCAGCTCCAGCAGGTGCAGTTGGACCGCACAACATTGACCAACAAGCTGAAATCGTCTCAAGCAGAGATCGTGTCGCTTCAGAAAGTACGGCAGTGGTACCAGCAGCAGTTGGCGGTAGCACAAGAGGCGAGGGTCAGGTTGCAGAGCGAAATGGCAAACATACAGGTCAGTAGGAATTTCGTCTTCCTTACTGGGTTTTTTTTAAACTGCAGTGCTGCGGCACTTTGCAGAGTACATTGGCCCTCTCCCTTACCCCTGTAACTGTCTTGTGAGTGCGAGGATAACTCTGAAGCTTCGTGGCCAACAAGGGACATGTACAAGAGTATTCCAGATCTATATCCTTCCAAAACACTCCCCTCTTGCCTTTATTTGTAACCTTTTAGATGGGGACTTCAAAAAACACTGTATACATATATGTATGTGTAGTTGTGTTTATGTAAACACACACACATGTACATAAAGACAGTTGAGTCTGAAGCATCAAAATTGGTGCTTCCACAACATTTGAAAAGCTGAAATACAGCACACACAAAGGCTCAGGTCAGATATCACGGCAAAGCTTTTTTCTTAATTGTAGTTTAGATTTGTGCTTGCAAATGAACAAGCAAGCCAAGGATTAGAGCTGTATAGCTCTTATTTCATTTCCCACCTGGTCATCAATTCAGTGCCTTGGCACAGTGACTTCTGGAGGTGGAGCAGCAGACGTAATTATGGCGTGTCAATTTAGATATCACATGAAGCCATGGTTAGTATGGGCAGCCATTTCGAGTGTGGCGCAGTGGTTGGAGTGCCAGATTAGGTTCTGGGAGGCCCCGGTTCAGATCCCCGGTCTGCCACGGAAGCTGCCTGGTTGACTCCGGGCCTGCCCCTGCCTCATGGAGGGGTTGTGAGGATAAAACGGCAGAAAGGAAAAGGAAGCAAGCCACTTTGGATCTCCGCTGGGGAGAAGAGCAGGGTATATAGGTAAAGGTTCCCTTGCTCAAAAGCCAGTTGAGTCCGACTCTAGGGTTGCGGTGCTCATCTCCGTTTCCAAGCCGAAGAGCCAGCGCTGTCCGAAGATGTTTCCGTGGTCATGTGGCCGGCATGACTAGACGCCGAGGCTCACGGAACGCTGTTACCTTCCCACCGAAGTGGTACCTATTTATCTACTCGCAATTTCTTGCTTTTGAACTGCTAGGTTGGCAGGAGCTGGAACTAGAGACGGGAGCTCACTCCGTCATGCAGCAACCCGGGTCTCGAACTGCTGAACTACCGACCTTCTACAGCCTGCAGTTCAGCATCTTAACCACTTGAGCCAAATCCCATTTCGTACCATGGTGTCTCAATTCGGGCACGATACCAAACAACACCCTTAAACGTGGTGTGATGTGTGAACTAAACCATAGTTTTACATCAGAAAGTGGGCCATTTGTACATCTCTCCCTCAAAACGGGAGATGCCAAATGTACACCCAAATAGTTTTAAGTACCCTTTTCTCTCTTTTTAAATTACTGTTAAAGAGCACCTAAGATGCTTATAATAGAACTACTTTTTTTGGTCTCCCATAGGCTGGGCAGATGACTCAAGTAGGTCTGCTTGAACACCTCAAGTTAGAGAATGTAACACTCTCTCATCAGTTAACGGAGACTCAACACAGATCCATCAAAGAGAAGGAGCGGATAGCCTCACAGCTGCAAAATATTGAGGTGAGGTTCACAGGGATGCTTTATAGTTTGTTTATATTTATTTATAGTTTCGACTTGCTATACCGCCCTAACCCCGAAGGGTCTCTGGGCGGTTTACATGTAATGAGTTCTAAGAATGCTTAATCCCTAACTAGGGCCACATGAGATGGGGGCCGGGATGCCTACCGGCACCCAAGTGGTGGACCTGTTGTTGCTTCTGGCTTGGCTTCTTTCTCAGGCAGTCTCCGGCATTTTCAGGACGACTTTTTCGTTGGCGGGACCGTTCAGGCGCACGGCCCATGTTCTTTGTAGACACATCGCAGACGTTTTCTGAAATTTACGGGAAGGCATATGTCTCATAAAGTTACATGAATAGGTGCCTGTTAAAGGCATAATTCTAAATATGCTTAATCAGAAGTAAGGGAGCCTTCACCCATTTTGTTGTGTTTTGTTTGGAAGGGGCTGTGGCTCACTGGCAAAACATCTGCATGGCATGCAGAAGGTCCCAGGTTCAATCCCCAACCTCTCCAGTTAAAAGCACCAGGTAGGAGGTGATGTGATAAACCTCAGCCTGAGACCCTGGAGAGCTGTTGCTGGTCTGAGTAGACAGTATTGACTCTGATGGACCAAGGGTCTGATTCAGTATAAGGCAGTTTTATGTGTTCACTTGTGTAAATGTCTGCCCTGGAAGAAAATGCATGTTTACAAAATATTTCACATAGTGGGGAGCTGTAGCAGCAGTTAGTGACAAACATGACATTTGCTACCATGAAATTAATGGAGACCTTCGTTTCCATTGAAATCAAGAAAATTTGAAATGCTGTGAAAAAGATGCTGTTGCATTGCAACCAATTCATGCTCAACCATGGAGCATCCAAGGCAAGAAGGAGCAAAGGTGGTTTGCCATTGCCTACCTCTCCGTAACAACCCCAGTCTGCCTCGTTGGGTTTGATTCCCCACTCCTTCACTTGCACCTGCTAGATGACCTTGGGCAAGCCATAGTTCTGGCACAGCTGTTCTTGAAAAAGAGCAGTTTCTGTCAGAGCTCTCTCAGCCCCACCTATCTCACAGGCTGTCTGTTGTGGGGAGGGGAAGGGAAAGGAGTTTGTAAGCCGCTCTGAGACTCCTTTGGGTAGTGAAGGGCAGAGTATAAATCCAATCTCCTCCTCTTCTTCTTCTTCTTGTAGTTTGAATATATAGTGGGGTAACTATGCACAGGCAAACTGTCATTCTCTCACCCCTGATATGAGTTGGCACTGAATAAGTTTCATGCTTCTTCTAGGAACTGAAAAACTTATGCAAGGAACTTTACTTTGTGTTTGGTCATCTGACAGTTTGATCATTATTTTAGATTTACAATGCTGCAGGTGGAGAATCAATTTTTAAAAAATTCTGTGCAAACACAGAAGAGTACCTGCCTTTCCCCATTAGTGAATATGGAGAATCTTTCTTACACTTAAAAATAGACACCATCTGCAAAGTTCTTCATATTCACTAGTGGGGAAAGATAGGTACTCTTTGCTATGTGTGCTTGCTTTTCATATTTAAAACCATTTGACTTGGTCATGCATGCATGCTGTGTTACTAAGAAGCAAGTCCCACTTAGTTCAGTGGGTTTTACTGCCAAGTAAGTGTGCAGAGTATTGCATCCTAAAAATAATAAGTGGGAGATCAGACATGTATAAACTGAGATAAAAAATGACCATTCTAAAGAAGTATTATTTTCAAAGCTCAACAACTTTGATTAGCGATGCATCACTTAGGAAAGCAGAGTGCCAAACTGGAGTAAAACCGTTCTGTTTAGGAAAGAGTCGACTAAATTTTATTCATTTATTTATTTATTATTTACATTTTTATCCCGCCCTCCCCAGAGGCTCAGGGCGGCTAACAGGCATATAGCTAATAAAACAGTAAAAACAATACAAAATATTAAAAATTCATCACAATTTATAGCCTATCTAAAAACAAGTCTATCTAAAAACAGGATGGCAGTCCTCTGAATGTCCCATTCTCGCTCACGGTGCTTTTTTAGGGCTTTGATGGTCTAAGCCCATATCCCGATGTCCATATACCGGAAATTCCGGGGATTCCAGGAATTTCAGGGCGTTGATGGTAAACTGATGCGTTGATGGTATACTGGTATACCAAAGAGTGATTAACACTTGGAATTCACTGCCACAGGAAGTGGTGGCAGCTACAAGCATGGACGGCTTCAAAAGGGAATTAGATAAGCATATGGAGCAGAGGTCCATCAGTGGCTATTAGCCACAAGGTATAGATAGGGACTCTGGGGCAAGTGATGCTCTGTCATCTTGGTGCTTGGGGGGGTCAACAGTGGGATGGCTTCTAATGTCCTGGCCCCACTGGTGGACCTCCTGATGGTACTGGTATTTCTGGCCACTGTGTGATACAGAGTGTTGGACTGGATGGGCCTTTGGCCTGATCCAACATTGGCATCTCTTATGTTCTTATGGTAGTGGTGGCGGCTCCTATTCAGAAGCCTGGCGGAAGAGCTCCGTCTTGCAGGCTCTGCGGAACTGTGCTAGGTCCCACAGAGCCCTGATCTCCTCCGGGAGCTCATTCCATCAGATAGGAGCCGCCACCGAAAACGCCCTGTTCCTGGTCATGGTCAGCTTGATGGACCGGGGACCTGGTACATCCAATAGGTTCTGGCTCCCCGACCGTAGTGCCCTTGGGGGAACATGTGGGGCAAGGCGGTCCCTTAGGGGACATGATAGAGGTTTATAAAATTATGCATGGCGTGGAGAGGGTTGACAAAGAGAAATTTTTCTCCCTCTCCCAAAATACTAGAACTTGAGGGCATCCAATGAAGATGATGGGCAGTAGGTTCAGGACCGACAAATGGAAATACTACTTTACACACAGAGTGATGAAAAGGTGGAATTTACTGCCAGGGGATGTAGTGATGGCCACAGGAATAAACAGTTTTAAAAGGGGATTAGATAGATTCATGGCGGATAAGTTTATCAATGGCTATTAGCTATGGTGACTGAGGGGAACCTCCACATTCAGAGGCACTAATCCTCTGAATCCCAGAGCCAGGAGGCAACATCAGGGGAAGGCCTCGGCCTCTATGCCCTGTTGTTAGCCATCCAGAGGAACTGGTTGGCCACTGTGTGTGACGGGATGCTGGACTAGATGCACTATTGGACTGATCCAGCAGTGTTTTTCTTATGTTCTTAACCATTGTTTGATTTCCAGTCTGCTATTTATTAGCATGGGTGCTGCAAGTTTTCACATGGCAGAGCTCACTGCTTCTTTTTCAAACAGGCTGACATGTTAGATCAGGAAGCAGCCTTTCTGCAGATCCAGGAGGCCAAGACCATGGTGGAAGAGGACCTGCAGAGAAAACTGGAGGAGTTCGAGGACGAGAAGGTGCAACTCCGAAAAATGGCAGACTCTGCAGCAACGTTGGAGCAGGAGCTAGAGCAGGTGGATATGACTGGGAGATCCTAGGGGCCCTTCGAAATACAACTTTGTACACAAAGCTTTGCTTCATGCATTCATCATTTGCATTTTAGGTTTGAAAAGGGCAGATGGGGAACATACAAACTAGGGATGCAGGCCTTGTAACACCACTTCAAAAATGGTCGTGGACAGTGCAGCCCACGGTGTCTGCTCCCCGTGTCCATACCTCACTGCTATCACCACCGTCCTTGAATGGGAATCAGAAGAGTCAGCCTTGTTCAGTTTGGTATAGTGGTTAAGAGCGTGGACTGTAACCTGGGAGAACCATGTTTGATTCCCCACTCCTCCACCTGCAGCTGCTGGAGAGACCTTGGGTCAGTCAAAGTTTTCTCAGAGCTGTTCTCTCAAGAGCAGAACTTGAACAGCTCTCTCAGCCGCACCTACCTCACAGGGTGTCTTGTTGTGGGGAAAGGAAAGGAGATTGTAAGCTGCTCTTGAGACTCCAAGTGAAGGGCAGGGTATAAATCCAATCTCTTCTTCTTCCTCTCCACCCTTAAAAACAAATTGTAATTAACTGGTGACAATTAAACTGCTTGGTTCATTAATCAGGAACAAACTCTGATGGAAAGGTACCACCACAGTTTCTGTGCTCCAAACACCCGTGGCAAAGGTTTTTGGATTTAAACAAAGAATTACAATGTACCCCTGCTGGAAGATTGTTCTAGAGCCTTGGGGGCAACCCCAGGAAAGGTGTTTCTTCCTCCCCAGGCCCAGTCACTGTAGGTAGTGGTGCTCGGGGCACAGTCCTGCCTATAGATCTTAGTTGCCAGAGGTGGGTGAGGAGGACACAGGTGGGCTCGTGGCAGGGAGAGAATCCTAACAGGTTTTGCTCCACTCAGGTGAAATTAACACTGCACCAACGAGATCTCCAGGTGGAAGCTTTGCAGCAGGAGCAGCTGGATCTTATGAAGCAGCTGACTTCCACGCAAGAGACGCTGCAGACCCGCGAGGAGTCCTTGAGTGACCTTCAGACCCGTTACGACGATGTGGAGGCCAGGCTGGCGGAACTGCAGGGGGAGGCCGCCGCCAAGGACGAGACCATCCAGTTTTTGCAGAATGAGAAGATCGTCCTGGAGGTAGCCCTGCAGGTAGCGAAAGCAGGGAAAGAAGGCCTCAATGAAGGAGTCAAGCATTTAGGAGAAGGCGCCGAGGCAGTATCGGACACATTGGAGCAACTGAAGCAGGAACTCGCTATAAAATCGAGTCAGGTAATAAACTCTCCCCCGACTCGCCCTTTTCTTTTCTAAAAAATTTAGAATCAAAGCATGTGTTGACCAGTGCTTCCTGTACTGTGAATGCTTACGAAGCTTCAGTGACATCACAGTATGCTCAGCCAGAGTCTTGGCAACAAAATATTTAATTTCCCACCAAGTCCCAACTGTAGCACAGTTGCCGGGTTCATGGAAAATATTATGTAGCTTATCCGGCTTAAGCAGTAGCATATTCCACACTCTGGTAGAACTGTTCAGGAATTTTGCTTACTGGTAGTTGGATCAACATCTTGTGTTGCTAGCGCTACCCCTGTTCCATTGTGCACAAGCTATTTCCTGTTTTAGTCTTTGGAAATTAATTAGACAGGGGAGGTGTAATGTAACAGCTAAGGACATGTAGCATGCACAGTCCATGTTAAGATAATAAAGGTGTATCGGGAGCAGGGTTAGATAGTAGGATTGGTTCAGAATTCCTTACGCGAATGCCAGTGCCTACTTGCAAACAGAAACACTGAAAAGCAAAAAAAGACGGTTATTTTCTCTAATTTTTCTTTAATGGCCCTACACGCTAAATGAAGTACATAGCAAGTTCTCCTGCAGTGTTCCCCATATGGAGGACAGTGATGTAAAGAATTTGGCTGGAAGGCAGAATATTAAAATTTATTAGCTTCAAAGTGGCAGAGTTTCAGCAGCTCCTTTTCTCGCGTATGTTAAGCTTCAGTCTTTGTCATTTCGTACCCTAGATTTGTGGCCAAAGTAGCATCCCTATAGGAATTTTTTTTTAAAAAAACAAAAACCTGAAGGTCCCAAAATGAATGTTCGTTTCTAGTGCATATCCAGTTGCAGTTAGTATCCAGATAATGCTGAAGCCATTTCTTCAATAGGTGGAGAATCTGCAGCATGAAAGCGCAAGTCTTAAGAAGCAAGTGCAGAAGGTGAAAGAGCAGTTTCTGCAGCAAAAGGTGTGTATGCATGTCCATTTCTAAAATCCATCCACATCAAAGCAATGTTTTGATTGCACCTCTTACTGGACTCCTGCAGCCAGCACGATGCGGTAGAGCGGTGCAGTAGTCAGAGCACCAGACTAGGATAGAGGAGATGCAGGTTTGAATGCCCACTGGTGCCACGGAAGCTCGCTGGGTGACCCCACACACTCTCAATCTAACCTACCTCACAGGCTTGTTGTGAGGATAAAATGGAGGAAAGGAGAACGATGTAAACCACTTTGTGTCCTCCGTTGGGGAGAAAGGTGGGGGATAAATGAAGTCAATAAAATATATAGTGATTTTTGCTTATCTGTAGCTAACCAATTGGGTACCAAATAAGGGCAGGTGCCCTTCCTCCATAGATTGAATTTTTTTTGGCAGGGAATGCGAGGAAGCAGAGCATGACTTTAGATCCCAGCTAGGTGTTTCTGCAGGCACAAGGATTTCCACCCAGGGAGCATGATTCCCCCCCCCTTCCTATGACAACTGGAAGGGCCTTCCAAAATTCTGTCCAGGAGGGGGTCTCTTCTCCCCTGGGAACAGGACTTTACGTGGCTTTTTGGGTTGCTGTGGAGGGGGGGGGAAGTGGGAAAATTGCACTCTGTCAGCCTAAATCCTTGCACCTGGGGAAATGTTAGTATGGCTCCAACCCCATGATTTCACAGTTCCAAAAGGCCTCTTTACATGTGCACCGGCCTAAAATGATGTCGCTGTGCAGTTACCTGCTTTATTGGCTTATTTATTTGTGCAAATCAAAACCAACTTACTTATTCAGAAAATAACGATTCGCTTATGTAACCGTGGGACGGACTTGCTTGAGTCAACTGTGCTTGGTGTGTATGATACACACAGATGTAGCCTTAGTCTTTTATGCCACCATGACTTTTTAAAAGAAAACCTTAGTATCTCAAACTCTCGTTTGCCATCTAGGTGATGGTGGAAGCTTACCGCAGAGATGCGAGCTCGAAGGATCAGTTGATCAGCGAGCTGAAAGCTACAAAGAAGAGGCTGGACTCTGAAATGAAGGAACTGAAACGGGAGCTCCTGCAGCTTCAGGGACAGAAGAAATCTGTGGAGGTGGAAAAATCAAGGCTGGAGAAGGAAGTGTCTCAGGTTCGGCAGCAGATGGAAGAATTGGAGAGCCATCTTCACGCAGCGCAGAGGGAACGAGACGACATGGAGACCCGGCTTCAGGTGTGGAGGAACTCTAGCCCATCCTTTTAGCTTTCAACATAAATACATCATCTCAGTTCAGGCTTAATATGAAACCATGGTTGGTTTATTATAACTATGGTTAGTTTCTGATACCAGGAGTCAACTTACAGACATTGGTTCGTATCATGCAGTCTCTAGCAAGTGCTGGTTGCATTGGTCAGGGAGATTGATAACAAGAGGTGGTGAAAGCCCAGAAAGGCTTTGCTTTTGAGCCACTCTGGCCAGCTCTCTGTATAGCCCAAGAAAGGCAGTGCTTGGGAACAAGCCAAAGATGTCCATGTTCATCATCATCATAATTGTGTGCTGCCGAGTTGCAGCCAGCTCATGATGACTCCAGGACCGTGGGGTTTTTCAAGGGAAGAGACTAGCAAAAGTGCTTTGCTGTTGCCTTTGCATCTTCCTTGGTGTTGACTAGCAAAAGTGCTTTGCTGTTGCCTTCCTCTGCATAACAACTCATCTTCCTTGGTGGTCTCCTATCCAATACTAACCATGGCAGACCCTGCACAGCTTCCAAGCCCTGCTGAGCTCAGACTCATCAAAGCTATTCAACTGCTATTTTGTCACTCATAGTGTCAGATATCCTGGTCTTGAGGTACCCTAATTAACAATAATTGGTGGGCCGTCCCACATTTAGATTTTTCACACTGGCCACAGGTAATTAATTAAACCACATGCCCTGACCTGGATAGCCCAGGCGAGCCTGATCTCGTCAGATTTCAGAAGCTAAGCAAGGTCAACCCTGGCAAGTACTTGGATGGAAGTCCACCAAGGAATACCAGGGTCGTGACACAGATGCAGGCAATGTCAAACCACCTTTGAATGTGTCTTGCCATAAGCCAGCTGTGACTTGACAGCAAAAAAAAAAAAATGTCTGAACCAAACCATTGGCTTAATCTGTCTGTTGGAATAAGTGTTTGTCACTTGGAGTAGCCAAATGGCTTTTGGGCCAGAAATGCCTATGACGGACCACAGAGTATCTGGGATACATGGATGCGCTACCATTTTGGTATAGATTTGTGGTTACAGGATGATGGAGGAGAGCTGGCGAGGACATTGTATGTGTCGTTTCATATGAGTTTCTTATTCGTTGACCATACCGTGGTTGGCAAACCTAAGCCCTTTGGAGTACGAAATGTGCAGCTTACGCTCAGCTTTTGCTTTTCAGTCTTTGCAGTTCGATCAAGAACAAATGGCTGCTCTCAGCCAGACGAATGAGGTACTAAAGCAGCAGGTAGAGGAAATGCAACGGGAAGCCAAAACGTGAGTATAACAGAGTGTCTAGTCAAGCCTTGTAGAACAATTTTGACAATTTCAACAAGCATATTGCATCCTATTGCCTCTTTTCTCTGAGTTTCTCATATCTGTATCATTGAGCATGCTTTAAGCTCAGTTTTTTTGCTGTCCAGGCATTAAGAGGGATTATGTAAGGGACTAGGAGATGTGAGCTGGTGGCCTGTTCACAAGAAAAGGGCTCTGACGCCTTGGGCATCAGCGCCTTTCTACAGAAGGCCCAAAGCTCAGGACACACAAGTTCTGGGCCTTCAGGAAATAGCTGGGGGAAGATAAATGTTTTGGAAATCCTCCCCCCACCTCCATGTGCAATCGCACAAGGCTGCTGAGGTTCCGTGAAACTGGGCCAGAAGCTCCCAAAGTGGGTCTGTAGAACTGAAACGCTCGCATCTTCTTTCACTAACAGACTGATCCAATGAGGGCTCAGCAGCCGTCTCTTTTTGCTTGTGAACACGCATGTATGTTTGCCACCCTAAGTGGTGTTTTCCTTTGCCATTTTAGTTTAGACTGGAAGGGATAGGATACATTTGGCTAAAAGATTCAAGAACCCAAAAAGTGGAGAGCAGCCAAGGCTTCTGTCAAAGCCAGAGCCTCAGTCTGAAATCAGAGTAGTACATGGACTCAGAGTAAAACGTGAAAGGAGGAAGGATCTGGTTTTCTCATGCGTGCCAGTGCACAGGACAAGTAGCATGACCAGAGGCAGATGGGCAGTTGATGCGGCCTCGAATTCTCTTTAAAGTAGCTTCCTTAGATTAATGCGCCTAAATTATATGGCCTTAAGCTAACAGTGCTTTAAAAAAAAAAAAGGTGAGATTTGACTCTTACAATATGTTTGTCTTTATTTGGTGTGGCTTCTTTAATTATTTGTCTGTGTAATGTGGTTTATGTTTGTTATCCCTTTTAGTTTTTAATCCCAGTTAGTATAAAAATACAGTGGAATTAATGAGTATCTGTTTTTGGGATAGTTGCCAACATTCTGCTCGTAAAGCCCTTTGTTGTACAGTACATGCTGTATACTGTGGATGTGCTACTGGTATTCTTGTCAAATTAACTGGAATTAAATTTTAATATTATGTCGTCTGAGCTCTGGCCCAGATTTAAGCAGATTTCTTTTTTTTTTGGGGGGGGGAGAAGAGCTAGCAAGCTTGAGGCAAAGTATGGCAGATGTTTCAGGTGATAGATTTCAGGCACCATTAAAGCGGCAGAATGGGGGAAGAGGGAACAGGCAGATCTGTCCATAGAAGCTCTTCTGTGCCTCATGTTAATTAGCAAGGAAAGAGGATGTGCCACTTGGATTTCTCAGTCACGGCACCCCAAGGACTCTGCATTGGATCCAGAGTTTGCAGAAGGACTCCTTCCGTGAACAGAAGATACCTACATAAGTGGGGGTTGAAGGGCACCCAGGGCAATATACTTTGTAGTGCTCTTCCAGTGATACGGAAGGTGTAACAAACAAACAGGAATGTTCAGATATGACACAGTAGTTTGGAATGGTAACAGCAATCTTGATTCAGGGAAAGATGCATGGGGGGGAGTATTACGTTCAAAGTAGGCGAGATAATTTGAATGAACAGTGCAAGAATCTGACACACAACTGGGGGTTCAGATGCAACTGCTCGAACCCCTGCCCCATGACATAGTATGGAATTCTTCAGATTCGCCACTTCGCTCAGATTATAAAGTAGTAGAAGAAGAAGAGATTGGATTTATACCCCGCCCATCACTACCCAAAGGTGTCTCAGAGCAGCTTACAATCTCCTTTACCTTCCCCTCCCCACAACAGACACCCTTTGAGGTAGGTGGGGCTGAGAGAGCTCTTGACAGAAACTGCTCTTTTTCAAGAACAGCTGTGCCAGAGTTATGGCTTGCCCAAGGTCATTCAGCAGGTGCAAGTGGAGGAGTGGGGAATCAAACCCGGTTCTCCAAGATTAGAGTCCGCGCACTTAACCACTACACCAAACTGGTACCCCAACAAAGAACAAGGAATAGGTTTGTGAATTTTGGATGAAGAATGTTAGAATTGCTAGGTATTCACTTGAATGTGCAACTCTTCACTGTGCACCATCAGAGTCCTGGAGAAGTAGTTTTAACGAGTCTGCTGGTTTTGTTTTAAAATTAGGGCCATTACCGAGCAGAAGCAAAAAATGAAGCGACTGGGGTCTGATCTGAACACGGCACAGAAGGAGATGAAAGCGAAGCACAAAGCCTACGAGAACGCTGTCGGAATCCTGAGTCGGCGGCTGCAGGAAGCCCTCACTGCAAAGGAAGCATCGGAAGCAGAGCTGAGCAAACTAAAGGCACAGATCACCGATGGAGAACACAGCCAGGCAGGCCAGGTAAGCAAACGTCCTGCAGATTCGCATTACTTGAAGCAGAGGCATATCTGGGCCCTCTTGATTGCTCTGTTAGGGTCCTCGAAACAAAGTGTCCATAAAAGCCTTTAGTTGGGTTGGGATGTTGTTCTAGAATGAACTGAGACAGAAGGAATGCATTACATGGAAGCAATGCAGAGCAGTAATTGGTAGAATTTATAAGCGCTTTGCACATCTGAGGCTCCATTTGTGGCCTCTGATAAAAAGGGATCTTGGCTAGCAAGGCTAGGAAAGTGGCTGAAGTCAGTAGACAATACTGGGTTAGACAGGTGAGATCTAACTCTGTATCAGGCCACTTCTGTATTTATTCTGCTTATCCCCTGCCTTTCTCCACCAATGGGAACTTGAAGTGGCTTACATCATTCTCCTCTCTTCCATTTTATCCTCACAACAATCCTGTGAGGCAGGTTAGGCGGAGTGTGTAACCGGCCCAAGGTCACTTGGCAAAACTTCCATGCAGAGTGGGGATTCAGACCCGGTTCTCCGGGACTCCAATCTGATTTCAAGCCACTAAACTACATGGGTAAAACCACAGCAGCAGTGGCCCTCTGATCCATCTTTCTTTCACTTAATACAGCTTTGGCTGCTTACTAAGCATGTTCCAGAAATCCAGTTAATACATAACTTTCTCCAGCTTTAGGTCCTGTTAATTCCAGGGCCAAAAATGTAACGGATTAACAAGTCCTTTTCTACTTTTTGGCCCCAACTCATTCTCAACTGCCTAGATAACACATATCTAGAGTTGTTACCCTATGAAAAGGTATCTCCATCGGCTAATTATATGAGTTTTTATTTTGATTGATTGCTTGACCGGCATAAATTTGCAAATTATAAAGTAGAGTATGCCATAAATACTAGTCAATCTAACTTTCTTCAGCAAAGCAGTTGTGTTCTTGCTGGAGTGGTGGTTTTAATGAGGCTTTGTGAATCTTTGCTTGCAGGAAAGGATTCAGGCTCTGGAGGTGGAATTGCAAGCTCTTGTCCACAGCAAGATGGTGCTCGAAAAGGAACTGCAAGAAGTGATATCCGTCACCAGCCAGGAGCTGGAGGAATACAGAGAGAAAGTCCTCGAACTTGAAGATGAGGTAATGATTCTTTGCCCCTTTCGGAAACCAGCAAAATCTTTTCCTTTTACTGCCTACAGGTCTGTGACCCTTCCAAGTTTTCCCTTTCTAGCTTGCCCAGCATGGTGCCCACAGGTGCCATGATGCCCACCAAGCTTTTTAGAAAAGGGTGGGTCCATTGTAAAGGGAGGGCTTTACAAAGCGTTTTCCACTGGAGGACCAGGAGGACTTGTAAGCAGTCAGTGTGTGGTTACATTTCCCCTTCAGGCTTTCCTTCTTCCCATGAGGTGTGAGGAGGGAGGTATTCCATCTGGCTCCGCCTCCTGTGGCATCCATTTTGGGCTTGTCTCTGGCTCTTGTGGCAGCCATTTTGCAGTGTTGTGGTGCTCATCGCCCCCTCTCAAAATTCCAAAGGTGCCCACAGGCTGAGAAAGTTTGGGGGCCCCCGGGTTAGACTTTCCTTCCGTATTTCCCTCTCTTTCATCCGTCCTCTGTAAGTAGTTAGCCTTTGAAGTAAAGATGGCACTGAAAGGAAATCTTAGGGTTGGATCTGGATAATAATGATAATAATGATAATGATGATGATAATAATAATGATGATGATGATGATGATAATAATAATAATGCTTTCGATTTATTAATCGCTTTCCCCACAAGTGGGCTCAAAGTGATTTACAGTTACTCTTTAGAAAGGGGACTAACAATGTGTTTCATAGGGGATAGGGAAGACAACATATAATTCATTTAAGTTGCACACGCTGTACTGCCCGGTGGAAACGTTTCTGGCTTGACTCAGTCATGTTCCAACAGCTGCATCGCCACACTGCCACCGCCTGGCCGGAGCATCCCACTGCAAGGATTTTCTTAGCTGAGTAGATTCTTCCGCCTTCCGGGTCCAGACCAGGACGTCTCCAACCAAGAGCTAACACCTTCCCAGAAGGGAGTCGGTGTGCCCACCCTCTCTAAGGAGTGGTTCCCATTTTATCTACTCGTTGAGGCTTTTGAATCGCTGGGTGGATGATGAGCTGGGGATGACAGGCTGGCTGCTCACACCAGCGCGGGGCTCGAACTGATACAGTTCGGATGTTAAGACAGTGGGATATACCCACTGTGCGACCGCTCCCCTTTTTCCTGCCACCTGAAATTCCCTCTAATTCCCCCTGTCTGCTGCAGATACCCTTCCCATGTCATTTGGGGACCCCCCAGCCCCCAGGAGCAGCATTCCATGGAGATCAGTGAGCTACACCGGGGAAGGGCACGCAGGGAAATTCCATTCCACTGCTGGAAAATTGAGTCTGGATCCAACCCTTAGGAAACCCAGCTGTAAAAATGCACGTTTCTGTTCTCCCTGGATTGCTCATTATTCAGTAACATTTCATACGGTTGTTCAGCTTCAAGAGTCAAGGGGCTTCCGGAGGAAGATAAAGCGCCTGGAAGAAATAAACAAGAAGCTGTCGCTTGAACTCGAGCATGAACGCGGGAAACTTACCGGTCTCGGTCAGTCTAATGCCGCTCTGCGGGAACACAATCGCATCCTCGAAGCAGCGCTGGGCAAGAGAGAGGCGGATCTGGTGCAGCTTAATCTTCAGGTACTCACTTGGTCAGCAATCTAGGATTACTGTATGCCACAAGGCACGTTTTAGCCTATGGTTCTTTAAATTGGCTGCCTAAGAGCATCGTGTAACCCTCCTCCAAACAAAAAAGTTTATTTCTCTACTTCAGTTTTGGGGTCAAATAGACCCCAAAGTAAGTCATAGAAACAAAAATCCTTGGGAGTTGTGCTGAGCATGCCACCAGGGGAAGACGCAACCCTCATTCAGTATTCCTGTTTGGCAACAGAGGAATAGAACAGCAGCAACAACAACAGAGATAAAAATAACAATTCAGAAAAATAGAATTTAAATTTTTTGCCCTACATGCTAATTTGGGCTTTCCTTTAGATGCAGTTGTGGATACAAATGTCACCAACAGGGTATATATCCTGCAATTTACAGTAAAGAAAGAAAAGAATGGGAGGCTCAAGAAAATCACAGGATAATTGTCCTGAATAAAGTTAAGGAATATACTACTTATAGATTTGTGGAGGATAGAAAACAAAGGGGGGTTTAGATCCATTTTTCCCAATTATCTGTGTCACCCAGATCCAATTTCCTCGCTATAGTTTGATGCTGTTTAAATGTATTTAAGTCCGTGTTTGTTGCGATTGTTTAATATTTTTTTTAATGTTGTGGTTTTATTGTATTGTTTTTGGGTTCTTGTTTATTTATTTATCTGTCAGATTTATACCCTGCCCTTATCGTAAGCAGCCTCACAAGATATGTATATGCAGAGGTGGGGTGTAAATATTCTAAACTGATACACAAATTTGCTTTATGGACTGCAGCTGGGAGGATATAGGAAGTCCACCCAAAATCCCAATGCACTGCAACACGTGGTCTGGTTTTATCCCACTCACCTTTCGGTTTTATTGATGCCCCAGGTGCAAGCAGTTCTGAAGCGCAAAGAGGAAGAGGATCAGCAAATGAAGCAACTCATTCAAGCCTTGCAGATGGCCCTAGAAAAAGAGAAGACGAAAGTGAAGGACCTTAAAGAACAGGTATAGGCTTGGCTGGGGATTTTCATTACAAGCATTAAAGGCAGCCTCAGCCCCTAGGTAAGAACCTTGGCGTGAGATGCAGGCATTTGCAGATGGCCCTAGAAAAAGAGAAGACAAAAGTGAAGGACCTTAAAGAACAGGTATGGGCTTGGCCGGGGATTTTCATTACAAGCGTTAAAGGCAGCCTCAGCCCCTAGGTATGAACCTTGGCGTGAGATGCAGGCGTGGCAAAGTGCCACCAAGTTGCAGCTGTCTTATGGCAACCTTGTAGGGTTTTCAAGGCAAGAGGTAGTTCGCTATTGCCTGCCTCTGCATAGCAACCCCAGTATTCCTTGGTGGTCTCCCATCCAAGTGCTAACCATGACTGACCCTGCTTAGCTTCCAAGACCTGCCAAGATTGGGCTAGCCTGGGGCATCCAGGTTGGGGTGAGTTGCAGGCATCCATGTGAACTTTCTCTTCCAAGCCATTGGCCTAAAAAACACGCCCTCAGATCCCTGACACCTTGCACATTACTTTTGTGATGGATCTGCATTTGTTATAAGTCATTTTGGAAGCCCGTCTTGGATGCAAAGTGGAGAAGATATATAATAATGACACTTCATGTTTATATAGCACTTTCTGTCATCAAAGCATTTTGTTACGTTCTTGTGTTATTTCCAATGGATCTGTAAGGTAGCCCAGTTTATTATCCTGTGTATTGTATTGCTGATTGGAGGTGGAGGCCGTTCCTAAGTCTGAGAGGAATGGCTTGCCTGAAACCACTCAATGAGTTTTTGGCAAAGACAAAATTTAAACCAGGAACTACCTACAGTTCCATTCTCTTAGCCACTGTGCTACTACCCTGTAATAACAATGTCACAACACTGTATTAAATGTAAACATGTGCCATCTAATCAATTAATAACCATCTCTAATGCATTATAAACACAAATCCAGCGCACTAACTACTATACCTGAAAGTCAGTGTGGTGTAGCAGCTAGAGTTTTGGACTAGGACTGGGGAGACCTGGGTTGAAATCCACATCAGTCGTGAAATGCACTGGGTGGCTCTAGCCCAGTCTATGAGATAGTTCTGTATTTTAAAGGCCCAGATCTGTGTGAAGCTTCATGAGACTGCAGTATAGATTTCAAAAGCAGCCAAACAGTTCCACAATCAAGTAGGCCCAGAATTCCAGAAGGATACAGCCCTCTTTAAGTAGGTGGATAAAAGAGGGCCTTAAACATTTGAACATACTGCCTTCTTTCCTCTTCAGGAATAGTTAGTAAGGATGTTTTATCTCTCTGTTTGGTCACTAGCTTATTTACATATGTACATGTTGTGTGTGTTAAGTGCTGTCAAGTCTTTTCCGATTTATGATGACCATATGAATTAACAGTCTCCAAAACATCCTGTCATTAGCCGTCTTTCTCAGGTCTTTCAAACCGAAAACCGTGGCTTCCTTGATTGAATCAATCCATCTCATGTTGGGTCTTCCTCTTTTCCTGCTGCCTTCAATTTCCCTAGCATTATTGTCTTTTCCAGTGATTCTTGTTTTCTCATGATGTATCCAAAGTACGATAGCTCAGTTTGGTCATTTTAGCTTCTAGGGAGAGCCCAGGCTTGATTTGATCTAGAACCCACTTATTTGCCTTATGGATTATTTATCAAGTGCCTAAAAGAGCGCCTTGTACTTTGATTAGCTGGAATATGGCAGTTACCGTAATGCAATTTCGCTGTTGTAGGTCGCAACGGCCAAAGTGGAGGCAGCCCATAATCGCCGTCACTATAAAGCAGCTGCCCTTGAGCTCAGTGAGGTGAAGCGAGAGCTGCAGGCCAAAGAAGCGCTCATCCAAGCCCTTCAGGCCGAAGTGGACAAGCTTCAGTGAGTATCCCAATCAAACTCGAAGCACTGCATTTCTCGGAAGGGTGGTAGCTGGATGTTTGATGAGACTGCAAAATTGCTTTTCGTATTTCAGGAGAAACATACGCACCTGGCTTGTTTCTAGAGCCTTAAGGAGCTGTCTCTTTGAAGCCAGCTCTGAATGCATACCTACTACCTGCTGATTACTGTGTGTGTGTCTGCAGAAAGCCATCGGGGGTTCTGCTGCTTTGTGATTCTCTGATCTCGTCATTTAGTCTTCATGCTAGGTGGTCCCCATCTCTCCCTTTCCCCTCCCGTCTTCCCCCCCACTCCAAGAGTGCATCTTGTTTGACAGTGTAATGAAATATCTCTTCGTCTAGTTCCTACTGATACCCCAGCCATTCTTCTGAAGTTGCTTGGAGAAATGTTACATTTGCAGGGAATGCCCTCCTTTCAGTATGTGAATGATCAGTATTTCATATGGTATTTTGGGGAGAATTTGGTAACTGTTGCTGGAATAATTATTAGCTCAAGGAAGTGGCAGAGCTTGGTACATGTGTTATCACTGAAAAAGTAACCCTAATCAGCCAGTATCATAATGCCCCTGTATAAATCGATGGGGCGACCTCATTTGGAGTACTGTATACAGTTCTGGTCACCACACCTCAAAAAGGATATTATAGCACTGGAAAAAGTGCAGAAAAGGGCAACTAGAATGATAAAAGGGTTGAAATACTTTCCCTATGAAAAAAGGTTAAAGCATTTGGGGCTCTTTAGCTTGGAGAAATGACAGCCGAGGGGTGACATGATTGAGGTTTATAAGATTATGCATGGGATAGAGCAGGTAGAGAAAGAAGTACTTTTCTCCCTTTCTCACAATACAAGAACTCGTGGGCATTCAATGAAATTAAGGAGCAGTAGGCTTAGAACAGATAAAAGGAAGTGCTTCCTCACCCAAAGAGTGATTAACACATGGAATCCACTGCCACAGGAGGTGGCGGCGGCTACAAGCATGGACAGCTTCAAGAGGGAACTGGATAAACATCTGGAGCAGAGGTCCCTCAGTGGCTATTAGCCACAAGGTATAGATAGGAACTTTCAGTCTGGAGAAGGTGATGCTCTGTATTCTTGGTGCTTGGGGGGAGGGCAACAGTGGGAGGGCTCCTAGTGTCCTGGCCCCACTGCTGGACCTCCTGATGGCACCTGGTATTTTTGGCCACTGCGTGACAGTGTGTTGGACTGGATGGGCCATTGGCCTGATCCAGCATTGGCTTCTCTCATGTTCTCAGCTGATGTAGAACTTACTTTATTCCAATTCTTAGTTTAGCCATTAACTCGCTGGGGAAGGACTGACAAGTCAGAATGCATACATATTTGTCAATTGTGCTGGTGAGAGCAACTACTGAAACACCAAGCACACTGGCTAATGTGCTTTATAGACAGTTGTGTCTAGGGTATGTGAAGGCCCACCTGAAGTTAAACCAACCTTCCTGATTAACAGGAAATTGTTTTGTAAGGAGGGAGGGCTCAGGAGATATTTCAGATGGCCTCTGGAAGGGAGCAGACAAAGCCATTGGCTTATGACTTTTGTTGATGGGTTGGCAGCCTATTGGCTGTGCACAGGAATGACTGACTAGCAACACAGCCCCTCCTCTCCTCTTCCCAGAGCACTTTTTCAAGAACACAGTTATTTAAGGGGTTGGTCTCCAGCAGATCTTTCAAATGTATTTATGCCGAGCTTCTCCAAGGGGGGGGGAAATGCTTTAGTTTCCCTGAGAGTGACAAGATCAAGTTAAAAACACTCTGCTTAACAGCTGAGATTTGCTTATATCTTGGTCCCTGGGGTTTTGGGCAGCTCTCAGCAGGGATTTTAAGAGTCCCTAAATTGGGACCATCTTGGGAAACGACAACAAGCCTGTGCGAATGGGTAGCCGTTCCAATCACTCGCCAGCTAGCAGAAGAGATCTGCAGTCATCTCCATAGCACCCACATCAGAGATCAGTGCTACTCTTTCTGGTCCGATCAGCCTAAGCAATCCGACTGGACCAGTCGTGGAATTAAGGGATGAGTCTGGTCCTCTTCCCGAAGGCTTGTGCAGCACTTTGAAAACTGTGGCTAAATGCAGCTGTTTTGAGTTGTCCTTGTTGTCCTAGGGCCAGTGAAGGGAAGCATTCCGAGGAAGTGTCCCAGTTCCAGCAGGAGCTGGCGGAAGCCCGGTCCCAACTTCAGCTCCTGCAGAAGCAATTGGACGAGCAGCTCAGCAAGCAGCCTGTAGAAAATCAAGAGGTGAAAGCTTTAATGCGGTTCATTCACTGGTCTCCACCAGTCACCATGATTTGCTGTAAAGTATAGCTAAGGGAAGCTTTTAATACCTGGACACATGCCTTATACTGAATGAGACCCTTGGTCTATCAAACTCAGTAGTCTACTTAGACGGGCAGCGGCTCTCCAGGGTCTCAGGCTGAGGTCTTTCACATCACCTCCTACCTAATCCTTTTAACTGGAGATGCCGGGGATTGAACCTGGGACCTTCTGCATGCCAAACAGATGGTCTGCCAGCGAGCCACAGCACCTCCCCTTTACCTCACCCTTGTGTTTTCACAAGGAACTGTTTTGCTGTGCCAGCAAGCTAATGCTAAAATCCTGCACTCCACTGGGGTCCCTGTAGCTGTCACTGTTAATAGCAGTGATATGAACTCTACTTCTCCTGTTTGCTAGTTTTTCCAGTTTTGCTATGGTTGTGGCTGTGCTCAAAGGTGATTGGTTGCCAGTTGGCTGTGCCCTGGGCTAATTGGCTGGCACTGTAATCCCACCTTCTTTCTGGGTCCAGACTAAATGGGCAATACCTACTGATACTGCCTTCCTACTGCCGATGAAAAATTTAGTCCAGATCTAACTCAATATATTTCTAATAGAAGAAAGTTTTAAAAGGAAAATAAAGGGGTTGCATGAGTTTTTTGAAGATCAAGGTGGGCAGCCGTTTTGGTCAGAAGCAACAGAACAAAGTTTGGCTCCAGTGGCACCTTTAAGACCATCAAAGTTTTATTCAAGGGATGAGCTTTCGTGTGCACGCACACTTCCTCAGATGCATTGAAATGGAATTACAGATCATACTTGTATATATATCCCCACCGCGGCCGGAGTGAGCTCCCGGCCCCTGTCCCAGCTCCCGCCAACCCAGCGGTTCGAAAGGTAAATACAAGTAGATAAATGGGTACCTGCCCTAGGCGGCAGGGGGCACCCACCTCCTGGTTCTGGGCCAGGAGTGTTGGCAGCGGCAACGGAGACGGTAGCAGCAACAACAATGGCGGTGGCAGCGGAGTTCCTGACCGGACCTGACAAAGGCAGAGCCACGGTGGTGTGAGCGCAGGACGGCGCAGGACGGCGCAGCACGGCAGGAGCCGGAAGGACGCAAGCCGGAAGCTGCAGCCGGAGGGCGGTCGCACACGAAGGAAAAACATCGAGCCGCCTGAGGTGGTGCCGGTCAGCCGAGGACGCCAGCATACGCCGCCGGAAAGAAGAGAGAACGCGCCGCCAACAAGGGTGTCGGTAGGGAAGTCCCCCCCCCCTAAAAATCTGTGGCCCTAGGTAGGTTAACTACTGCGACTATACCAGTAGCAGTACATGTAAATTTTAAAAAAGTAAAAAAATAAAAATAAAATAAATATATAGGGTGGCTTGTTAAATTAGCATGCAAAATAGCGAATGTTTTTTAACAGATAAAAAGAATGACACGCTTGGCTTCTGGTTTGCGTTCAGCTGTGGGGGAAACAACATAGGTAAAATAGTATGTTATAATAGTGATTGTAATGCAGTGCAATATTTTGTTGATCTCTTGACATAACACTTCACCCCAGGAAAAGGATTCTGTCAGTTAACTCTATGTTTTAGTGAAGCAAAATGTTACTTTAAAAAAATCTCAGTTTACTACTCTTAACAATGAAGAATATAATTGACTATGTAATGTAATTTGGAGTGGTAGATTTAAATGTAATGCTCTGTTCTGGTGACAAGAAAAATATTCTGTACAGCCAAGATGCTTTAAAGTTTGTCTCCATGCTAGAAAGGACATGGATGGAATTGAATGACTGAATTCTCACAATTTAGGGTACATCAATCTCCAGTTCTAACATATTTATATTACCTATGTTGTTTTTCCGCCCCACAGCTGAACCCATACAGATGATAACCAGAAACCAAGCGTGTCATTCTTTTTATCGGTTAAAAAACATATTCACTATATTGCATGCTAATTTAACAAGCCACCCAGTGTATATACAAGTATGATCTGTAATTCCATTTCATTGTCTGACAAAGTGCGTGTGCACATGAAAGCTCACCCCTTGAATAAACCTTTGTGGGTCTTAAAGGGGCCATTGGACTCTAACTTTGTTCTATGAGTTTTTAGTGTTATCAGTTCATTTGCAGTGATCTTTTTAAAGCACAGTTGCTTTGCAAAATGTTGTAAAATTGCTTTTCGGGAGGTGGGAGGGATTGTGGTCCCCAGCCATTGCCTTTGTGAATAGGCCTTACTTCAAAACCAGCTTCTCTGTGCTTCACGTTTTGCGAGATGAGAATTCCTCTCATCACCGCTTTATAAGCATCCCATACAATCTGTATCGGTGTTTCTTTATTTAAATTTTGTTGAAAGAATTGTTTCGTTTCTTCCTTTAACATCTCAATTACCGTTTTCTTATCCAACAAGTCTTCATTAATCCTCCACAGAAAGGGTTTTTTCCTTTCTGTGGAACTCCATACCACCGGATTGTGATCTGAATTACATCTTGGCAAAATTTCAGTCTTATGTGTTTTCATTGATAATTCTTCAGACATCCAAATCATATCAATTCTGGAAAAAGAGCAATGCCTATTGGAATAAAAAGTAAAGTCTTTCTGCATCGGGTTCCATTTCCTCCAAACATCTTCTAATTTTTCTTGCTTAACTAATTCAAAAAAATTCTTTGGCAGTTTTCCGCTGAATTCGTTGTCCTTTTGTGGTTTTCTGTCTACACGATCTATTGTCCCATTAAAGTCTCCGGCCATAATAACTTGCTCATAAGTCAATTGTTGTAATTGGTCAGTTATATCCTTAAAAAATTTTTCCTTTGCTCCATTGGGTGCGTACACGTTGATCAACAATGTTTTTTTCTGCTGAATCATTAATTCCACACCCACGTATCTGCCATCTATGTCCTTAAAAATTTCTGTAGGTTGTAACTCCTTCTTCACATATGTCACAACCCCTTTTTTCTTATTTGAGGCCGCAGAACAAAATTCAATTCCAAATAAAGCATTCTTTAAATATTTTATATCCTGGTTTCTAATATGTGTTTCTTGCAAGCATATCACGTTGCATTTCTGTTTCTGTATCCAATGATTGATTCTTTTCCTCTTGTTTGGTGAATTTAATCCATTAACATTCCATGACAACAATTTGTACTCCATTATGCGTTTTATTTTAAAGTTCTCCAAAGACGTCCGCATTGTCCGCCTTAAATTTATAAAAATCCATCATCGATCTGATCTGAATCCTCACCCCTTGATACGTAAAGGATAAACCTTGTGGAATCTCCCATCTATATCTGATGCTCAAAGCTCTGAGTTTGTCAGCCAAGGATTTATACCTTTTCCTGTCTTGCAGTATTGTTCTTGGGAGTTCTCTCATCACCATAATTTTGTTTCCCTCTATTTCAAAAGGGACGGTGAATTGCTTCTTGAATATCTCCTCTGTTGTTGATCTTGTTACAAATTGTACAATTACATCCCTTGGTAAATTCTTCTTTTCTGCAATTCTGGAGTTCACTCTATAAATCAAATCAAAGTCTGAGTCCATTGACCCTTCCTCCTCGCCCAGAAAAGCCGTTATCACTTCCATCATTTTTTCTTTTAAGTTCTCATTCTCTGTTTCCTTAATGCCTCTGAATCTCAGATGAGTCTGCATCCTTCTGAACTCCATCATTGTCTCTGATCTTGTAATTTGTTGAGTCAAAGAATCTTGTTTCTCTTCTATTTTTTGTATCTTCTCCTCTGTCTCTGTAGTCTTGGTTGCATTTGCTTGAACATCCTTCTTAACTCCTTCCATTTCTTGCTTGATTGAAGTTATTTCTGTAGTAACCAATTCCTTCAATGCTGTTATGTTCTTCTCTTGGACTTCTTCTAGATGTTTCAGATGAATCTGAGTTTGCTTCTCCAGTTGGTCCCCCAATGTTTTTTCTATCTGCTCCCCCATGGCTTGTATTGCCTCTGTCATTCTCTTCTCCATTGCTTCCATGGAGGCTTGCATCTCTTTTTTCTCTGCAGAGGTGGGCAGGTACCTGAGTGGCAGTGCTGTAAGTCTACATCTGGAGCACAGCATCCTCTGTTTCTTTTGCGCTCCTGTGCAAACCCTTTGGCTGTAAAATTCTCATTGGCTTCTGTGGAATGTTACTCTGCATAGAGCTGAGGGTTTGAAATTTGTGGATTTGATTGGGCTGCAGAGGTGGGCAGGTACCTGAGTGGCAGTGCTGTAAGTCTACATCTGGAGCACAGCATCCTCTGTTTCTTTTGCGCTCCTGTGCAAACCCTTTGGCTGTAAAATTCTCATTGGCTTCTGTGGAATGTTACTCTGCATAGAGCTGAGGGTTTGAAATTTGTGGATTTGATTGGGTTTTAACATACTTTTCCTACACGCAGGTTGAAGACCTGAAGTGGGAGGTAGATCAGAAGGAGAGAGAAATCCAGGCCCTGAAGCAGCAGCTGGACCTGACAGAGCAGCGCAACCACAAAGAGTTAGAAGGCGTACAGTTGGTGCTGCAGGTATTAAATCTGACCTCTCCCAAAAGAACTGACCTAGTTGGTGATAATCAGGGAGAAAGACTCATTAAACAAACCCTTTTTTTAGGGGCTACAGCAAGGTTCTCCAACCTTTTTTGAGCTGTGGGCAGCTTTGGAATTTTGAGGGGGTGGTGGTGAGTGCCGCCCCAAAATGGCTGCTGTGGCAGGCGGAGCCAAACCCAAAATGGCTGCAGCGGGAGGTGGAGCTAAATGGAATACCTCCCTCCTCACAGCTTCTTAGAAGAAGGAAAGCCTGAAGGGGGAACAGAACCAAACACTGACTAAGGGAAGTCCAAGTGCTTACCACTCCTCCTGATCTTCCAGGGGAAAACCCTTTCATTTGACTGCGTGCAGCTGATATAAAACCTGCTGTCTGTAAACCTCAGTGGGTGGCAAGGGGAGTACTGGCGGGTGCCAGGGCATCCACAGGCACCGCATTGGGCAACCCTGAGCCAGAACATCCAAGAAACCTAATGGTTAAGATTTCTTCAAAGCAAAGCCAGTCCTGTTATTTATGTAATCTCCCAGCTTCCCCTTGACTTCAAATTCTGTATTAGACATGGAAGGCTTCAAGGGAGTTTCTTTCCTCTTCCTAGAATATCAAGGCTGAGTTGGAGATGGTTCGAGATGATCTGTCCTTAACCCAGAAGGATAAGTTCATGCTTCAGGCAAAAGTGACCGAACTGAAGAACAGCATGAAGACGCTGCTCCAGCAGAACCAGCAGCTGAAGCTGGACTTGAAACATGGGAAGATGAAGAAGGTATGTTTGGAAGGGGAAAGAGCTGGTTTCTCCTGGTGTAACTGGGGCAGAAGGGAGTCCGGTGGCACCTTCAGGATTAAATGATCCATAGTGACAAAAGCTCTTGAGGAATAGAACCCACTTATCCTCAGTTAGCACATCTTACACATCTGGACCCGGCTGGATTGGCCAACTATCGGCCGGTGGCGACACAGCTTCAGAGCTTTCTGGATGACGCTTCTGTCCTCGATCCATTCCAGTCCGGCTTTCGCCCAGGTCACGGGAGGGAGACAGTGCTGGTTGCCCTTACTGACGACCTTTGGAGGCATCTGGATCGAGGTGGTGTGGCAGCACTGTTGTTGTTAGATCTGTCGGCCGCGTTTGACATGGTCGACCACCAGTTGCTGACCCACCGCCTCGCCGATGTGGGGATACAGGGGCTCGCACTTTAATGGCTTGTCTCTTTTCTCCAAGGTCGGGGACAGAGGGTGGCGATAGGGGAACAGCAGTCCCAGAGGCACCCACTTGAATGTGGTGTGCCTCAGGGGGCAGTGCTTTCCCCGATGTTGTTCAACATCTACATGCGCCCCCTCACACAGATTGCCAGGAGGTTTGGGCTGGGTTGCCATCAATATGCTGATGATGCCCAGCTCTATCTGATGTTGGGCGGCCGGTCGGGCTCCGACCCAGAAGATCTGAACCGGGCACTACAGGCCGTGGCTGGGTGGCTCAGACTGAGCTGGCTGAAACTAAACCCAGCGAAGACGAAGGTCCTGTGCCTGAGTCGGAGCGGACCGGGGTTGGGGCTCCCTCTCCTGACCTTCGATGGGGCGCCGTTGGTGCCATTGTCGGAGGTTAGGAGTTTGGGAGTGTTCCTGGATCCCTCCTTAACTATGGAGGCCCAGGTGGCAGTCACTGCCAGATCGGCATTTTATCATCTTAGGCTGATTTGGCAGTTGGTTCCCTTCCTCGGCCGCGATGACCTGGCTACAGTGATCCATGCAACTGTCACCTCGAGGTTAGACTACTGTAACGCTCTCTACGTGGGGCTGCCTTTGGGGCAGATCCGGAAGCTGCAGCTAGTGCACAGTGCGGCGGCCAGGCTGATGATGGGTCTCCCCAAGTGGGAGCACATCCAGCCTGGGCTGAAAGCGCTGCACTGGCTGCCAATAGCATACCGAATCTGTTTCAAAGTGCTGGTACTTACCTTTAAAGCCCTATATGGCCAGGATCCGACTTACCCAAGGGACTGCCTTTCCCCACATATACCCCCAAGAGCACTTCGGTCCGGGGCACAACATCGCCTGGTTGTTCCAGGCCCCCGGGAGGCAAGGCTCGCCGCGACTAGGGCCAGGTCCTTTTCGGTGGCGGCCCCTATCTGGTGGAACGAGCTCCCGGAGGAGATCAGGGCCTTGCGGGAACTTATGCAGTTCCGTAGGGCCTGTAAGATGAAGCTCTTCCACCAGGCTTTCACATAGGGGCTGCCACTACCACCACCACCAATGATGTGGACAACATCGGGGTTAAGGATGGCCCGGGAAGATCTGCCACCATTTTGCGCGACTGATACCACCGGACTTACTTGCTTGGGATTGGCTATAGGACAACATCATCCCCAGAGAACTGTGTTTACCATCATGGCATACATCCGGGGACCATCCTGCTTTCAATTGAGTATTGTTGTTGTGATTAATTGTTATTAATGTTTTTATTGCTTTTATCCTGTTTTATATGGGCTTTGCCCCTTGTAAGCCGCCCTGAGCCCGCTTCGTGGGGAGGGCGGGGTAAAAATCCCAATAAATAAATAATAAATTACACATGACTGTAGGGGAAAATAGTAGCTGTTGGGGTCATCCTGCTGTTAACAACACTTTATTTATCAAAATGTATATTTGGGTGCGTACATAAATTGGCCAACTGAGGATGTATTTCATGCATTTCATGAAGTAGGCTCGATTTCACAAAAGGTGTTAAATCTTCAAGGTGGCACAAGACTGTCTTTTGCTGCAAGTTTTCATTTCTGGATATTTTCTAACATAAGATTGGCCGTGACATGTTTAACCAGGCCTGTGAATTTCTGTGCAAACATAGAAAAGATAGAGCAATAGGTATTTTTTTGTCTGTTTCACACACCAACACATACACACACACACACCCAATGAATGAATGAATGGTTACAGAAGGTAGCTGTGTTGGTCTGAAGTAGAAAAGCTAGATTCGAGAGTCTGGTAGCAGATACCTGGTATCTGAAGAAGGGAGCTTTGACTTTTGAAAGCTGATACCTCTAAAACCTTGCTGGTCTCTAAGGTGCTACAGGACTCGAGTCTAACTTTGAAAATAAAGTTCCCAGCATTTATGGCCATTAAGCCATTCACAAACCTGAAGTATAATTTCCAAACAAGGCTTTTGTTATTTTAAGGTGGGAAAGGGGATTAACTTGGCGTTCAACCTCCAGTTCTGCTAGGAAAACAAGAGTAATACAAAAGGTTAAAGGTTAGCTCAAGAGCTGCTTCCCAAAGTCAAGTGGCCAGCAAACAATAGGCCTTCTTGGTCATTTGGCATTAGCCTGTGAGTGATCTGCTTGGTGCCTGGTAGAAGCATTGTCTGAGAAGGATTCCTTGTTGCCCAGGCGTTTGCATTCAGGTCTTTCTCCCTCAAGGGTTCTGGGCCCAGCCTTCCTTCCCAGCACTGGCAGTTTCAGGCAGGTGCTGGGAAAAAGGGCCCACAGTCGCTTCTTTTCAGACAGCCTCAAGGTGCAGACAGTACCTCAGCCAGAAATACATTGAGCTCTCTTGTGCAGGCTTCGGCTTGTCTCTTCCCATACCCTGGAGCAGTAGTTCCCTCACTTTCTGTATGGTACTCTTTGGGACTAACCTTCTCGCCTCACTGTAGATTTTGGAGATCCGCAACTCCACGCCACTGTCTCCTTTCCCGGCATAAAACAAAGGAACCTCACATCACCGAACAAGTTTATATTCTATTTTTCATGCTTAATGTTTCTGAAATATATATACAGCATTACTGAGCAACAGGGTGTATTTTGTGGCTGTTTTTGCACACAGTGTAGAAGCAAACCCAACTCTGCCAAGTCAGCCAGCCATATTGTTCCTCTTCCTCCTGGCCTTGTGACCCACGCTTGGGTCTGGACTGGCAGTGGAGAGCAGTTGCCCTAGAACAGTGTACCCCAACCTATGGACATGGAACTGTGGTCATTACGGGTGTGGAGGGGGAGGTATTTGTGAATTTCCTGCATTGTGCAGGGGGTTGGACTAGATGACCCTGGGTTCCCTTCCAACTTTTATGATTCTATGAAAAGTGGGTTGCAAAGGTTCTGAAAGTGGGTTGCGGGCCAGCCACTTTTCTATCTTGGAAACCAAGATCTGACCCTGGAAACAGTTATCTTCCATGTCATCCATTAGTTGGTGTTTTTTCTTCACTGTGTATACCCAGGGGTCATTCCGTAGAAAAAGAGCTAGGGGAACTCATTAGCATAACTCATTAGCATATGCCACACACCCTGACATCACCGGAAGTGTGTCATAAGGCCACACCCCCTGACAACACCGGAAGTGTGTCATAAGGCCCTCCCTGGCCCCAGGCAGGCAGGGGTGGGGAGAGGCAGGGAGGAAGCAACTTACCCTCCCTCTTCTCCTGCCTCCTCCTGGCTGAATGAGGGCCGGAAGCGGGGCGGCCGGAAGCAGGAGGCGGGGCTTCATCATGTGCCCTGCCCCCCCGTACCTCACCCGGGGGAACCGCTATCCCCCCCGAAATGACCTCTGCGTATACCAAGTAGAAAAAGTGTCCTGATGGCCACTAGAATGAGTTTCTCAGAATCTTTGGGGGGATTAGAGAGAGTAATGGAGAAGGAGAGGTTGGTCAGAGGCTGGAATGTAACTTCCGTGTACAAAGGCAGTGTACTTTGGAATGCCCCTTGCTCGGGGTTCTTGGTGGGGGCAGCCGCACCCTTTGTGTGCGTTTGTTTGTCAAAAACATCTTGTTAGTCACAGTGGACAATGGAATGCAGAACCAGATGGGTGCCAACGTCATAGTTTGCCTAGGGCCCCCCCAAAAAACATGGGCTGGCCTTGGGTGAGTCACTATACCAGGTAAGTTGGACTTGTGGGCAATGCTCCCTCCAAGCTGTGGAGTCTTGTGAGCAAAAGTTCTGCTTTGTGAGCTACTGGCATTAAAGCTGTGAGCGAGCGATTTGGCTACTGCATAAATTAGTTTGCTCTGGAGCCATCCTTCCCGAGCGAAGACAAAAATGTGTGAGCCGGAGGCTAAAAAACGGTGAGCTCGCTCACACTAACTCCGCTTAGAGGGAACACTGGACTCACCATACCAAAACGTTTGGGAACCAGGGCCCTAGGGGGAGCCAACCAGCCCTACTCTCATGGTCCTTGGCCATAAAGACGCTCCGCACAATGGGCTTTTTCCTCCTCTAGATGGCAGCATTCTGTTTCAGCAGATCTTACCATAGTGCCATGTTTTCCTCGTCATAGACCAGCCAGATCATCGTAGAGGACTGCCAACGATCCACAAGTTGTGTTGCTTCCTTCTGTGGACGTTTAAGCTGAGACTTGAAGGACCACCATTTAGGAATACATAAACTGGAGTCCTGTGAGGAATATCCGTGGGGGGGGGGGCAATTTTCAAAACCCATTCCTCCAAATATTCTCCTCCAACATCCTCTAAGTGCTTAGGAGGTTGTGCAGGTAGACCAGGCCCATAGCTGGAAAATTTTCGGAGGGGGGGCACCAGGGGGCATGACATCATGTCTGATGTCACAAAAAATAATAAAATAAAAATAATTCAAATAAAAACAATAAGAACTCTTTAAAGTCCAAAAGCCCTGACTTCGATAGCCCAGGCTAGCTCCCCTTCCCCCTGCCAGAAACCTATGGCCTTTTGGCCCAGGAATATTTCTTCTGTTATGTCCCAGTCTGAGGAATGTGTGGCTGAAAAAAGGAGCTCTTGGTGCCTTCCCACTTCCAACTTTTCCCCCCAGTCTGGCTCCAGCCTCGGTCCTCCAGCTCTCTGGCAAGCGAAACCTGTCCCCAAAGATGGAAGTGGGAGGAATTCTGCTGGCTCTCGAGGACGCGCAGCTCTGTCGCTTTAACCCTTTCAAGCCCTCACAGGCAAAGAACGTTGAGTTTCTTCCAGGGACTCCTGGCAGGGAGGCAAGTGCACACGAGCCAGCCGGGGTAGTGGGAGAAGAGGGCAGCACACCGCTCACCCCAGGCTTCCTCCTCCTCCCGGCCAAGGGAAAGCAAGCTCTGCCTGGGCCCCACTGTCCAGTCCTTGCTCCACGGCTGTGGAGGGACCATGAGTGCCTTGTGGGACGTCTCTCTGCAGGGGAGGAGGGCGGCGGGCTTTCCTTCTCTTGCCGATTGAGAGATAGAGAGAGAGAGAGAGGGAAGAGCGAGGTGATCTCTGGCTGGGCAGGAAGGCCGAGCAGGCACAGGCGCTTTGTGAACATGCCCACCTCACCGCCAATCCTCGCCCTGCTGGAGCAGGAAGCCCACAGCCAGCCCCCTTGCACAACAGTGCAGGGCAGGGGCAGCAGTGGAGCAGCAGACAACACTGCCAATTTGGATCACTCTACAGTGGCAGCTGCAGGGGGGATCTGGCATGATCCCTGAGAGGGCAGAGCACATCCGGGGGGGCACTGCCCCTGCCAGCCCCCTCAGCTATGGGACTGACATAGACATTCTTCCTACCACTAGTTTTCTCCTTTAATCGGCTCTCAGCTGCTCTCTGCTTTCTGTTCCTGCTGGAGCATGCTCAGTCTTCATCAGGTAGTTTTTTTTCCATTTCATTAATTCGCAAAGTCATATTTTCCTGCATGCCTGGTAAATTCCCTAAGCAGTGACGTCAACCTTGTCTGTTGCATTGCCCACACAGGCACCAGCCAGTTTACTGCTCTGTATAGACATGCTCCTGGCAAGGGAGTGAACCCTCGATAATTCACGATTCCTTTCCAGCTCTCTGAAAAAGCCATCAATTACAGAACCAGTGTTCTTGAAATTACTGAAGCACAGTGGCTGAGGGACTGAGCTTATGAACCTTGCCGCTCGCTAGCCTTAGGCAAGCCATTCTCTCTCTGTCAACGCTCCATTTGTACTATGGGGATAACATCTTGTCATAGAGATTGCAGCAGTGTGAGTGAAGTGCTTCGAACACGTGAAAGCACTATACACATCCTTCTTATTTGCTAGCCCAAACTGACTTTTCTCCGTTCTCTGTGATCATCTTCTATTTGAACTTTTGCTGGTAAGAAATTACGGAGTCTGACTTCAAACAGTCTAGTTTCCACTTGGCTCCTATGAACAGGGGAAGGTGCCTTGTACTCAGCCACGCCGCTGGTCAGCATTGGTCAACACTGGTCTGCTTTGATTGCCTGGGTTTCAGGTAGAAGAGTTTCACGTTGCCTGCTACCTGATCGTTTTAACTAGGGACACCAGGGACTGAACCCGCGACCTTCTGCGTGCAAAGCAGAGGCCCTGCTGTTGCGCCACAGCCCCTCTCAGACATGAACATGGAGGAAAGGTTATTTTATTCATGGAGAAAATGTGTATGCTGCCTCTCCAGAGGCCTGCTCGAGACGGCTTACAACTAAGAAAGTTGCTTTCCTGATTACTGACGTGGTTCCTCCCCCTTCCCTTTTCAAAGAGGAAAGAACTGAAGGGAGACACAAATTCTTCAAATCCCGTGACTCCGGTGAAGATCCCCGACTGCCCTGTCCCTGCGGCATTGCTGGAAGAGCTGTTGAAGCCCCCAACAGCAGTGAGTAAAGAGCCTTTAAGAAACCTCAACAGCTGCCTCCAGCAACTCAAGTGAGTAAATCTCGTTTAACTGTGTGTCACTAACGTTTAGAGAAGAAGAAGAAGAGAAGAGATTGGATTTATACCCCGCCCTTCACTACCCAAAGGTGTCTCAGAGCGGCTTACAAACTCCTTTCCCTTCCCCTCCCCACAACAGACACCCTGGGAGGTGGGTGGGGCTGAGAGAACTCTGACACAAACTGCTCTTTTTCAAGGACAGCTGTGCCAGAGCTTGTGACTGACCCAAGGTCACATCAGCAGGTGCAAGTGGAGGAGTGGGGAATCAAACCCGGTTCTCCCAGATTAGAGTCCGCGCACTTAACCACTACACCAAACTGGCTCTCTAACTTTAGCAGTTCTGCTCAGTGTTTGAGGGCTTTGGCGAGTTTTTGATCCAAAAGTATAATCAGGCGAGTTTTTGATCCAAAAGTATAATCAAATGGGGTCATGAGAAACAGCAGTCCCTCTGCAGTCTCAGGAACCGGGAGGGGGGGATTCTGTGTTGCCTCCAGCACTGTAGGCCTTTATCAAGGGTAGACTACTGACTTACCATTGATGGCGCGGCTGGCAATCCAGTGGCTCACGCTATGAGTCCCAAGCAAAAATGTGGCTGAGAAAAGTACTGAACCTCCCCTTCTATTAGCTGGATTCTAAAAGATTGGTCAAGCTGGTCAAACGGTTGTTATCTGCAGGCCTTTTGTTCTCCTCCATTTTATCCCAACAAACTATCTTGTGAGGTAGGTTAGGTTGAATGTGTGTGACTGGCCCAAAGTCATCCAGCAAGCGCCCATGAAAGTATATGGATTTGAACCTGGGTGCAAGATTCTAACCACTACACCACACTGGTTCGTTATGACCCAGAAGGCTTGTATTCTTGGGACTTGGTCAAATGGAGGTTTTTAGGAGAATGTTTGATTTGTTTGCAAGCTCAAGTGTTTGAAATTTGATCCTACCCATTTATCCCCCACTTGAGATAATTTCTTAGTTCCAGGATTTATTATATACACCAAAGAAGCAAGTATACAGCAGATACATATCAAAGGCTGACAGTCCTCTACCAGTAATTATCGAGTTAACCAACAAATATAAAACAAATAAGCAAATGACTATGCACAATTCCAGTGCCTTACAAATAATTCCTGTTTGTCAATAGATTTGTTACAGCAGGGATTTGGATTTTAATCTTCCATAATATGTTGATTTGGACATTAGGACAAGCAGATTTGGGATTTTGCATTGTGTGCTGGTTTGTTTTCCAGTGTGAGGCAATGCAGATATGAGCACTAATTATCAGACCCAAGACGAGTTCCAAAAGGTCACCTAGAATAATGTTTTTAAGAAAAACCCAACAAATAGTGTTTCAGGTTCAGATGGGAAGTTATATCCTGCCTGCATCTATCTGTCTCTGACTGCATCTATCTGTCACTTGTGTTTATCATCTGTCTGACTGCTTCCCTCTCCACCACCACCCCCTTCCTACTTTGGTTTCCAAAGGCAGGAGATGGACAGTCTTCAGCGTCAAATGGAGGAGCACACGATCACGGTACACGAATCAATGTCTTCATGGACACAGATAGAAGAGCAGTTAACAGACCTTTCTACAGCCTCCTCTGCATCAGGCAACCAGGAACTTCCCAATAGAGATCTAAAGATGCATAATCACGATGCAGGGGGGAAAAAAGGGTTAATGCAGTGACCTCGGTTCTCCTTGCTTCACTTGATAACTGCTCTAAGTATGTAAAAAAAAAACCTTTTATCGACACATTTGTGAGGTTTTTTTAGAACAGACTTCTGAGTTCTCTGTCTTTCTTTTTAATAACAGAAACGAAAATAGGCAAAATGTTATTTGAAGGCAAAACTTTATTAACCTTTCTTTAAATCCATTTTATCTGAGAGAGAGTCATAATTTGGTAGGGAGTTGTGACTTCAGTGCACCAAGAAGGCTCCAAGGGAAATATTTTCTCTTTCTCCCTGCCACCCCCAATTCGGTAACGAACAGAGACAGAATTGGGTTGCAAAAGGAATTGGGTTTCATGACGATGGCGCTTTCCCCCCAGATGTTGCACCCACACTTATCAGGAGTGCACGCTACCAGTGATCTTTCAGATACACTACGAAAATCTGGTGGTTGGTTGTACGTGCCAAAGAGGTTTGTGCTTGCAAAAAGAAGCATGTTGCTCCATTCAGACAAGATGGCAACTGCATATATTGGGAGGATCCATATGTGATTACTGGCCTCCCAGTATGCGTGGATGTAACATCTGAAAAGACTACTTTTTGTGCCTCTTTTGAATTGGCAACTGTCTTCAATAATGACTCAGTCTGGATCAGATTTTGGAATATGAGTCAGCTTGTTGCACCTGGTGACTTTTGATGTTTCATTTCAGTCTTTTGTAGAGAGACACCATTGATTCGTTGCATTAACAATAGCAGATGATCAATATGAAACATATCTTCCCTGTAACCATGAATCTCGAAGCCACACGCTCTGAAGTAGCCCCATTGCATCAACTGGGTCTGCTTCAGAGTAAACAGATTGCACATCCACAACCAAAAGCCAGAAGAAAGCTTTGTTTTACTTTGGCAGATTTATTTGCACTTTTTTGGGGTACAGAGTGGGGGATTAGGCAGGAAACAACTCCAGTGCCGGATCCATATAAATACAAAACCCGTTCTGCCCTGGAGTATCCGTTTTAAGGGGCTTATATATTATAGGTCACAAACTGCCAGGGTTTGAGTTTTTGTTGCTGTTTTAAAATGTAATTACATCTTGGTGTTTGGAAAATATTGTATATAAGGGGCTCAGGAAAGCTAGCCCGAAAATCAGAGCTTTTTAGCAATGTAATTAATTCAGTTATCGAATCTTTCAAAGACGAATGTTATATATTGCCTATAGACCTCTATTTGTTAGCTTTAACTCCTCCCCTCCTTCCTTCTAATGACTGATTAGGAGCTTGGTGCTCATGTAACCTTCTCTGCGGACACACCTGCTGAGCTAACATCAGCGGGCTGAAGAAACATGCCTTAGACTTTTCTTCCGTTCCTGCCCCATAGCTGATGATGCAAAGACTTGCCCCGCGCTCACTAGATTTCAAAGCAAACAGACCCGGCTTTTCGGGCTTCGTACTTTGAACTGCACTCTAGGATGTGCTAGAGAAAATTCCAGCTAGGAGAATGAGTGGGCATGTAGGATGAACCGTGTAGAGGCTGAAAAGGTGTGGAAGTCTAGGCTGTAGTGTTCAGTTCACTGAGCCTTTAACATTTGGATCACTCCTCTCTTCAACATCCAAAGCAACCATGGGTATGTTGTACTAAATGTTACAGAGATGAGGGAACTGGGCATACAGCTGCTGTTTTCAGCAGCAGCTATGTGTACATTACAATGTCCGTTTCCAGCTTTACGACAGGGTAGATCTATTCGTGGCACATAGGAAAAATCTAGAGGATTTCTGCCCCTGGAAAGAGCATGATCTGCAAATTTGTTTTTAATCAAATTTCTCAAAGGCAGGTACATTTTTTTGGAGGATAACGTTTGCTTTACAGTGCCATCCTAAGCAAAGTTACACCATTCTAAACCCACTGACTTCATCAGGTGTAACTCTGCTTAGGATGACACAGTTAACATGGGTGTGTTTCAGATGATCCAGTTCACATAACATCCAGCAATGCTACTGAAGTTTTGCTGTAGTGGCCCAACTCTAACTTTTCTTCAATGACTTTTTTCCATTTTGCTTTTTAAAAACTGACTGATTCTGCAGCTTCTTTTCTTACTTGCATCCACGACATGTTTGCTGTTGAAAATGACTGATTTTTTGAAAGTCCAGTAAGATGTTTTAATTTTTGCATATAATATATGAAGGAAAGGTACTCACTTAAATGTAAAGAAGGTTTGTTTGTTTGTTTGTTTTGTGCATTGGTGAGGAAGAATCTCCCTGAACATGACGTAAGTGACTTTGTAAGACTAATCAATTTATCAAGAAGGAAGAAAATACCCGAAAGCTTTATTGACTGATCCAGATACACTGAAGGCTTATACTACTAGTCTACTGAGTAAATAGTAATGTGTGATTTCTTTTTTTGCTGCTCTCCTCCACCTTCTAGAAGTTTATGTACCTACTAACTTAAAAAAAGAAAAAATATATAGTGTTTAAACACCAAAGTTAATACTATGTAATGGTTTCCAGCTCCAGAATATGCACCAAATGAGGTTTTCATATTGCTTCTCAGTACACTGTATTATTTACGAGAAAGGACCTGGTATATATATATATATATGTGTGTATGTGTATATATTCATATTCAGTTGGGTAGCTTGTGTACCCATAAAGGGTTTATTTAGCGTAAAGGAAGCTGAAACAACATGCACAGTTGCTGAACAACCTTATGTTTCCAGAATACTGAATTAATTCTCTGAATTGGTTCTACTGAATTAGTTAAACCAGTTTTTCAAGGTTTCACCGATTTCCTGGCCAGCTTGTTAAAAGAAGCCAGACTGTATTTATAAAGCAGTGTAGCCTTAAGCCCATGTTTCCCTTCTCAGAGGGGAAAACGGCAAATTAAGTTGTATTTTAAGCTGAAGGAAATCAAGATTTCTCCTTTTTATTTACCCAACCTGAAGACTTTCCTTTGCAAGACCACTTTCTTCCCCCTCCCCAATTAATTATGTCTGCCATCTCTTCTGGTTTGGACGGCTGAGGAAGCAAGACTTGCAGATCTAAAGCTGGATCCAGAGTTGCTCAAGCTGAATGTGCTTCTGCTCACTCATGGAAGAGTCTGTGGATTTCTGCAGATTTTCCCTCAGTTCTAGCCCCTCTTCCCACACTATAACCCACGATGTTCCCAAGGGTCCTGCTGCTGTCCAGTGCAGTTTTTCCAGTGGCACTAAATGCTGCAGAAGCTGGGGGGGACAAACCGAACAGTTCCATGACCAGAGCTCCGAATGACAGTTCTTTGGATCCAGCCCCTAAGCTTATAGAAATACAAAGCATCCTTCCAGATTTCTGTTATAGCCACAGGAAGTTAAGGAAATGAAGGTCAGCATGCATCTAGGTCTTTCTTTGGAGACCTCTATAATCTTTGGCTTAGGTCAAGGTTCCTTCCGCAGTGTCAGATTTCTTAGGTAAATCTCTACCAAGTAACTGAGCGGTGCTTCAGTTAATATTTAAGGGCTTTGAGAAATTGGAGGAATAATACCTCACAGGGACCCATTCTGCAAATGGATTGGGTTTTTTGGAAGCCGCTTTCCACGTTAGTTGATGCTTGGTGGCGAATATTTCTCAACTGACCTTCTAATGGGAAAAAAGATGGAGGGCGGGGAGAAACAGAAATGTGCTGTGTATTACAAAGCGGTTAAAGAAGTTAAAGCAGACTCCAGTATTCCTTTGTGAGTTTTGGCAGAGAGTTGTTTGAGAGCATTCATCAAATTTTGATAGTGTTGGATTTTTTAAAAAAACAACCCTGTTTGGGCAGACATTTCTGTAAGTTGCTTATCCCATCTTCATTTTGTTATATGTAAACGTGAGTGTCTTCCAAGTTATTGCATCCTGGTCACTCAGTTCTTTCTCTGGCACACAGTCAGACACATCCTAGACAAAGGCAATATTCCTCGCTGCATATTTCTTTGATACAGAAAAAAGAAAATCTCACATTTGAGGAAAGCAGGATAGTTTCTCAACTGACATCTGCATGAAGATATATTATTTAGCGCTGATATAATCTATGTAGAATCTGATACCATAAAAGGGAGCATTGAAACTAGATACTCTTTAAAAAAACTTAACCCAAACACAGCAATTTGCATTTTGTTATGATAGATGGACAAAAAGAAAAGGGAGATGTTGCTTTAATTTAGATAGTGAATTCTCTGCCACATCATACTTTGTAATAAAACAATATGTTTTATGGGTGCGTTATTTTTTTCCTCCTGACCACTCCCCCCCCCCCCCCCCCCCCCCCGGTCCAGTAGACCTGTGTAAATTTCTTGGAAATAACTTCTGAATGTTATCATGATGTTGCCTCTTTGTCCATGTTTTCAACCAGTTGCTGAGTCAGATTGTATTGGTAAGGGGGGAAATAAATCACCTCTGTAGCAATTTTAATTGGGAGAGACCCAGCTGTGAGGGAATAGTTGAAGTTGTGTTTGACTCTGGATTAATGATTGTGACCTTTAAAAAGAAGCATGTTAATTTAAAAAGGATTAAGATGTGCATAAACATTCTTGGAAGGTTTTGTGCAATAAACTTATTTTTCATAAATGGTTGCCTTTTTTCATGATGAATTTGGGCGGGGGGGGGAGGCGCCAAAGGGAAACTGGGAGAGAGAGCAGAGCAGCAGGGGTTAAGACAAAGCCTAAACCAGAGGTGTCAAACTCATTTGTTATGAGGGCCGGATCTGACATAAATGTAACTTTGTCGGGCCAGGCCACATGTGCCATAAAATGTAATGCCAGGTACTGGAGATATAAACTTTATGAAGGACACAGGCAAACCCAATTAACAATATTTTTTACTCAAAATACAAACAAAAGCAATTGATTCCTAGCAGTGGAAGCTATTGATTTATTGGGGAACCCACAAAATCCCCAATAAATGTATTTAATCACATGCAAGACTAGGTTCCCCCCCCCCAAGGGACACCATAAAAGGGGGAGTACCTTATATTTCCATACATACCAGTTGCTTGAGGGCCGGCTAAGAGCCCTAGACGGGCCTGTCCCGGCCCCCAGGCCTTGTTTGACACCCCTGGCCTAAACAAAGCAAATATCTATGGGAACAAAAGACGGAGAAGGCAGCTGAGCTGTGAAGGCTAACTTAAGACAAAGATCAATGATTTTTGTTATACCCTTCTGAGGTCCCTCTGCTTCCCAAATCCCAACCTCCCTAAGCTCTGCCCCCCTAAATCTCCAGGAATTTCAGGACCCAGAGCTGACCATTCCCTCTTGGAAAATAGGGCTCAAGGTAGCAGAAACTCAACCCACCAGCTGCAGCCTTGAGTTCTCCGGATTCCGCTGCATCGCCAGAATCCAAACCCTTGGTGGGTTTGGCTGCATTTTTCCTGCCAAGACCCAACTAATCAAATTTTCTGCTACCTGAGCTGGAAATCACAGACTGTCAGCCACTTAGTCCTAGCCCAAATGGCAGTTCAGGCTTGTCCTGTTTTCACCGCCCTTAAAGCTGCTTTCCTTCTCTGGAATAATTTGAGAGAATCCCTTAGTGGTGTCTCATCCCATAAACATGATAGTGTAATAGGCCAGGCATATTTCTGCCTATTCCTCCACAGTATACTCCTAGCGTCCTATTTAAACTGGGCCCTCGCCATCACACCTACAATGTTAGGAAGCCAGGGAGCCGTCTCCCGAACAGGTGGTGTGCTGATGTTGCAGCCCAAGCAGGCTTGTACATGTAGCATCCTGCTTTAAGTTAGCTACTACACACCTTCAAGTTGCAACGGTAAATTATATTCCCAACTATCATGGGAAATTCCTGGAGATCTGGGGGCAGAGCCAGGGGACTGGAGCAACCTTAATCGGCTCTTTAGCTTGGAGAAACGAGGACTGAGGGGTGACATGATTGAGGTTTATAAGATTATGCATGGGATAGAGCACGTAGAGAAAGAGGTACTTTTCTCCCTTTCTCACAATACAAAAACTCGTGGGCACTCCATGAAATTGCTGAGCGGTCGGGTTAGAACGGATAAAAGGAAGTACTTCTTCACCCAAAGAGTGATTAACACATGGAATTCACTGCCACAGGAAGTGGTGGTGGCTACAAGCATGGACGGCTTCAGAAGGGATTTAGATTAGCATATGGAGCACAGGTCCATCAGTGGCTATTAGCCAGAAGGTATAGACAGGGGGACTGGGGCAAGTGATGCTCTGTCTTCTTGGTGCTCGGGGAGGGGGTCAACAGTGGGAGGGTTTCTAGTGTCCTGGCCCCACTGGTGGACCTCCTGATGGCACTGGTATTTTTGGCCACTGTGTGACAGAGTGTTGGACTGGATGGGCCTTTGGCCTGATCCAACATTGGCGTCTCTTATGTAACGTGATGCCATGGAGTCCACCCTCCGAAGCAGCCCCCCCCCCGGGAAACTGATCTCTCTAATCTGGAGATCAGTTGGCATTCTGAGAGATCCCAAGGCCCCCTTTGGAGGCTGGCAACACTAAGCATCTCATTTAAATCAGTCCGGGGCCTAATGCAGGCAGCAGAATGAAGCCGCAGACTCCTGTGGTGTTGGCTTGGGGTTTGGGGAGGGGCCTCAGCATGGTACAGTGCGGGTCTGGGTAAAAGTCGGATCTAAATGGATCCTCATGAATTTCATATGATTTTTACATTGAAACGAAATAAAACCACCATCATATTGTAGGTCATGTGTTAGTCTACAAGGGGCACCACAAAAATCACGCATCCACAGATTCGTGGCACCACAACAGCGCAAAAACATGATTCCAAAGCACAGATCCTAATGAATAAATATGATTTTTACGCTGAAATGAAATAAAACCAACATCATACTGTGTAGACCATGTCTTAGACTATAGGCAGCACTCCCAAAAATCATGCCCCCACGAATTCGTGGCACCACAAAACTGCAAAAACGTGGTTCCAAAGCATGGATCCTCAGGGTTTTTCAGTTGAATAACCTGAAACACACCATCAAATCACATAACATGTCCACGGCCACAGCTTGCACTGAAAAAATCACGGATCCACAGATTCGTGGTGAATCCATTCTGCAAAAACATGATTCTGAAGCACAGATCCTCATGGATGTTTGGGTTTTTTCTGTTGGGACACCACAAACATACCATGAAATCCCATATCATGTCCATGGCCACAGCCTGCACCACAGAAATCACGTTGCCACGGCTCTGTGGCAACACCATGCTGCAAAAACATGGTTTGAATCCATTCTGCAAAAACATGAGTCTAAAGCAAGGATTCTTATGGATTGTTGGGATTTTTTTTGTGTTTGGACATCCCAAACATACCATTAAATCCCATATCATGGCCATGGCCACAGCCTGCACCACAGAAATCACGTTGCCATGGCTCTGTGGCAACACCATGCTGAAACATGGTTCTGAAGCACGGATCCTCATGGATCCTTATGATTTTTGCATTGTGTCACCCCAACATCACTATCAAATAATATGCTTTGTCCATGGCCACAGAATGCACCGCAGAAATCATATGTCCACAGCTCCGTGGCGACACCATTCTACAAAAACATGGTTCCAAAGCAGGATCCTCATGGTTTTTCAATTGGGTCACCCCAAACACACCATCAAATCACATAGCACATCCATGGCCACAACTTGCACGACAAAAATCACAGATCCACAGTTTCGTGGTGAAACCATTCTGCAATAACATGATTCTAAAGCATGGATCCTTATGGATCATTGGGGGTTTTGTGTTGGGACATCCCAAACATACCATTAAATCCCATATCGTGTCCATGGCCACAGCCTGCACCACAAAATTCATGTTGCCACGAATTCACGGCAATTCCATGCTGCAAAAACATGATTCCAAAGCATGGATCCTCAAGGTTTTTGCGTTGGGTCACCCCAACATCACCATTAAGTCACATACCTTCTCCACGGCCACAGAATGCACCACAGAAATCACATGTCCACGGCTTCATGGTGACACCATGAAGCCAAAACATAGTTCTGGAGCATGGATCCTCATGAATTCTTTGGGATTTTGTGTTGGGACACCCCAAACATACCATTAAATCCCATACCATGGCCATGGTCACTACTTACACCACAGTATTAAGGGGTCCCGGGCTTCATGGCAACACCATGCTGCAAAAACATGGTTCCGAAACATGGATCCGCATGGATCCTCAGTGTTTCTATGTGGGGTCACCATGTACTTACCATCAAACCACATATCATGTCCACGGCTTCATGGCAACATGCTGCACAAACATCGTTCTGAAGCACAGATCCCCACGGATCCTCAAGGCTTTTGTGTTGGGTCACCAAGAACACACCAACAAATCCTATCTCATGTCCATGGGCACAGGTTGCACCACGGCTTCGTGGCAACACCATAAAGCCACATGGTTCTGAAGCCGTAACGGCAGCGACAACGGCGGGGGGGGGGGGGGGGAAAAATTCCCTCTCTGAGCCCCGGGGTGGTGGTCTTGGAGTCCTCGGCCATCACACACGAGAGGTCATTTTGGCTCCCCCAGGTCTTGTTAGGGTCTCTTTAAAAAGTTATGGCTGCCGGCGGCGGCAACGGCAGGCGAGGGGCGCGGAAACGTTCCCCCGCCTCTCTGAGCCCCAGGTTGGTGGCCTTGGAGTCCTAGGGGTAAATTCCACCTCTCTCGTGTGATGATGGCCTCTCCCGCAGGGCTAAGGCATGTCTGATGTAAGCCTCTTGCAATGCCTGTAAAGGAGGTTTTGTATACAGGCAGTTGAGTGAGGCTCTGTAATCGGCTGTGCCACTGGGGGAGATCACATGTCGGTCTCTTTTTTAAAAAAAAATCCACTCTATCAGAAAGCCCGTTTAACAGGCAAAGCGCCGGATAAGCAGGTTCACCCTTGCTATGTCGGTTTTCTATTTGCAGGGAGCCCTCGTTCCCCTCCCCGCCGAAAACGGGGACTATTCAAAAGTGCCACAGTACATCTTTAGTCCGTAGCGGTATAGTCCATCCCACCACTTCCATGGCGCTGCGTGTGCCAACCCAGCCAAGAGCCGCCTCGTTGCTCAATAAAAAGCCACGTGGCAAATTGAGAACCAACATCGCTCATACAAAGGAAAAAGCAAAAGGGTCACATAAAGTAACCACTTCCGGTTTCCATTTGAACACGGCTATCTGCGGGGCGAAATACTCGAGACCCTGTTGTTCAGTTGCACAGTCGAGTCCGCTTTGTTCTAATTCTTTGCATCGGCTTGCTTTGCATATTCCACTAGGAACCAGAAATGCTAATATGAATTCATTGCGTGCCATCCCTTTCCCCTCCCTTAGACTTCTCTCTTGAGGTGTTACCACGGCAACCAGAGAACCTTGAGATGTGTTTTTTCCCATCAGGCAGTGCGAGCCGCTGCTCCTAACCCTTGCACACATACTCCTTTCTTCTCTTTCCTCTTTGGGAAAGAAGGCGTGGTCTTACAGACGGGCACTGTCAGAACTCCTGACCCAGCGTTCCCTTTCCCATCATACAACGCGGCACAAAAAAACCCCAGTGACGTTCCCCGCTGCTATTGGATAGCGTGTCGCTTAGCTACAGAGTGCTCTTCTCTTCTTTTTGTTTGTTTGCTAAATTCTAGTCAGAACCCTCGAAGGGTAGCCGGGAGTGGGAGGAGTGGGAGGTCTTGAGGGCCCGTTTTGGTTTCCGTCAGGCATCAGGAATAGACAGGCTCAGATTTAGCGGGCGATGTGGTTCTAGTTCGCGGCACGTGTGGATGTTCTGTCTATTAAAGCGGCCCTTGAAACGGCCAAAATTAATTAATAAATCGGGGGATATGTAAAGAGAGTAATCCCACCTCCCCGAATTCCAGACAGGCAGTACGGTAGAGAAAAGCGGGGTGGGGGGTGCTGAGGAGAGGAAAGAAGCTGAGACGACCCCGGCGGTGGTGGGGTCCTCTTGCGCAGGGGGGAGGGGGGAGACGCGCCTGCGCGAGAGGGAGGGGGAAACGGAGCGACGGAAGCCGGGAGGCCGCTTCTGAGGTACTCGTCCCGTCCCTAAAGGGCGTTCGGAGCGGTCCGCGCGCGCGTCGGGTTGGGTCGGGTCAGGCTCGGCTCGGGAGTCATGGAGCGGTGGATGTCGGCGGCGACGGCGGCGCTGGCGGGGTGGTCGGGCTGGGGCGGGACGTGGAGGGGCGTCTGGGCGGGCTGGCCGGCCTGGGAGCTGCTGACTGCCTGCGTGGTGATCGCCGCCCTGGGCTTGCTGCTGCGCCGGTGGGACAGGAGAGCCGGTGGCCGCGGAGGCCCAGAAGCTGGAGGAGCAGGGGCCGCCCCGCCCGGCTCGACTCCTGTGCCTGAGGAGAAGCCCAGCAGCCGTGGGAGCCGCCAAGGTGAGAGAGAGAGGGGGGAGGGAGGGGGAGAAGAAGGGGGAACAAAGACCACTTCCCTCAGGCGGACACGCACCCTTCCCCCCCCATAGAGTACTCATTCCTTTTTTTCTTCCAAGGTGGGCCTGTTTTTATCAAGCCTTTCCTCCAAAGAGGGCAAATCGCGCGTGTGTGTATGTATATATATTTTTACAACGGCCTTGGGAGGTAGGTGAGGAAACGGGAACCTCAAGGCCTGAGGTTGCTGGCAGAAAGGGAGTCTTAATAAACCGGGGCTGACACTAAAAGCCTCCCTTTGGTCGGAAACTTCAAGCAGGTGGTCAGTATTAGGCTTGCCGAGATTAAAAAAGCAAGCTGGTGTTTTGTGGCACTTTGACACGTTTTTATTCTAGCACAGATTAGATGTCTCTGTGCAGTGCTGGATGTCGTGCACGGGGGTTAGGGGTGCTGCAAGAATCTAAGATGAATTCTACAGCGCATTTTTTTTCCTGTTTAAAAGGGGGGGGATGCTTGCAGTCGGGAGATTTTGTGAGATGAACATTGGTACGCAGAAGTGTATGTATGCTAGAGTAAAAACGTGCTAGCCTTTAAGGTGCCACAAAAGCCAGTTTTTGGGTTGATGGGTTTGCTGGAGCATGCTGACAGGGCCTGCCCTTCTGGAAGGTCTAGTCAGTGTTTGCAAACATATTCTGTAAGAGTAGCCTTCCTTATTAGTATGTTGCCTCACGAAAAAGGCATATTGCAACACTTTAAAGGCTATATGTTACAGAGCAAACTTTCACTGCTTAGATTTCCCACTCCCACTTTTGCTTTTAAGGGAAAACCATGATTAGTGCTTTAAAAAAGGAAACTTGTAGTGCCTCAGAAGCTAACAGATAGATGGTGGCAGTAGTTTTTCTGGACTAGAACTCTGTGTAGGCTCAGTTCCACAATAAATCTGTTCATTGTTAAGAAACTATAGGAATCTCTTGGTTCCTCCCTCCTTTTAAGGTGTGCATCCTTTCCCATAACATGACATACTGATCTATGGGCCCGGTTACACGGGCCGGATATCGCGGGGGAGGCATGGCTGTTTGCCCCGGAGCGAACTACTGCGCGGCCGCCGAATCACACATCCCGCTGACGTCCCGTGGTTCGGGGGGAGGTGCTGATCATACGTCACTCCTGCGGTGCGGCAAAGAAGTGACGCGGGTTGTGGGTTTTTTTTTTTAACCGAAGTGTGCGCATGCGCTGTTGGGTGTCTGTGCGCATCCCATGGAGACTTGAAAAAAAAAAACCTTTTCGCGACGGGACATGGGCGGGCGCCAGATGCCACGAGCTACCACCGGAAACGTGATCAGATGCCCGCCCTTGCCCCGCGGTTTCCGGAAACTAGTACCTCGGAGGTACTAGTTTTTTATGGCGCATCTTCAGCGGGAAGCCTTGGGTTCGCCACGGGAGCTCTATGCTTCCCAGATTTTGTGGTATGATCACGGCCAGAAAATCCGCCTATCTTCCGTTCTGTAGCGTGGCTAATGCTCCGTTTGACCGCAGCCTATGTTAGGGCTGCAGTGTTAAAGGAGGTTAATAGGTTAAAAACCTTCTTATCTGTTAAATTTGGTACCCCAATTAATTGGGCCACAGGTTGTTTTTTTAAAAAGTATTTTTAATAGAAACTATAGATCGCAAACCCTGTCAAAGAAAAGATTGAGAGTCCAGTGGCACCTTTAAGACCAACGAAGGTTTATTCAAGGTATGAGCTTTCGTGTGCAAGGCACACTTTTTCAAAAACTTCCTTGAATAAACCTTTGTTGGTCTTAAAGGTGCCACTGGACTCTAAATTTGTTCTACTGCTTCAGACCAAGACAGCTGACCATCTGGATCTGTCAGAGAAAAGGTATTTCCTCCTCTCTTTTACATGTGAGATGATGCTTGCTGTGTCAGATATGTGTCATCTAAGGTGAAGCGGGGCTTTTGCTACAGAGCCATTCGGAGCATGTCCCATTCAACAAAATGAAATGTGCTTCAAAGTAAATATTTACAATCCAGTGGCACTTTTAAGACCAACAAAGGTTGGTCTTAAATATAAACAAAAGTAAATATTGTTATACTGTGAAAAGTTGTAGATCAGAGTTATCCAGGCCAGTTTCCTTTGAATGAGAAAGCACTGGAGACTTATGCTGTTGTTGTACTTGCTTTATTTATAAATATATAAGTAGTGCAGAGATGGAGGCAAACACAGGAAACACGTCCACTACCCTGCATCAGATCCCCAGAGAGAGATCCTGCACTCCAGAGGTATTTCAGGCAACTCTGCTGCTTCTTTCTCCTCTCTTTCTGTTCCAAATTCAGACTGCTCTCTCTATATATGCTGCTCTTAACCTGCCATCTCTCTGCTCCTTGGAGAAACCAGCTTCTCCAGCTCTGATGGGATAGAGCCACTGGCAGACCATCTTCTAACAATTAACTCCCACTCAGAGAAATACATTTGTTAAGAAACATAGACCTTGGCTCCTAGCAGATGTATTCTTAAGGCCAACCTACTAACACTGACTTCACAGCAATATGTGTCAGACTGAAGAAATTTTACTCACAATCAAATCATAGCCCTGTTGTCAATGCTGCTCAGAGTTTTAAAAAAATCTTCTGCCTGGAGACTGGTTTGAGTGTGTATGTGTATATATAACAGTTGCCATTTTATTTTAGAATTTTAGTACTTACCAAGACACTAGTTCTGATTGCTATCTTATACTCACAATTTGGGGCTCTTATGCACACAGTTGAATGAGAGAATGACATTGAATTTGTTCTTGAAGTGCAAACAGGCTGCTGTAACATCCCTAGAAATGTTAGCTCAGTGTTAAGACGCCTCCTGGCTTACCATATTTATTTCTTCTGTTTTAAAAGGCTTCTTTCTTATAGAAGACAAAACCTCAACCCAAATTATATCACAGTTTTGGAAAGCTGGGGGAAGAGAGCAGTTAGATGATCTGCCTGTATGCTCAGGTTGCTGCATGGTATTTGCACAGTCACATCTAAGGAAGGAATGGTGGCACCTTTAAAATGAACAAGGGTTTATTCTAAGTATGAGTTTTCATGTGAAGAAGAGGAGATTGGATTTATACCCTGCCCTTCACTACCCAAATGAGTCTCAGAGCGGCTTACAAACTCCTTTCCCTTCCCCTCCTCACAACAGACACCCCGTGAGGTAGGTGGGGCTGAGAGAGCTCTGACAGAAACTGCTCTTTTTCAAGAACAGCTGTGCCAGAACTATGGCTTGGCCAAGGTCATCCAGCAGGTGCAAGTGGAGGAGTGGGGAATCAAACCCGGTTCTCCCAGATTAGAGTCCGCGCACTTAACCACTACACCAAAGTGCCATGCATACTTTTTCAAAGACTGAAATATTTGAAAATGTGTGCATGCACATGAAAGTTCGTACCTTGAATAAACCATTGTTGGTCTTAAACGTGCCACTGGACGCTAAATTTGTTCTACTGCTTCAGACCAACACAGCTGACCACCTGGAACTAACATCCCACTGTGTTAGTAGTCAGACCCCTCCTTCCGCAGAAGGGAACATCAGAGAGAAAGGAGAACACCCTTCATATTAATATCACCTCCAAAAACCATACACTGCTTGGCCTGAAATGTCACACAAAATGGTTGCCAGCAAGAGTCAAACCAGAGACAGGCCTGGGAAAATATTTTTTGTTTTTGGAAGGTGAAGTCAAATGGTCGGTTGGCTAATACTCTCTCTCCACTCTTAAGGAGATGCCTAATTAAGGAACAAAGGGGTTCCCAGGACAACTCTGAACTAAATTTCATCCTGGCCCCTTTTACTTTGATTTACAGCCATCTTAACACAATTTACAACAACCTGGTAATTTCCCATGCAGCAACTGCAGGGTCATCAAGTAGCTCTTAGCACCCCAGATACAGTCATTTATAGCTTCTCTCCACCTCAGGAAATCTAAACAAGTTTCTCACAATTCTTTGATTCTATGGACAAACCCATCAAGGTGTTGTTTTTAGGGTGATCGTGTTAGTAGAGACCCAGGAAACAATTTTCCTATATAAAGTGCACCCAGCCAGCAGTCTGTTTGTGTGTGTGTGTGTGTGTGTGTGTGTGTGTGTGTGTGTGTTCTTGGCCACACCCCCATTCTGTGGGCTCTCTCCTCTTCTGGCTGTTTTACCTCCAGGACCTCTGCAACATTGGTAAATATTACCCTTCCCCAAAAAAGCTTTCCCTCTTTCCTCTCTAATTTCCTCTTAGTTAGCTCTTATATGTGTTTAAGTGTGTTTATTTCTCTTTTAATAAAAAGCCTTTCCAGTTGAACATCTGCCTGGTTAATCTGAGATTTCTCTATGGGAAAATCATGGTATGCATTGGTGGAGATTCCAAGTTACCTACCTCTCGCTTTGTCTCCAATAAAGCGAATTTCCCCCCAACTAATTAGGAGACCATCTGTTTGGGCAACAACTGAGTTCAGAACCTTGTGCTCAAATTGTAGATAATGTCTGTTGCTGGAATATACCCGATACTGGCTGTGATCTTATGATCACAGCTTCATGACATATAGGCAGTTGTTCTTATAGGCCAATTCTGTGCCTGTCTACTTGGTAGCAAGTCTCACGGAGTTCAGTGGGATTTACTCCCAAGCAAAGGTGCTTAGATTGTAAGCCCTACACACTTTAATGGACTCAGTCAACAACAGTATGACTTTTGGTGAGGTGCCTCTGCTGCTGAATGCATTTCAGAGGATGGAAGAGCATTTTAGGATACCCTCAGATTCAGGTAAGCCAGTGCTGGACTGCAACACTGCACAGATTGAAATGAGAATGTGCCTTAAAATGCTTGGAAATTTTCCCATGGGACAGTAAAATAGTGTTGTGTTCTAAAAACGGAGGTAATTGGTTGGATTGTAGAATGTATCTGGTATATTCTTATATTCTGGTTATTTCCATCTCTTTCAAAATGCTCTGTTTTGGTTTTCCCCCATATATCCTTTTATGGTTGGTTGGTTGATTGCTTCTGATTCATTCTATTTTTAAGTAGGGAAGGAGAAGTAGATGCTCAAGCTTCTTGCCAGATGCTTCATGACTAAGATCTGAAATGACGCTCAATAGGCTGGCTGCTAACATTAGATGCTGCGCTAAATGGAGAGGGCTTATCTGATTTTTCATGCCCCTATAAATATTATGTGTTAGTGTTCTAGCTGCAGCATGCACAGTTGCTTTGCTTATCCAAGGAAGACACTTATCTTTGTAGCCTCAAAGCAAAGTTCTTCAATGCACTGAGCTGACTAATGCAGTCTTCAGGAGTATTGACACCCATGAACATCTTGCTATATAGTATGGCCTGTCTGCTTTTTAGCTAGGGGAAACTGAATCTTCAGAGTACAAAACAGTAGGTCTAGTTATGCAGGTTTTCAAAATAAGTAGTTGTTCTGTGCAGTTTGGGGAAATAATTAATCGGAGGATTTTGTGGAACGTAGTATTATATTCCAGAATGGCAACCCTGTCAGTCTGTTGCAGCCACAGCAAAAAAAAAAAAAAAGAATTGTGATACTTTTAAATGTTACCATGTTTATCATGTGGTATAAGCACTTATGAGCCACATCTCATGAAAACTCCTACCACAGCGAATTTGGTAGCTTTTAAGCTGCCGCATGACTTTCTTGCATTGCCTTTTTGATAGGTGCAGAATGGAACTACTAGGCATTTTTAGAAAAATCAGTGCCTCTTAAATACATGTTAATGTAAAATACCCACTTGGTCTTTAAGCTGCACAGAAAAGAACATTTATTATATTAAATTATTTCTGTACCTCTTTTCTTTGTTCAAGTGAACTTCAGGAAGTGTTTTGATAGTTTATCATTTATCATGATTTGCATGTGAATAAGAAGCCAAACTGATTTTCTCCTGAGCTCTTGAGGTGATGTCATTTGTATAGGGAATGCAAAATAAATAAAGTTAAACTTTTGGGTTCTAATTGCCCCGGAATAAAAAATTTAGATTATCTCATTTCCATACATACTGTTTTGTCTGCTACATTTATACCTAATACTGATCGTCACTAGTCAGATAGTTGGTCTTGTTGATAGTGAACATTCCTAAATTGATAATTAATTAATTCTGAAATTGAATTCATACAAGTATTACCACTACAGATCATGCTTAAATCTAGTTGCACAGTGTGTTCTTATGTGGTATTGGGTTAAATGGTACATATATTATTAATCTGAATTGTTGCTTGCAGAGCAGGATTGCTAGTGCTCTAGGATGCTAAAAACTGATTATTATGTTTATGGCGCTACCATGAAGCCCCTGATCGATACTTTTAAGCCTATTTTCTGCTCTGAAAGAACAAGTCTCGTTTTCCCTGCAGCATGAGATGACACTTGAATATGATGCTCAGTGACTGATCTTAAATTTATGCTGATTGCTAAAGAAGAAATTAGCAGAGGTTGTTAATGCCAGGGGCCTGAGTCCTGTCTTGCCCACACATGAGAGTGCTTGTTTTGAATATATGAAATCATTATTAAATTTGTTTCATCCTGTTGGCCCTTTCAATACAGTGCCTCTTGCTTGCTTCATCATGTGGTTATCTTGCACTGTAAGGCCCTCTATATGCCCCTGCAAAGGGGAGCAACTGGCAGGAAACACCTCTTATCATCTTTTACCCCCCCCCCAACACCGCCAGCAAAGAATAAGTCTGAGCTTACTACATTGCGGAGGTGGCTTTAGGGCAGAGGTGTCAAACATACAGTCCACAGGCCAGATCTGGCCCCCATAGGGCTCCTATCCAGCCTGAGAGCAACTGACTCTGTGCTGCTTCCTGTTTCTTACATAGCAGCTCCTTTTGGCCAGTCTCTCCTATTTTCTGCTTCAGATGATAAAAAGAAGGCCTTCAATTGGCTGAGGACTCCTTCTCCCCCTCCTCTGGGGAGGGAAGGGGAGGGAAAG